>NC_137455.1:98972221-99363565 GCF_964235325.1 Thermobia domestica
GGTGTTACATTGTCTTTAAGGGCTTGACTTGTATTTACATAGCCTATCTTATATCTTTAAGTTGTTCTCTGATCTTAAGCAACGTATCTTTTATATATTCGCTATCCATTTCACCATTCAATGTTATTATCATCTCTAACTGTTCTTTAAATGAGTTAATACAAGTGACAATGGTTTTATATTCGTCTTTTCTTTTGCTTATGTTTAACTTCGAAGACAAACCTGTTATTATAGCACTTCCAGTTGCAAGAGACGTTATTAATATCGAGTAAATTGTTACAGGTATAAAAATATTAATAAACCCAGTTGCTGCAGAAAGAATAACTGATAACGTGATCAAAGTGTAGTATGCATATTTAACAATTTGTAGTTTTCTCTTTTTCTTCTTTAAACTGTATTCTAACTTTTGAATGACATCTTCTATTAACTTGATTACTTTCTCTCTTGGAATATCTCTAGGTAAATCAAACTCATTCATTTATTATATAATAAATGGCTAAGGTATTTAAGCTAACGAGTGATACTTCTGTTTTAAAGAAGAAACTCCATTACGAATTAGACAACAGGAGCAACTATTTAAGTATAGGACTAGTTGGGTTTTACAGTACATATCTGACACCGAACATAACAACACAAAAAAACAGTTTCTCATATGGTGATAGACAAGTTTTTATACCAGAAGGGCAATACAGCTTAAACAGTCTTAATGAATATTTAAAATCTCAATCCATCAACATAACATAATCAGAAGATCATTTAAGAAATAGAGTTAAAATTGAAACTGATAGTAATGATGTTACAATTGGGAGTATAGGCACTGTCCTCGGGTTTAATGTTTTTGAAGTTTTAGAAAAGAACAAAACACATATTGGAAGTAAGTTGCCAAAGTTTCATCCGTTTGATACTATAAATGTTCACTGTAATATAGCAGATGGCATGTTTGTTAAAGATACAGAATACACACATAGAGAAACAGGGATCATAGCATCATTTAAAACAGATGCTGAGTTCAAACATAGTATTATTTACGAGCCTACTTATCCATTATTTTTTCCTATATCCAAAGACAAGGTTGACAACTTTGAGATAAGGATAACAGATGAGAATGATTCCTTAATTGATTTTGGTGGAGCAACAACAACTGTACTTTTACACACCAAGATTTTCTCTTAAATAAATAGGAAGATGTGTTCTATTAAAGGTTGTATGTTTAGTGTTCCTTACAGTGAACTAAAGGATTTAAATATTGATCATGTATTAACAAAGAAACAACTTAACGATAAATCTAAGAAAATTAAAGAAGGTAAAGGAATGGATTTAACTTTAACTACTGCACAAATGAAAAAGATTAAGAAAGAGCATATTGGCGGTTTTATCTTTACAATTCCAGCCATTTTAGCAGCTTTAGGAGCAGTTGGCTCATTAGCAGGTGGTGTAGCAGCGATTACTAAAACTGTACTGGATGCTAAGAAGAATAAACAAGAACTTGAAGAACAAAAAAGACACAATATGGCTATGGAAGAAAAGCAGGGGCAGGTAAACCAAAGAAGTCAAAAAACTAAAACCATTGACCAACTTCGATATAGAGAGGTTGGCTAGAGAATTAAAGATAAAACGATTTAGACGTGTATTTATGAGTGATGAACTTCCACAAAAACCCTATGTACATGAGTGTGGTGTAGTTAACCTTGATAAATCAGAAAACATTGGTACTCATTGGATATGCTATTGGAAAGATAACAACATAAAGTACGTGTTCGATTCTTATGGTGGTGTTCCTCCTAAACAACTGGTACAATAACTTGGTACCGAAAACTTCTTTTACAATGACGAACGAATACAAGACTTTAATTCAGTTATATGTGGTCATCTTTGTGTTAAGGTTTTAAATCTTCTAAATCAAGGGTATTCTTTTAGTGATGTTATGTATATGATTAAAAATGATTAAGTGCTTTTATGGTTTGTATCCATAAAAGTTTTTCTTTAAGATAAATATGGAAGCTATACACAATAGATTTTTAGATTATTTTGAGAAGCATGAGGATGAACTAGATGCACTAGATAGATATAATTTTTATCAGTATTTTCAGGATGTTAGCGAGATAGACTTAAAAGATAAAAAAGCGTATATAATGCTATTGATCTATGGAAAATGTTAATACCTAAATTTTTGTACACGGTAAAGTTATATCCAATAATTACCTTAAAGGATATGTTATCAAATCATAACACCGGACCATTAAAATGCAGTAATTGTGGTAGTAAGTCATTAACAAAAGGTAGGAGTACATACATTTGTGATTATTGTTCTGTAGCGAATGGTTGGGTTTACAGTACTTGTGAAGAAACGAAAGCTGCTTGCGTAAGAAAACCATGGTATGATACTACAAAAAGATTTAAGTTACAGTTATTTCGTTTGCAAGCTTTACAGGATAGAATTATTCCCGAAGAGGTGGTCAAGGTGTTAAATGATAAATTTGGAGATATGCCAAAACATTTAATATCAACAAAAGATGTTCTAGAAGTACTAAAGAAAAACAAATACACAAAATATTATGATGATGTCTATTTAATACACTATCACCTTACCGATCAAAAACCATTAAAATTACAACATATGGAGGAAGCACTTATAAATGAGTTCGAAAACTTACACGAGGTCTTTAGGGAGCTGTATCCGAAAAGAGTATTGTTTATTAACTTGAAATGTGTATTGTACCATCTGTTGAAAAAGCACGATGTTCATGTTGATATTGATTTTAAACACTCACCTAAACAAATAGAGATGTTAAAGAAATGTTTTGAAAAATTAGGATGGGCATTTTCTGTATAATAAATGAGTATGGATATATTTGGTAATGTTAAAGATAGAAAAGATAATGTTGATATTAGTGAAGAAAAATTAAAATTATTGGAGAACTTAAATGATGTTGTTAGCGTAAGTCAACTTAGGTCAATAGAAGCTCAATTAGAGAACGATAGAAAACGATTAGAAGATGCATTAGAAACGTTACAAGACACATACGTCAAGAAAGAAGATATTGAAAAGATTAGGATGGATACTACTAAATTGGTTATGCAGAAAGAAACCATGCCTCTACTATATCGATTAAGAGCTAAAAACGTTAAGGAGCCAATCTTTAGAATATTTAATCTCTCTAACGGTTACAAATTTCTCTATAATGGGAAAATAATGCACATGGACTTAAGTTTGGATAAATACTTTTTAGATATATATTTGGGTGATACTTTGATTAAAGAGATACCTTTTGACTTTAAGAAGAACGATATAATTACGATTAAACCAAATAAAAATTCTGCTATGGAAGAAGGACAATTATTGTTTGTTGTAATGTACATAGAAAGAGAGCTTTCCTAAAGACGTTTGCTATATAAAAATATGGATATCTTTGGTAATGTTAAAATGACATCAGAGTTAGATAATTCAGTTGTGAGAAAAGATATTGCTATGTTAAAAGAAGAGCTTAACTTCATCAAACGGAGTTATGTTATAGAGCTTCATAGTCGATTGATATCAGAAAATGTTGAAACTCCGTTCTTTTTAATATATAATCTATCTATCACATACAATTTTTTTATAAAGGTAGGTTAATGCATATAGAATCATCTACAATACGTATATTATAGATATATATTTAAATGATTCTCTAGTTGAAACTTTTCCATTGCACTTTAATACAAATGATAAATTAGCAGTTAGACCATCTAAAGGTTCTGATCTGAAACATGGTAAATTACTATTGCTTCTTATGCATGTAGAAAGAGAAGACGAAGGTAGTGATGATGATGGTGAGAATGTTGATAGCATAATATTAAACAGCAATAGTTATTGATTTTCTATATAATAAACAGGATGTATTGTGTTAAGTGTAAGAAATCGACAGATACGAAGAAAGATACTATTAGAATTGAACAAACAAAGAATGGAATATATCTAAAGAAAGGTATTTGTTCTGTATGTGGTGTTACTAAAACTCAATTCGTTAAAAAGCCTGATTGACTAGAAGAAGGTAAAGGTGTTAGAGAAGACATTATAGAAGAAATTCACAAACCATCTAGAAAAAACTTTGACAGATTAAGTGTAGTTATAAAAGGTATCGATGATCTTTGGCAAGCTGATCTTGTAGAAATGGATAGTGGAGTATTAAAAGGTGTTTCCAAATTGAATAAAGGTTATAAGTATCTGCTAACGATTATAGATGTGTTCTCGAAATATGCGTTTGCTGTTCCTGTTAAAGATAAGAGTGGTAAGAATGTTAAAGAAGCATTCGAATCCATATTAAGAACGAGAAAACCTAGTAACTTACAAACAGATCAAGGTAAAGAGTTTTACAATAAAGAGTTTAAGAAGTTGATGGATGAAAATAAGATTAATCACTACTCAACCTATAGTGGTAAGAAGGCTTCTGTTGTTGAGAGATTTAATCGAACACTTAAGCAGAACATGTGTAAAAGGTTCACGACACAAGGGAACTACAAATTGATAGAGATATTACCAACACTAGTTAAAGAGTATAATCATCAAATTCATAGAACAATTGGTTTAAAACCTATAGAAGTTAATAAGAAGAATGAGCGAACAATATTGGAGAAATTGTATCAAAAGAATATAAGCGTGTTAAGCCCAAATACAAGTTAGGTGATCATGTTCGTATAAGTAAGTCGAAAGGGTTATTTGAGAAAGGATATACACCTAATTGGTCAACAGAAGTATTTGTTATTAGCGAAGTTATTCCATCTAATCCGCCTACATATAGAATTAAAGATTTAGAAGAAGAGGATGTGCAAGATAGATTTACGAACCAGAACTATTAAAGACGAAACACAAAGATGATTACTTGGTAGAAAAGGTGTTGAGAAAGAAAGGTGATAAAGTATATGTTAAATGGCTAGGGTTTGATGATTCGCATAATAGTTGGATAGATGAGAGTAATGTTGTAGTGTAAATATAAATGTTTGTCTTTTATGGTTATTATGCCATAAAAGGTTGGTTTAAATGAGATAAGGGGGTAACGAAACGATACCCCCCATAACGTATATTTCCAGCGCTTGTATTCGAGCTGTGGAAATTATCAAAAAAGGCGATGGGGACGATTCTACCAACCGCTCTATGTACACAATCAAAGGTGGAGAAAGGTTTGATAACTGGTTGAGAAATAAAGAATCACAGGAGTTGATAAGATACTACAATCAAAAAATAACCGACTCCTCATATACGAGGAATTGCTCTACGTGTGGAGAAAGAGAGACAAATATAAAGTTAACAGGAACATAACGAAAAAGATTAAATAAACATTTTTATATAATAAATATGAGTACTATGGATAATTCTCCTAGTTTAAACGATATTTGCTATGAACAGATTAAAGACAATTATTGGTATGGTATTTTTGGTGATTTCAAATTGATTATAGATAAGAATACAGGATACTTTAATGCTACTAAGATGTGTCAGAGTGGTGGTAAGAGGTTTGACAACTGGCTGAAAAATAAAGATTCTAAAGAATTATTGGAATACTACAATGAAAAATTAGCTTCCTATAATTGTAGGAGGCTAAATTTAACGTATTATATAGAACCAAAAGGTACAAACGAGAAAGATTTATTAATTTCTGGCACATATGTATACAAAAGAATTTTCCTAGCTATTGCTTTTTGGACATTACATGACTTTTAGGAACAATGTTCTGTAATCATCGAAGACTATTTCGTTTCTAATTTTAAACAAATTCAAGAAGACCAAGAAGAGCTGCAATCAAGAGTAGAAGAGATAGAACAACAAATGGATGAATTACGTTTGCACAATCAAGAACTAGAAAGCAAAGTTGATAATCTTAAAACAGTTGCAGCACCATATACAGAAGATCCAGGAAAGATACATAGGCTATTCATTATCAAGATAAACCTTACTAAGGAACAACTTGAAAATATACTCTTTTACTATGACGAAGAAGAACGAGATCAAAAAGAAAGAATAGAACGATATAAGTATTGGGTTGGAAGAGTACAAACATACAATTACGAAAGTAGGATTAAACAACTCAAACCTAAGTATCCAAGTATGAGTATTGTGCTTAACATCGACGATCCAAACTCTATCTACTTATACAACAGAGCTAAAGAAAGATATGATGATAGAATAACTTGGCACGGTTCGCATATGAACACAGATTTAAGTGATATAGATCTTGTTGACAGGTTTATTCAGTTAAGAGACATTTAAGTACGAAAAACTAAATATACCATTGCTTTTATGGGTTAGCCCATCAAAGTACGAAGCGTTGTATTAGAACAAACAAACCCCCCGAACGGAAGATTTTCCGGTTGCAAAATACACCATCATGACACAAAACAAAACATCAGAAGACAAGCTCATTTCAGAAAAGATAAGCGGTCTAGATATAGACCACTTCAAAATTCCTCCAAAGCTAGGAACTTCAGAAACTCATCTTACACAGTAAAACTAGCTGGTAACGAAAATGAAGTTAAAAATAAAGATTTTCTATATAATAAATATGGGTACTATGGATAATCCTCTTAGTTTAAATGATATTTGCTATGAACAGATTAAAGATGATTACTGGTATGGTCTGTTTGGTGATTTCAAGTTGATTATAGACAAATCAACAGGATATTTCAACGCTACTAAGTTGTGTCAAGACGGAGGAAAGAAATTTTATAAATGGTTAGAAAATAAACAATCTAAAGAGTTAATTTCTTATATAAAGTCATCGCAACGAATTCGTAGGGATGATTTTAAGATTGTTAAAGGTGGACAATTAGGTATTATACGAGGAACATATGTTCCGAAAGAGTTAATACTTGATATAGCAAGATGGGTTTCACCAGATTTTTATATTAAATGTAATGAAATTATTATTAATTACTTCACTCAGGAATTTAGACAGTATCAGCAAGACAATGAAGAGTTGCAAAAAAGAGTAGAAGAAATAGATCAAACAATGGAGAGATTAAGAATTCAAAACGAGAGCTTAAAAGAAATTGCAGCACCATATACAGATGATGTTTCAAAAGATAATTGTCTAATCATATATAAGAAAAACAAATCTAATTATCCTTTCCCTTATTATGCTATTCGTTGTCAGAAGAGAAGCCTATATAAACTAATGAGGCAGAAGAAAAATATCCGAATCATGTAATAATATACGAAAAGTTTAGAGATCCTAACAGTATTAAGCTATTCAACCTAATGCAACAAGAACTAGATATTCGTAAAGGTAAGGGTAATGAGTTTTGGACATCACTATCAGAAGAAGAATTGATTAAAGAAATTGATTGTTTATACGATAGGTTATTATCTGATAATTAAAGTTACAACTGGGGGTCCACCAGCACTGGCCCCCTTTCAAACATAGCATAGAGTTGGTCTCTTACATAAATCAAAGCCGGTGCGGGATATCTGGCGCCGGCTACGAAGTAACTGGGGATAATAAAGATGGGTTAACAAAGAAAATAACTGGTCAATACGTAACTAAGGAATTAATTCTTGCTCATTTTTGTTGGTTTTGTATATAATAAATATGGAGAAAGAATTTGATTTATTACATGATAGACTTAACCTTATTCATGAAGATCTTAAACTCTTAGCAGCACTACTAGAGAAGCAAATACTGTTAAAGGAAAAAGAATTATTAATAATGCAACAAAAAACATCTGATTTGAGTAGTGATGATGAATATAAATATGGTAGTGATGATTATGATGATGATGATGATGATGAGTAAGTTTACAAAAATGATTTAATTTTAATATGTGTATATGTGACTTTGATGGGTTAATCCCATAAAAGCCGTGTTCTAATACAACGTTTAATATGTAGACAATGGCAGGGGTGTACAATGTTAAGCGTTGTACTAGGACAAATGAAAATGAACTGAAATAACCCGGTGAAGTTAAAAATGGAAGATTTTCTATATAATAAATAGGATGAATAATTATAATAAATTTACTGTAGTAGAGTTAAGACGACAATGTAAAGAGAGGGGAATCAGAAGATATTCCCGATTAAGAAAAGCAGAACTGATAGACCTTCTTAAACAACATGATGATGAACAAAGCAGGAGGCAGATTAGAAATATATTCCCATTTAAACAAGAAGTAATTGAAGAACAGAAGCCAGCACGTATACCCATCAAAGTAGAATTAGAAGAAACAGCATTCAAGAAGCGTTTACAAACCATTAAAGTTGAAAACACAGGAGGATATAAAGACCCAATAAAATTTTTAGATACAAGTGGAAGAGTTGCTATTAACAAAATCAAAGAGGAATTAAAATTTCACCCTGTTAAAGTTAACCTTGTTTTCATTTGTGACTATATTAAAGATAAAGAAATACAAGAGCGCAATTTCAAAACATCAAACGAGAGAATATTAGAATCAACTGACTTAAGTGAATATATACATCATGCAAAACAAAAACTTCGTAGAGAAATGGAAGAATTTCAAGGCCGAGGATCAGGATGGACGTTACATCAAATTAAACACCTAGAAATCAGATTAAATAAGTATGTACCATTAAGAGCTTCTTCCTATATTGAACTTCCAAAGCAGATTAAAGATAAGAAAGCGGTAATGAATATTCAAAATAAAGATAATAAATGTTTCTTATATTCTATTGCAAGTTATTTAAAACCTATTGATAGAACCGTTTCAAAAAATCCTCAAAGACCCTCTCATTATAAACAACATGTTAATGAATTACAAAAGAAATATTGTGATGGTATTGAGTTTCCTGTACAGTTAAAAGATATTCCAAAATTTGAAAGAAGAAGTAATATCTCCATCAATGTTTACGGCTATGACAAGAACTATAATGTATATCCACTTCAAATCACAAAAAATAAGCAGGAAACTCATATCAATTTATTATATGTAAAAGATGAAAAAAACAGTCATTTTTGTTGGATAAAAGACTTATCACGATTAATAAGAAGTCAAGTGACAAAACATACTGAAAAGTTATACTTTTGTGATAGATGTTTAACAAGACACTTTCGAAATGAGAAGCAGTTGCAAAACCATGAATTAGATTGTAAAGAGCATGAGGCTGTTAGAATAGAACTTCCAAAACCATACGACAATCAAATAAAGTTTCAAAACTATAATCGATCATTAAGAGTTCCATTTACGATAATTGCTGACTTTGAATGTATCTTATGTAAGTTAAAAATAGAGCATAATTGTAGTAAAACAGTAAAATATCAAAAGCATAAACCAATGAGTTTTTGTTACTATGTCAAATATTCAAATGGAGACTACAAAGCCCCTGTTAGTTATATAGGTCCAGATGCTGCGAAAGTATTTATTGAAATGTTACAAAAAGAAGCAATAGAAATTATGAAAATATATAACAGGGTAGTTAATATGATTCCGCTTAGTGAGGAGGAAATAGAAACTTATAACAGTTCGGATACTTGTCATATATGTGAGAAAAACTTGAATGACTTACCACCAGCTGTTGAGAAAAAAATAAATATACTGAAGAAGAAAATACAGTTCTACAAGGATAAAGATGATATGAGTGAAAAAATAGAAGAATGGAAGCATGACTTAAAAAAGTGTTTGTATAAGGTAAATAAAAATAAAGCAAAAGTAAGAGATCATGATCATTTAACTGGAAAGTTTAGAGGTGCAGCTCACAGTTATTGCAATTTAAACTATAAAAATCCTAACTTTGTTCCTGTATTTCTTCACAACTTAACTGGCTATGATACGCATTTGTTTATTAAGGAGTTAGCTTATGATACACAGAAAATTAAACTGATTGCAAACAATGAAGAAAGGTACATAACATATGAAAAATATGTAAAAGCAAAATCAGAAAAAGATGGAATAAATTTAAGATTTGTTGATTCATTTAGATTTATGCCAAAGAGTTTAGCAGAGTTAACAAAGAATTTAAAGCCAGAACAATTTCGAGAAACATTAAAGTTTTTTCCGATTGATAAACTTGACCTAGTTAATACTAAAGGTGATTATCCATTTGATTATGTTGATTCATTTGAAAAATTGAAAGAACCTGTTCCATTATCTCCAGACAAATTTACAAACAGATTAACAGGAGAAAAAATGAGTCCTGAACGTCATAAGCTTCATGTACGAGTTTGTAAAGAATTCAATCTAGAGTTATTGGAGGACTTAACTGAACATTATAACAAAACAGATGTCCTTCAATTAACAGATATATTTGAAAACTTTAGAGATGTGTGTTTAAAGGCATATGGATTAGATCCTGCTTGGTATTATACAGCACCAGGTCTATCGTGGGATGCAATGTTAAAGATGACTAAAATTAACTTAGAAATGTTGACTGATTATGATAAAATACTAATGTTAGAAAAGGGTATACGAGGGGGAATCTCACAATGCAGTAAAAGATATGTAAAAGCTAACAACAAATATATGCAAGATTATAATAAAGATGAGTGTTCAACATACCTAGCATATCTAGACGCAAACAACTTATATGGATGGGCTATGAGTCAATACATGCCTTATAAAGATTTTAAGTGGGTTAAACCTTACATAGATATAATGAACATTCCGGATGACTCGGAAACTGGTTACATATTAGAAGTAGATTTAGAATATCCAAAGCATTTACATAACAAGCATTCTGATTTACCATTAGCTCCAGAGAACATGTGTCCACCCGGCTCAAAACAATCGAAATTATTAACAACGCTTTACAATAAGGAAAGATATGTAATTCACTATAGAAACTTAAAACTTTATATGTCACTTGGAATGATCTTGAAGAAAGTGCATAGGGTATTAGAGTTTAAACAATCAAACTGGCTAAAGAAATACATTGATTTAAATACAGAGATGAGGACGCAAGCTAAAAACAAATTTGAAGAAGATTTTTATAAGCTCATGAATAACTCGGTATTTGGAAAGACTATGGAAAATATTCGAAAAAGACAGCCCATACAATTAGAATGTGATCCTAAGAGGGTAGAAGCATTAATTGCTAAACCTAACTTTGATTACAGAACAATATTTAGTGAGAACTTGTGTGCTATACATATGAAAAAAGAGCGATTAACATTTAATAAGCCAATATATGTTGGTATGAGTGTGTTAGAACTATCGAAGCTATTAATGTATGATTTTCACTATAACACGATGAAGCCAAAATATGGAAACAATATAGATTTATGTTATATGGATACTGATAGCTTTATATATGAGATTGAGACTGAAGACTTTTACAAAGATATAGCAGAAATAGTTGACCAGTTTGACACGAGTGAATACAAGGAAAATAACATATATGGACTACCACTAATAAACAAAAAAGTAATAGGTAAGATGAAAGATGAAAATAAAGGTAAGATAATGACAGAGTTTATTGGATTGAGATCAAAGATGTATGCTTATAGAGTAGAAAATAAAGAAGAGAAAAAGCTAAAGGAGTAACTAAATGCGTAGTTGCCAAGGAGTTGCAGTTTGATGATTATAAAGAAAGCTTATTTAAAAATGTTAAAACGTATAAAGACATAAACCTCATTAGAAGTTATAAGCACGATATATATAGCATAACCGTTCATAAGCTAGCATTAGATTCCTCAGACGATAAAAGATATATACTACGAGATGGTGTAAATACGCTAGCTTGGTTACATTATAAGATAGAAGAGGAGTAGATGTAATTATATGTAGTGTAGTTTTAGTTATAAGTTTTAGATGTAAGTTTTTATGATTTTAAATGTCATAAAAGCATATTCAATCTCACTTTGGGTTATCCCTCTGTGCTAAATACAATGGTCAGGGGTGGCTTCATAAATTTTTGGGGCAGTTAGGTGTGGAGGGGGAAAGTGGGGCAGAACCTACATATCTCCCCTACTTATGAATTAGCCAAAAAAATCAAAGTTATAAACTCAATATAAATTTATGTATCGCATCAATAAGGGTTTCAACTTCCTGGAAGAAAGATGTCGTATTTAGGCTCATCCTGCTATTTTCGTCTCACTTCTAGAGCCGATTTAAACCGTTAGTAGCGGTCCATCATGACCTAGGTTATTTACCTTAACACATATATTAAAACATGACTCATATATTATAGACGTTAATATGACAAATGATATTACTAAAATTACTTAAATTAAATCTATCATGCATTCACTCGCTCACTCACTCAGGACAGTGTATATGTGTTTAAAGGAAACCAACTAACTACAAAGGTACAAATAGTTTATTACATTCATAGTGAAAAGGAAAAAATTTAATTATAAAAAAAAATATTAAAAGCACAAGTTCTTGGTTATATATCAATAGAATACATAGGGTTATACTTTAGTAAGTCTCTATACATTTGATCATATTGACAAATGGAAAGAAAGAAAAAATAATTACATATATTATATCTTAGGCATGCTAAAGCGAAATTATGATTTGCGACATACGCAAAGAAGACACTTATTTTACTTAAAAAAATGGACAAAGACAAAAGAAAAGAAAAATCTTGGGTGTAATAGAACTTATGAGTCTCTACTTCACATTGAGCAATAAAATATTAATAATTCCGAGCGTTCAAATCACAAATCGCGCACTACTCGTAGCGTCCAAAATATTTCGCTCCATTTAACTTAGTTTGTGTTTATATATCTATATCTATCTATCTATCTATCTATCTATCTATCTATCTATCTATCTATCTATATATATATATATATATATATATATATATATATATATAACTATTGGTTTATAAAAACCATTCATCAACTATATTTAGTTTGTGACTATTAGCAGTTTATAGCTGCACTCGCATACTGCGACATTTATACCCATCTAGGGATTTTGAAAATCACTTTCCGCCAGAGGATGCTTCTCCTCTTAGTCAGTCCATTTACAAATTTATTAATCAGATAATTTTAAGTTACTTGTTCATCACTGGGACACGTCATGAGACCTTTCATTTATCCAGGATCACTTTTGTGTATGTATATATATAGTTCGGATTTGAGATGATCTTCCACAGGTGTAAGGAATATAATGATTTAAATTAAGGAAAAACACTGGTCAAGTCATAGGATACATATGCAGGTGAGAGGGATTAAAGGTACACTTTCCATTTGGTTTTAGGTTGGTAGCTCAGGAATAATATTCATTATGATGTGGGTTACATTTAGACCTGCCGTTACTTCTTAATACATGCCATTAAATAATGATTACATAGATTATGATTTACATCTATTCAGGAGAAAGGAAAATTATTTGAGTGCACGGCGGTATTCTTGACAAAAATCTATATTATTATATTCGTCGGAAACTTACTTGAAAACTATAGCAACCAATACACGTTTGGGGGACAGACACGAGCGCTCTTACATATATCCATATAATACATTTAATATCATACTTTTACTTTAACATCATATTCACATACTAAGCACATGTACATTTCGACGTATTCATTTATCTCTTTCTATATATATATATTTATATTTAATAAATGCGCACACATTTAAAGTGATAACCCCAACAATAATTTCAGAAAAGGTTGCAAACATTGTACAAGAAAAACAAATGACTTCCGACATTACATATGAAAAATAATTGATTTTTTTTCTTACCTAATACCGCGCGTCTATAAATTTCAACTTTCATATAGTCAATTCGTGCATGAATCGTAAAAAAAACTTTGTGAGGCAGGCACGTAACAGAACATTCCTAAAGATATAAATAGATAAACCAATATACAATTTCTGGGCCCAGGTTAACTACAAGATAAATGAAAACCAAAACGGAAGGAAAGTGACCGATGGATTAAAAAAAACTTTGAGGGACGACGGTGAAAGAACGTAATTGAAGTGTCGTCAAATATAAAGTCGTTATTCATTTTGGCAATAGGTCAAAATGTGATGGAGGACCCAATCACTATCTACTCTATCCATGAATTGTGTCTTGCAACGTCTCAGCTGGTAATTTCAGATCAGAGTTGTACGTTAAATAAATTGTAAGCGACAAGTTCAAAATGGGGGGGGAAGGTTGAAAATTAAAAAAAAAATCTCGAAGTAAGAAGGAAGAGACAAGGGAGAGAAAACGGCGTCAACGAAAGGAGAAAGATTAAAGTACTACTGACTACACAGAAAAGTGATCGAATTTAAATATATAACAACTCATAGCCAAAAATATTCACATATGCCGAAAGAGGGTGGTTTACTTAAATACGTAAACTAGGAGGGAGGTCCTGCTGCCAAGGATGCAAGTTCTGTGTCCATCAGATCCCAATCCCACAAGAGTTTGCTTGTAAGATTGAAATCCGAGCCCCGTATCCGGCCCAGACCAGCAGGATAAAAGGAGAGCGGGAAGGGACCAGGTAACTGCGTCCCCAATTTTGAAATCTCTAAGAAAAAATATTCGACCCCTCAGAAGAACTAAGAAGGTTCAAGGACAGTAATGAAACTAGAGTAAAAGTACTAGCTAAGATATCCCTAACTAATGATTTGCCAAAATAAAAAAAAAATTAAATAAACTGAATTTCGGATCGGTGATTTCAATTACCAAAACATCACCGATAGCTACCCTGCGCAGACATGCCACAGTCTGGGATGTCGTTAATTTCCCTCATCTAATTAAACTAAGAAAAGAAATGAAAATACTTAAGGGGACTAGGGGTCGACTAATTGTAAATAAATTTCAATAACTAATTGTTTTGATTCTGTAACCCTGTCAGAGCTGTCGCCTCCATGAATATTGTGAGCTAGCCCGAGTAGGTAACGTGAAGAAAAAAAAATCTCACGGAGCAGGATATTCTATTTTAAGACCGACCCCAAAGGAAAGATAAAAATAAAAAAATATAATTCACTACAGCCCCGTTGTGTAACAACTATTGTCTTTCCATAGTTGATTATTAAATATGTCCAGTCAGCGATTATATGATGCTACAAATATTATTAAACGAGATTATTATGAACGAATACGACTGCAATAACAAATTAAGCTGTTAAGCACTAACATAGTCCGGCAATATCTCACCCACATGTTCGCAGGATGCTCCGGTGTAGGGGCCAGAACCAGAGATGTTGCTAGCTATACATGATCCTTAAATATATATATATATATCTATCTATATATATATATATATATATATATATATATATATATATATTCTTTACCGAAACGTGACTAATCATAAACTGGGCTTATATATCTATATGTATATCTATGTATATGGGTGTCCTCTCATTCATTTCGTTTCACAATATATTCATATTATCATTTTACTCATTTATTACGACGTCGTATTTCATAACCACCCTATTTCTTTAACTACACCCAGACTATATGCACACTTCGTCATATACTTCTAAATCTATAAATCATTGCCAACGTTTCATGTACCGGCCACCACACAAGACATCCCTCGAACTCAAGACTCCCTTACCACGCAAACAATACTATGTTATACTTCGTAGCTTCATGTAAAAAAAATATGTATGTATGTTTACAGAAAGTAGAGTTCTCAGCGATATTATTCAATTTTATAAAATTCTGACATCAATGAAATTATTCTGCAGCCACAGAGAAAGAAAAAAAATGAACATTTAATATAATTTCAAAGCGAAAACTAGCATCATATCGCCCGACTTCTGTTAAGAATTTACGTATTGTTTATTTACTTAAATATTTCGATTTCTAGACTAAGTAGAATGTTGTAATTTTCATAAAATATTAATTTTGGATCACTTAACCTAACTGTATATGCATTTGGGCTGGGAATTATATTTACTAGGTTTTGTTTCGAAAAGAAAGGTCAATTTCTTGGAAACTAAATCACTAAGAACATCGACATAGGAATGACGGTTAGTACTGAATTTTGACACTAGGGGGCTAGCGACGATATGATCAACCCTTGAACCACTGAATGTGACCTTGCACACGGAATTTTGATACTTGCGTTTAGCTATTGATCGAATACGAATGATACACTGTCCATACTTCATTATTTCACACACTCTTTCATCACTTAACTACAATTGCTACTACTGATACTACATTACAAACACATACATGCCACATCCATAACTACAAACTACATTAATACATGTTATAATACATATTAATCATTACTATTTACTCACATGAACAACATTCAGATCTTACCATTTTCTTTCAAATCGGCTCTATCGGTTTACGAAAGGAAAGGGAAAGAAAGGAACAGGGCCAATTGGCCCTTGTATTCACTAAATCACATTCTTAATTCAACCTGTTTAGTTAATACCCAAACTATTTATTGGAAAAATATAGGCCCCTTTCCTGAAGGGAAAAGAATCTTATGATAACTATACGTTCAACCCATCCCTGCTGGAAGCTGTACCCCCAAGTTGGGAGTAAACAGGAGCCCTCTTGAACTTTACACGTGCATTATGATCACTATCCTAACTACAACGAAATTAAATACCGCCATGTTACTACTAAATAAGTACAAAAAGAAATCACATTCACTACATACACGAACACAAACGGCAGTGGGGCAGGCCTTACGTAACTCTAAAAGGAATAATTTTCAGGATGAGAAAATTTTAAGGGAGAAAACACTACTTTTCCAAAACCGTTTATGGATCTTTAGAAACAACTAATAAACTGATGCATTTCACATGGTAGAACCTGTCCATCACTAATTATATCTGCAAAACATGGCGTCCTTGAATTACACTTCCTATTTCAGTTCTTCAGTCCGGTTTTTTACTATGAAATTTAGTGAATTATGGCTCCGTAGCTTCCTGGATGGTCTTTATTCCATTATCATACTAGATTTACCTTGTTAATACAGCTTTTCCAGCTAATTTCTACCTTTTATATGCTGGGAAGATCTGGGTCTGCTGTACAATATATTCTCGGCAGGGAACGGGAATAATTGCGCTCTAACATCATAGCGTGGGTGAACCCTCCAATCAAAACAAAGCATTTTTGGCGGTGGGGCTTTGAAACGAATAAAATTTGGTAAAATCTGGATTAAACTAGATTTCAGAAGGACCTAGGTATCTAAAAGGGAGGTGAAGGGTGGTTCAGAAAATTCTGCCGAATTTTAGATTGGTTATTTATCTGAATATTTCCGTCCAATGGTGGACCTATATTTTCAGATAGCACTGACACCGTAAGACTTGTAATAATCCATTTACATATCCATATACAAGACTTACAACTAATTTAATATATAAATAAAGATATCGATTCCCAAAACTATAATTCCTAATGAAGTTTTACAGTTTTCCATGTTAATTTGAAATAGAATAACAAACAAAATTACGAATTATATGAACAGCCAGAAATTTTTTTGTTAAACGTCAAGTACAGTCGGTGCAAAAAATGTCGGGCACCCTCCTATTGAAAACATCATCACATTAGACTGTAATGGTATATTACACACTTCCCAGGGAATGATTAATGTAGCTTCACTGCAGCAAATCATAATCAGCCAATCGAGCCGAAATTTTGTACAAAGATGAAGATTAAGAAATGCCAGATCCGGAAAGATGCAACATAATCAATGGCGTATTTACGATTTTGTCTCGGAGGGTTTGCTAACTTTGTCCCTGAAAATGTGAAAATTGTGCAAGATATTTCATTTACTTTAAAATAGTAAATAAAATTTCGGGGGGCTTAAACCCGGAAGTCTCCTTAAATACGCCACTGAACATAATATAGGTTACAAGAATGTTTAATAAATCGCAAAAAAGTATCTCATATATTTGTGGCGGCACGTATATCTGTGATATATTTTAATGCTCCATTATTTGGACTGAGTTTAGCGACACATGAATTAGTATCATCATGCCTATATTGATCTACACACTAGAGAAAATATGTAGTTTATTGGGGGCGAGTTCTTTTCGGGCGATTTTGTCGAAAACGACTCAACCGATTTTGTTCACAATTCAGAAATAAAAATATTAATAACCTGACAATCTGACAAGTCCTTTGCTCTTTATAAAACCTCTAAGAGTTCGTTTCATTTTGGATGAAAAATCCACAATGGGTAGTTTACTTTAGGAGGTGAATTTTCTTAGGGCACAATTTTCCCGAAATGGCTTATAATTTTGTTCATATTTCAGAAGAAAATGTTTCATTAATAACTGCAGCATACCATGATTTAATCGATTCAGGGGTAAAAGTGAATCTGAAAAGGTAGGGGGACGGTAGGTAGCGTCATGACGTCATGCCGTGTGTCCTCCTGCATATCTTTTCCCATTACAATTTTTTAGAAACCAGGGGGACGCTGTATATATGTTTTGAAGGTGGGGGGACGTCGTCCCCCGCGTTCCCCATTTACTTTTATCCCTGATTCGACTACAATAAAACTCTTCCCAGGGAATGACGAATGATGTTGTAGCGTCGCTGCAACAAACAGTACTCAACCAATCGAGCTGAAATTTATCGCACAAATGAAGATTAAGAAGTATCAGGCTTGAAAGGACGCTATTCTATATAGGTTAAGGGTGGTTAATAAATCGCAAAAAATATTCCTCATACATATGTGGCGTCACTTATATGTGTAATACTATATTAAGTTGAAATGTTTATGTGTTAGTATGGTTTACACTTATATTGACATATATAAGGGAGAAAACATGTTTACATAAGAGGAAAAATAATTAATATCAATATCAATAGAGAGCGTAATTAGTCTTTTTAATTGAGAAGAGTAGACGTGATCGGATTATGATAACTGTGTATTGTCTTCATTAACAATTTCTATATTCTTCTTTTACTAGCACTCGTTTATTAGGCCTCTTTTTGCTAATAACTCCATACTGGTCTTTCTAATAATTAGAAAGTGAAAGAAAGATGCTAAAACTTTCTCTCGACGGCAGATACCGATCACTGTTTGTTGCGGTACGACTATTTACTCATGCTGCAAGAGAAGACGTTGCCGAAAGTTGTTATTGATCTGGGAGAGAAACACTGGCGGTTTCAGGATTCGTTAACAACGGACACAATAACCAAAACAGCGTCTCTGTATATTAAAGAGAACAATAATCAATTACACAATTTCACATAGTATTTTATATATTACAATAGTTTTACTAAATGACTTGTCTTCTGTACAATTTATTGCAAAAGCAAACTTTTTTTTTTTGGGGGGGGGGGAGGCGTAAGCGTGTAACCTATTTTTCTTCACATTTAATTTCAATCTTAAAATATCTGTTTTTCTGTTGATCCATTGATAAGTTTGTGTAATAAAATCTACTCCGATATGTCTTCCGGTAGATAATGTATTAAACTATTATTTTTATAATGAAAAAAGTAATATTTTATTTAATGATGATAAATAAAATAGAAATAATAAAAGCAGACTACCTTTTATTTTTATGTCACCCCAGCATCTGTGAAACAACAGGGGGTACGACCGTACCATTGTAATCTTCTGAAGCAATCAGTGGTGGCAAAGAAATGTTTCTCGGAATTTCATGTTACTTCGTCTCGAGTCCAAAGGCTTAAAAGCCTATCATTCAGACACTCAAAAATGTACAGACATTGTAAGAGGCTCATGCATAAATACTGTTGGTGATTTGAGTGGCTGCGGCTCCAGACTTATGATATCAGAGTGAATCTTCTGATTTTGAGCATAACGACAGTGCAAGTGCGGCACGTGACTGACGGAGATGAGAATATTTTAATTCAGACTTTCCAGTTTAAAGGTCATTGGTATTGATGCTTAGTCATCTGCGACAAAAGAACAAGAACAAAAATTGTGAATTATTTTCGTGATTTTCTAAAGAATTGTTATTAAAGGAGAATAAGGCATCATATTCCTGTGTTTAAACTCAGTTTCGATAACCATAATAAATCTTCACAAAGTTACAATCCTGACTCTGGTCGGTTTGTTATGTCATTCTATAAAATAATATAGCAAAATCTGACTGTTTACAAAAATGCGGTCATGGTTGAAGGTATCCCCGTTCTTGTACTTTGTTACCTTCTGTATCTGTAAATAATTTCCCAGTATCTCACAAAGAATGGACATGAACCTGTCATCCGGACATTCGAATCAAACCTAGTTCATTCGACAACCATAAAAAAAGAGTTATTCATGCACAAAACATTAGATGCCATGGACCACGGAGTAAGTCCCTGAGGCCCATTAACCGTATTAGTATAAAGGAAATCGTAGACTTACAGTGAAATAGCTATTGCATCAACACTGCTCATTGGGAAGTCATGATTTATAGTTCATTCTCTTCAGTATGAAACAAGATTTCTAGAAGGTGCTATGTATTGGGACCCATAACGTACTCAACAGGAAAAGTTGGGAGAATGTCTGGAAAATTCCCTTCAGAAATCCCTCCTATCAACTTTGGATCCCTCTGGAATGGCCCCGGGTAAAGGCACATAATCCAAATGTATCTCGAAAAATACTATAGGGGATAAGAAATGTGTGTACCAAGTTTTGTATTGATAGATGGAATTGGTATACAAGCTTTTCCCTCTTTTCTATTTCAACCTTTCCCAATTTTCCCTCTTATCTCCCAATTTTCCATGTTAAAATACGTTATGTTCCTCAATACTTAGCACCTCTGGAAAGCTTGTTTCGTGCTGAAGAGAATGAACGATAAATCATGAATTTCCAAACCCCCGAACAGTGTTGGTGCAATAGCTATTTCACTGCGAGTCTGCGATTTTCTTTATACTAACAGAGATAATGGGCCCCAGGGACTTACTCCGTTGTGCAAGACACCTAATTTTTTGTGCATGAACATATCTTTTTTATGTTTGTCGAATCAACTAGGTTTGATTCGGATGGCTGAATGGCAGGTTCATGTCCGTTTCTTGTCAGCTTAAGAGATTAATTTATATTTAAAAACGTTCTTCTCACCCAGATGTTCTCCAATGAAAAACAACTTTTCATATGAATTCTTGAAAATCTATAATATTCATCGCAAATTTTGATTTCGTTACTTAAAACTCCCAATGTTTATTTTCTGGTTTACTCAAGTTTGTGGCACAATTCCCTGTCATTAAGCTCAAAAACTATTTAATTGAATGAGTACGTTAGAGTGTGTTGTCATGAAAATGTTGTCGAATCTCAACCGATGGAACACGTCTCAATAACGTGCTCCTCTAACTTACTTATAGTGCTTATTCATTTAATTTAGTCCTAGTATATTATCGCAGTAAGGTTCATTAGTGTTTCTATTCCAATATGACGAGCGTTATAAAATGACCCCCGAAAGTGTTTCATATATGAGCCCCAAAATGTTGGCTGCTGAAGACAAAGAAAGAAGCCAGACTCAGCTAAAGGCAAAAGAAAACTGAACGATAGAAAAGAGATGATCAACAGTCTAATAAGAAAAGACAAACTAAAGTAAAGGAGGCAGTGAAAGGAAGCTTCTTAATGATTCAGTTAAAGAATCGCGTCAATCGGACATCATGGCATTGTGGCAATTTATCTGTTCTACGAAGGTCTATTTTCGGCAGATAACCGACTAGAACTCTGGAAGTTATATGTTATTAGTAAAATGTGGGCACAGAACGCCAATACTGGAAACGAGAAGAATGTTTACGTTTGTACGTTTAGCAAATATGCATTACACAGGAAATCTCATAAATTTTTAAATGGTTTCTTAGTGACGCTTAAGTTATTTTTTAGTGGGCCTTTTCATTGGGATCAGGATTAGGAATTAGATTTCTGAGCTTTCGGCATCTATGGCCATGTTAGCTCGTCACGTATATGGGATGACGTCATTCGGTGATCACACTATCCAAGGAAAGGAAGGAAGAAAAGATTGGCGAATGAAGGAAGTGGCCTTGAACCTATATGTTAGGTACCATCCCGGAATTGCCTGGCGTGAATGAGGAAAACCCAGGAAAACCTCACTCAGAATGGCTGGCCTGAAAAAGCTTTTACACTTTTTCGACTGAGTGTCCCCAGCGGGAATCGAACCTGAGACTCTCACATGAAAGACGAGAACGTTAGTGATTACGCTACACGGGACACCCTTTTCATTGGGTTTGTAATGAATGTTTTAATGGTCTTGTAATCACTGAATAATGGTTTGTGATGGTTTTTCACCTCATAATACCTTTTTTCACGTTTTACAGCAAATAAAATGTTTTTTATGAATAAATTTGTCAAGCACTTTTCTAAACTAATCATTTTATTTATTCTTCCTAGGGACTTATAATTATTACTAGCACAAAAGTTTTATCTTCAACATGACCGTCTTTGATTTTAATCTCGTTTCATATTTTTAAAGTTGCTCAAAACAGCTCACATTTTAACAATATTTCTATAACATATTGTAGTTAAAGTTTCCACAAAATTTTGAACAAGAAACTTACAACTATGCCACTTTTACCTCTTTCGATCCGTTGTTTAGTAGAGAGAAAGAGAACGAAAATACAAGATAAATAATATCCTCGTCTTCTTCTGTCTCTATAATAGCCCATACGCCTAAGACGACCTTTCCTTCCACCGTTATCTGCATTAATTTTCTGCGAAATTATTAGATACAAGAAGCTAACGATTTTCCAAGAAAGTAATTGCTTCTAAAGAAGATCTCTTTCTTTTTTCAAGAATTTGTTTCATCCACTTTTCTCTTTTCGTTTCTTTTCTTCTCTTTTCTTTTCTTTTATCTTATTATTTCCCACAATTTAGTTTATCTATGGAACTTAGTTTTTCTTTCCACTGCTTCTTATTTTCTTTACTTCATGGAAATTTTACCCCTTTGTGATTTACTTTTACTATAATATGAAGTCTTCATATTATTTTCTTTTCAAATATAAATTGAGTCTCTTATTATTTGATCCTTCTGTTCAAATTATAGACTTCAAAATGATTTTTTTAGTTGCTTTATTAGAAAGATGAAATGATTATGGAAGATGAAACAAGTTTTTTTTTTCAAGCATTTTCTGAATAAACATAATCTAATTAAGATTCTCTCTATTAATGACCTCATTTATTTTTTTAAAAGTAAGAAGTTGTCTTCTATTCGTATTCTTTACAGTTATTTCTTAAATTTAGTTCAACGTTAACTTCTTAAATATAAATAGTAAATAAAAATGTTTTGTAGGTGTGAAAAAAATTCTTTAGAATTAAGACTTCATGACTCATTTGAAATTTGTGATCAAAACAAAGTACAGTTTTCATAATATCGTTCCCATAGTTCCATTTATTATCAGAGCACTGATCTAACTACATATATTAGATTATATGGATAGGTTCTGCTATGTATATATTCGATAGAAGTATTATTTTGGCGGAGGTACATGCTCCCTGGTTGGTACCCGAGGGGAAAAAATATTTTTTGCTGACGTAACTAAGTAAGATAACTGAAGAGCTACATAGAGGAAAGAGGCGAATCTTGGACTGGAAATCTAGTTCCTACATTGTTAAAAAAAAATACCGAAATTTTTCCGGTGAAATATCTGGCAATGGGCGATGCCACATTTTCACCGGAAATTTTACAGTAATTTCACCGGACTATTCCAAGAATTTCACCTGAACTGTAGATATTTCACCGGAAAATTTTACTGATTTCACCGGATATATATATCCATGAATTTCGCCTCATCTTCAGATATTTCACCAGAAAACTTGCAGCAATTTCATCATGATAATTCCGTGAATTTCACCTGACCTTTAGATATTTTACTGAAACATTTACAGTAATTTCATCGGAATAATACCATGAATTTCACCTGAACTTTTAAATATTTCACCAGAAATTTTGTAATTTTATCGGAATAATTGCATATACATAACTTGAACTTCTAGATATTTCATCGAAAAATTTACGCACATTTCAACGGACATGTTGCATGAATTTCATTTAACAATTTACGGAAATTTCTACAGAAAAGATTGGTAAGTTCACCCAACGTTAGATATCTGTTTTCCACAGCCATTTGGAACTGCCTCACAGATTGAGGTGGAAATCTTTATGGATAATAAAAGTTCTGATTATTATGGACACATATATAAGCGGAATTCTTTGTTTGGTCATATTGGTAAGTCCAATTAACCTATGAAGACATACAACAAAAGTATGTTTTAGGCCATTTTCAGCCAGATAACTTGATGGGACTTTCCTTCTACTTTAACAGATCCTATTGTAGAAGTCCTCAATGATTCTGCTGTAAAATAGACTTCTTCCTGAATATTTTTGGAGATGACATCGTAAAACTTAATATTTAGAAACTAATCATTCTCATGAAACTAATAGCAAAATTTGACGAGTACTACTGCTCCAATGTAGATTTTCGCTACTTCAGTATTATTTAAGTAGCAGATCCGCGTAATTCTTAGGCATTAACTTCGTAAGTTGGCAGTTCATACGAATTGAAATATGCCACATGAAACTCTCATATTAGTTGGTTGCTGTGTCATCCACATGGCAAGTAGATCGAAATTAAGGACTGAATGTAAGTCAAGTAGTTAGAAGGCCGTTGTATCATTGGCAAAAATCATCTTGGATCATGTGGATCACTTTTCGTATGAAACGTGAACTATCTCATCCGCAACAACTGTTAAAAAATAGGTATCTTTATGTCATTTTGTGTTTAGTTGAGAACAACTAATGAGCATGAGAGTGTTTTGAACGGTGATAATTTAATTTACTTACTTCCGGTACTCTTTAACAAGAGTTGAAGTTCTTTACTGGCGAGTTCGTTTACCAAAGGAATATTTTTATCGGTACTGCGTATGAGTCCAACTATACCAAAGGCTTTAAGACAAATTCTCCCGCGGCAAGTTTCCCAACTTACCAGAGCAGCTACGAAGAACATATATGAAGATTGTGTAACTGCTAACAAAGAAAAGCAACAATTTAAAAATGAAACGGCAAAACACTGTATCGAAGTAGTTAAATACGACGCAATATCCCTTAAGTTCCTACTTACTTCAGTTGAGATTTTTCAAAATCAAATTCAACAGAGCACCAGAATTGAGTTGATTTTGAGTTTAACGTCCCTTTCAGCAGCTCTGATTTATTTATGAAGATGGCCGAATAAACGAATACTGCTTATTTATGTATCTACTTATATATGTATGTTCAGTATTATTAGAACTTTTTATTCATTTGACAAATTATACTTCAGTCAGTACGGAATTTCTAATGGATCATGGTTTAAAAAAAACTGTTTCTACTAATTTACCAGATTTTAGAATTAAACTCGATGTGCTTACCATGCTATCAACCAATTTACATGCTGTCTGACTCACCAGGGATTTATTTTTAACATAATCATTAGTTAATTTAGCCTTACAACAATTCATCTGTAAATGTATCGGGAAAAGAATATTGTAATTGATTTGTAGTAAACAAAATGTGTTCACTAAACCACATTCAAAATGTGGTTACCCGACACCATATAATAAAGTGCGAAAAGAATTCTAAATATGAATCTATTTTCCTTCTTTTAAAATAATTACTACTCCTACATAAACGTCAAAGAAAAGTTTTAGATTTTGATCAATAGACTTACTCCTCATATACCAAAGAAACGTAACAAGTCAAAAGTAACACAGTTCAACTTAAATCACTTGCATTTTCACAAAACTAAAGTGCACCGTTATTATCATTATCCCTGGGTTATTTGATTTCCCGTCACTCTTCTACGCTATCATGGGCCGCTGTGGCTCAGTTGTAGAGCGTTCACCTCTGGTGCATGAGGATCCTACTTCGATCAAAGCTCGAGCCAAGTGAACTTTGTAGTAGTCAAACACCGTATGTGTGAGTTTTCTCAGGCTTCTCTCGTTTCTTCTCACTTTCTTCATTCCACCATTTCATTCATTTTTCATAATCAGCGTCTCCTTTATCCTAGCCGGCATAACGTGGAACGCAAAACTCAAGGATTTCATTTTATTTCTTCTATGCTGTCGTTGTATTCTGAGAACTTTACATTAATAACAGGAAGCTTCTCCCAAACAAATTAAAAATTTAATCAATGAGAGAAACGCATTCGAAGTAGCGAACAACTAGGTAATACATAGCAACACCAACAAAAGTGTCTCCCCTCTAATTCCACTACTTAATGTACAGATAATTTGTAATTGTGAGAAATCCTGGACACATCCAACCCTAACTTACACGTAACTTTTCTCGTCACTGACAGCAGTTGGTAGCATATTCCAGGTGTTTATGTACGCAAAATTGTAAAGTAGGTGACTAACTAAACAGTTCTCCATTCTAACATGAATCTCTATGGTTCGGATCGTGTTGTCCAATGGACACCACATATCATTCTCAATACTGCTCTGTAATGTATTATTTCTTTATATACTTGTATATTTAGAGAAATAAAAAATACTGACCAAGGATGAATCAGAAAATGATTTAACGTAGGTGAAAATATCAAATCTAGAACAACTACTGCAAATAAGTTTGTAAATCATTGTTTCCACTGATAGAACTTCTCCAATTCTCCTAATTCCAACATCTTTTTCTTTCTGAAGAGGAGGAGATCTTGTTTGACAAACTGAGTATGCATTGAAATTGAAATTGAAACATTTGAAAAAGTTTGAATCTGGCCGGGATTTCAACCTGGGTCCGCCGAATAGAAGTTCAATGCGCTAACGACTTACCTACCACGTCACTGCAGCTTCCATTCAAACTATGAGCTAGTTAAAATCGTTGCATGTAAGACCATACACAAGAAACTAATGATCGTATAAGGAAATGTTCTTATGTGAGTGTCATAATGACTTATTCGATATTTCCTTCTGTAACTCAAAAAGAAGTTATACAGACCTTCCTCAATGAGAAAAATATCACAAGTAGTTCTTGAAGTTGAGGCTGCCTAATTGTTTATAACGATGGTCCCGATGTACATTACTATTCTTCATCACCTCAACTTCTAATTTCCAAAGAATAAAAGACGGGTCTACCACATCATTTTCGCATTCTTTGAATTGAATCAACACAAGTAGAAATAGAAAGTTCTATTTGTATCTCCGGTAACTGCTAATTTATTTTCTTATCTTTGTATGAAGAATTTGTTGCAGATTAAAACGATTGTGAGGTGAAACCCATAGGAGGTTCGAATCCCTCTGAAGACCAAGGTCAAAACTTTAACTGTCCTCTATATTTCTGTATTTGTGTTCTTGTCGTGTTTGGAATAAGTTGAAAGGACGTGAGGTGCCACTGGCGAACAATACCACGGTTGGGGTAAAAAAAAAACATTGACGAAGTATGAAACTAGTATGGCAGAGACCTGAGTTTGAATCCAATCGTGGCAATTATTTTTAGTAATTTTAAGGTTTTATTTACGTAATTGGTATTATAATTCTGTTATTTCTTTATTATTATTATTATTATTATTATTATTATTATTATTATTATTATTATTATTATTATTATTATTATTATTGAAAGTTGAGACTTAGCTACACATTTTATTGTTTTTGATATTTCAATTTGAATTCCTTTTGTTGATATGGAACGTACCTGAAATAATGAATTGCTTAAACATTAATACTTCTAGCAGCAGTAGTAGTAGAAGGAGTAGTAGAAACATAACCAACTGCTGAGAAACAATAACCTTTGTTTTAGATCAGTCGTGTTTTTTAACCATACTAATGATATGCCTTATGTATTCATCAATTGTTCGCTAAACACGTTACATTCCCAGACAGTACGAATGAACGTTGATACGGATGACGTCATTCTGTAGTCGTGTTTCGTAGGCCACTTTTATATTGCTAGTGCACTGAAGAAAGTAGTCTCAACACTAAGACCGAGAGAAATTGAATATTTTCCATGTTACATTACATTGAAGTATTAACATTACAAATGATAAAAAAAATTCCTTAATTACCCAACGGGAATCGAACCCAGGACCACCAGGATGTGAAACCAACGCTTATCCCACTACTCTAAGACGTGGCTGTTCATTTAGGGGTGGGGGTAAAACTTGGTGGGAAGTGTCTTCAGCAAATTGCACACTATTACAATTTCAGTGTTGTAAAACTTGTTTCCGTCAAAATAAAATAGAAAGTGTTATGTAGAAACAATAGTCTAAAGAATTCAAATATAAATTGTCAAAGTAAACTGTTGAAAATAGTGATAGAGGTAGTATTAATGGATATTATTGCAGTATTTAGATATGAGGAAGATTAACGCCCTGGTTGAACATCGAGGCTGTTACGTCAAACTACAGTTAAAATATATCTCCTTGGGTATTTCTCTATAATTATATCCTTCCAAGAGCCATTAATATACATTGCAGATTGTCGAGTTCAACATTTTATCCAGTTTACTCGATATTGAGGAAGTAAAAATCTGTAACCGTTGGCCCGCAAAAACGTAAAGTGTGGCCCTCCCACTCAAACGTACATATTTTTTTTTTTTTTTTTTTTTTTACAAAGTTTCAGTTTATTACGTTATTTTGCATGGTGAAAGGTTGGAAAAGCGAATCCACTGGCGATCTCTCGTCAAAAATTGGATGCCCCTCTGCGATGATCCGGTGTGCCCCCACTTCCGTTTTGAAAATTATACCACCAGCGGTAGAAACGCGACGAAATGCCAATGAACCTCAAAATTACTCCCCCAAAATATGTTATGTCTCCTATATGCGTGATTTGTTTACATTACAGTGAGTCTAGAAAACACTAAAAAGAAGTACCCCGGGATTGGCGCGAACCACCAACGTTATGACCCGTAGAAGCGTGTTCTTTCGACTTCGTCACGGAGGCGATGAAGTAGACGTCGCATGTAGAGGGATAAATCGTTGAACTCATTTTAATTTGGCCAATGAGAGTGCTCCTTTAACCGTGTACATTCAACGATAACTGTTCGGGATAAGATAAAATGCGTTCACTATGTAATTTAATAATAAAATTACTCGCGTCTACTTTATTTCATAGTTCTTCCATATTCACTTTCTAATAACACTGTTCAACAACGAAAATGTAAATTGAACAAAATCAGCTAATTCTTATTGATTTTGTGGTGCTGATCACGAATTTGAAAGTTATTTTCGAATATTAGCTCTACTTTTCGTTTTACAGGCATGTCTAATAATAACGTTTTAAAAATAAATATATTCGCTTCGTTTGGGGTAAAATGTTACACTGATCTGGCAACACTGGAGAAACTATATGAACGCTTGGTTTCATTGTGTTCCTTATCTCAGTAGTGCTCTGCTATTGTTAGAAAAGACAGGTTTAGTGCAGTTATCAGTTTTGGGTGTGACGTTTGTGTAGTGCAGGCAGTGGCGTATTTAGGGGGGTGGCTTCCGGGCTTAAGCCCCCCCCGAAATCTTACTTATTATAGTAAAGTAAATGAAACATCTTGCAGAATTTTCACATTTTCAGGCAAAGCCCCCCCGAAAGCTAGCAAAGCCCCTCCCGAAACAAAATCGTAAATACGCCACTGAGTGCAGGACATAAAAATACAACTACAAGTACGCAAAAATACTGGTATTTCGAATGTATATTTTTAAATAGTTGTCGGAACTATTTTAAGTGACATTTGAGGATTTCAATAAACAAAAATGCCACGAAATTGTGTAAACAGTGCGGATAGCTTCTGCTACATGTGTGGGGAAGTGACATTTTCCTCACAAAAGCAGACTATAACACCACTAATAAGAAAAGCCTATCAATAGTACTTTGGTTGCAAAAATTGGAGACCAAGATAAATCTTGGGCACCCCACATTGTGTGTAACACTTGTGCCAGCAATCTAAGAAATTGGATTAATGGGAAGGGGCGCTCAATGCCTTTTGGAATGCCCTTGATTTGGAGGGAGCCAAGCGACCACATCAGAGACTGTTATTTTTGTATGGTTCCTTCCGTCAAGAAGGGAATTTCCACGAAGAAGCGGGCCTTGATCTATCCTAACATTCCTTTTGCAATGCGCCCTGTTCCACATGGAGAAGGACTACCTGTTCCTGACCCACCTAAAGAATACGATCTTTTTTCTGATGATGATCAAGAAGTTGGAAGCTCCTGAATCAAGTACTTCGAAGGACCCTACGTTTGTTGTAGAACCTCCATGTGAACCACATAGACTTACTCAAGAGGAACTAAGTGATCTAATCAGAGACTTGGACCTCTCGAAAAGCAAAGCCGAAATTTTAGCGTCACGCTTAAAGCAATGGAATTTATTGCAGGAAAAAGTAAATATTTCAGTGTATCGGAATAGGGAGATGATGTTCACTTCATTTTTTACTATGGAAGACACACTTGTGGCATGTACAGATGTAAATGGTCTCATGAGGGCACTTAAAATTAATTACGAGCCTACGGAGTGGGGGCTCTTTATAGATTCGTCCAAGGTGAGTTTAAAGGCAGTGCTTTTACATATTGGAAATGAACTTCCTTCAATTCCTGTAGGTTACGCAGTTCATATGAAGGAATCTTATGAAAACTTGAAACGTTTACTTCAAGCCATTAAATATTACGATTTTCAGTGGCTCATTTGTGGTGACCTTAAAGTAATAGCACTGTTGCGAGGTATGCAGTTAGGGTATACAAAGTATTGTTGCTTTATATGTGAATGGGACAGTAGAGATCGTGGATCTCATTACCGCAAAAGTGATTGGAGTACCAGAGAAACTCTTCAGCCGGGAGTGAAAAATGTGCAGCATGAACCACTGGTAGATCGTAACCGAATTTTGCTTCCCCCTCTACATATTAAATTAGGTCTTATGAAAAGTTTTGTTAAGAGCATGAACCAAGAGGATGAGGCTTATAAGTACCTAAGAGGACAATTCCCTCGATTAAGTGATGCCAAAGTTAAAGAGGGTGTTTTCATAGGGCCACAGATTAGGCAACTATTCAAAGATCACAAGTTCGACGAAATTCTCCAAGGTGAGGAGAAAGCTGCGTGGGAAAGCTTGAAGAGTGTTTGTTCACAGTTCTTGGGAAGACACCGAGCAACAAATTACAAACAACTGGTAGCAAAGTTGTTATTGTGCTACGAAAATCTTGGTTGCAATATGTCTCTGAAACTCCACTTTCTTCATTCACATCTAGACTTCTTTCCCGAAGATAGTGGAGCAGTAAGTGACGAACATGGTGAGCGTTTCCACCAAGATATTGCAGCCATGGAAAAGAGATATGAGGGAAAGTGGAGTTCTAACATATTGGCCGACTACTGTTGGACTATTGCAAGGGATGCTCCAGATGTAACCTACAAAAGGCAAGCCAAGCGAAGACGCTCAAAATAAAATAAACATAATCCTGTACAAGGGATCACTTGAAACTTTTGTCTACATTGCAGTGTAGTTCTTGCACAAAAAGGTATTTGTACATATTTTTCATGTTTTGATGTTAATACTGATTTTTATTACGGAATTGTTAATGTTTAAGTTGACCACGGTTACTTTATTTTCTGTATCGCTGTGAAACTGGTATTTGCGCAATTTTGAAAAAGGAAGTACAAGGGTATAGAAAGCTATAGATTAGGGCACTTCTTAACTCCCCAGCTTATCACATCACAGTGAAATAGATAAAAAAAGTGAAATGTAGGTTTTTACAAGGATTTTGCTTAAATGTTCTATAAATATTAATACATTTGTATATATACAGCTACTGTTGTACAAGGGCGTTTTTTTTCACAACCTGAGCTAAGAAAATTTTTCTATTATCATTTCCTTTCACATTACGCTTAAATGAACGTAAAAATCGCAATTTCAAAGAATTTACATACTTTCGATCAAAATTTGTTGAACAGTGTAATCGGCGACAGTTGCCATCGAAATTCATAGAATTATATGCACACGTCTCAATATTTTTCACTTCATGATGTAGCGTCAGGGGTTACTCTTGATCCCCGGAGCTCACTTTATAAACAATTCGTCTGGAAAAAATAATATATAATATTAACAGCATATAATTCACTTAACTTAGCATAATATATAATAATAACATGACTGGTGACAGTTCGTGTTGGTCCCTTCGGGATTCTTCACGATGAATTGAAGGAATACGGCCAATGACGCAGTAAATTCAAGACGTTCATGTCAATTAGTAAGGTCTGTAATGTACGTATATGGCAAGTTTCAAGAGCAGGTTGATAAGGGGTGGATTGTCTCACTAGCACCAAATTTGAAACACCTCACGTTATAGTTTTCATATGACAAGTAATGGGCAGGGAGAAAAGCGGCGAATTGTGGACCGGCAGATGGCAGCAGAAAAACTTCAGTTTTCACGGTGTATACATTGTGAGAAACCAAATTCCTTCGTGTGGTTTACTGTGATACTGATAATTTATTATCTTAGTTGATGTAAATACATAGTCAGTTCACTTTTTCTGATTTTTATTGCAGATCAATATTTCATGCAGAACCAAACCTAGAAGAAAGAAACAGAAAATTGTTTAGCGCTACTAAAATGATGCTTATCTATGCTAGTACATACAAATAGACACGCACATAACAATAAAAGAATCACTAATAATGAAGAAGAGAGTGAATGATTCCATTATACTCTTAAAGATCTACAGATTTCTGCAGGATAACAGTCTTCTTTATTTATCTAGTCAATACACTAACTTCAGTACTTGAGGAACGATCCAGACAACTCGACAAACAGTGCAATGACAACAGTACCTTTATGAAATAAACGTAATTTCCTTACTAACAAACTTTGAAAAACAAATGACTTCACTCACAGAGGTATTCGTATATTGACAATTTTGAAAAGAAAAAAAGAAATATATATCTATGTCGAAAAATCTGTACTATGAACAGTAACTATTCAATGAAAAGATTTTCCTTTGCATTTTTTAAATTCTTGAATAAAGTTGAGTGAATGCTTTTCGTATGTTTGGATATGTCTAAAGGCTCTTTTGACGGTTCAAACTTACGTAACAAAGCTTTAAAAAATTGTAAAAATTTACCGTGTCAGTGGCGGCTCTTGGGAGAAATCACATCGCTACAAGTTAAGGGAAGAAACCTTAAATTATGTACTAATCCTTGTATACAGCTTATGGCGATAAAATATGTAAAACTTCTTATGGCTCCTAGCGGTAAAGTGTTAATTACACTGCTCCACAAAACTTAAGCAACTCGAAGAAAGTGGCAGAAAATAAAACGACACGATCACTGCACCAAGTATAATGAACAAACAGACGGTCCAGATGCACAATGCAACACAAGTGAAGACGAACAATACAGTTAGGATGTACAGGGTGACCAAAAAGTTCAGCACTACGATACCTCAACAGGTGAAGCTGGGTTGTGCGAGGGCATAGGCAGTCAATATGGCATGTAACCACCACGAACAGCTATACAGGCACGACATCTGGCCTCCATGCTGCAAATCAGAGTGTTGATCAAGTCTTGCGGCAGATGGCGCCACTCCTCGAGGAGACCTGTTTGCAGGTCAGAGAGAGTGTGTGCTGGTGAACTGTGCTGCGCTATTCGCCGCCCAAGAGCATCCCACACATGCTCGATGAGATTCAAGTCCGGCGAATATGCAGGCCATGCAATATGCGTAATGCTTTCGCTCTCCAGATACTCGGACACACGATGTGCACGGTGTGGGTGGGCATTGTCGTCCATGAACAGGAAGTCTGGGCCAGATGCTCCGCGGAAATTGCACACATGTGTATTGAGATTTTCATCCAGGTACCGTTGTGCTGTCAAAGTGCCATGTTGCACAATATGGAGGTCCGTTTTCCCGTCCAGCATAATTCCACCCCACACCATAATGGAACCACCGCCATAGGAGGGCCATTTAGCAATGAAGTTTGGATGATAGCGTGCTCCTGGCTCTCTCCACACTAAAGTCCGATCAGAATCTGACGACAGGCTGAATCTCGACTCATTGGAGAACATGAGACGCGCCCACTGGTGTTCCCCCCATACAACATGTTCCTGACACCATGTGTAACGCGCACGTTTGTGCTCCAGTTTCATGGCACACACAGCGCAGGCCTTTTTGCATACAGTCCTTCTCTATTGAGTCGCCGACGAACAGTTTCACGACTCACGCATTGTCCTGTAGCCTGAAACAACTCATTGGCCAGGTGAGAGCATGAAACTTGACGGTTACGTTTGACAGAAATTGTGAGAAATCGGTCCTCGACGGCCGACGTCTTCTTCGGACGGCCTCCTCCATGACGTCTACTGACTTCACCTCCATTTTGAAAGCGATTGCACAGCCTCGACACAACACTTTTGTTCACGTTGAATTCCTGCGCCACTTCCACTTGCGATCGGCCGAATTCCACCGCCCAATTGTTTGCCCGCGGTCAAAGTCACTCAAATGTCGTCTACCAGCCATTGCAAGGTGTGTACCCCACACAAGAACCACTAACTCAATGCTTGGAGCCTCGGACACTACTGGGCTGTGGTGTACGGCTCATGGCATAAGTTGTTCACCGCGCTTGCGACGATGCTGCTTATGCAATAGAGTGGGTGCTCGACTTGCCTGTGTGTCTCTGTGTATGTGCATGCCACTAACCAGTGTTGAATGGGCCCCACACGTCACTTATACCACGTTCTCTCGGGTTGCTTAAGTTTTGTGGAGCAGTGTATTATATTGATGTTACTCTCCTCACGAGCTATCATTGTCACATCCATAGCTCAAAGCATCTCTCGTTTCTTGCGACTACAGTACATTCTTATTTGAAACTAGAGTTATTAGAGGCTTACACTAAGCAGATTTGGAAATTACGTGTAACGCATTTTCCTCTGGTTTTCCAATTTAGAATAATAACAAAATTATTTAAACAAACTAGTTTCATTTCACAATGTGAAACTACGATAGCCATCCAAACTATTCAGATTCAATGGTCAAACTTAAAGTAGTACATCTATAATTATTGATTGAAATAGAGTAATAAGATCAAATATAGAATTTGTTCCTCGGACAGTGAATCCACATAAAAAAAAACATTACCAGCTATCCCGTACTCTTTATTCTCTATGACAATGAATATTAACACCGAAATGATTAATTTGAACCACTACTGGTTTGGATAGAAGTTTAACAGAGGAGATGGAACCTCTTCTTGGTACGCTGAATCTATTGCAAGAATCTGCTTCTCGATATTTTACGTTTTTGCTCTATGCAAATAAGTATTGAAACCGGAAGTACTAGTACATTTCCACCAGTTCCGGTTTCATACAGTGTTGCGCAAAGTGATGTAATGTTTTTTGAAACACTGAATCGATTCTAAGAAACCGTTTGTCACTCTGTATTGCCGTTTTTGTTCTATGGCAATCAATTTTTCAAACCGGAAATAGTTGATTTCTACAACTTCCATTCTGAATATGGTTAACGGAGGAGATGAAACCTATCCTTGGGAGGCCGAATCAACTATTAAAAAAACGTTGTGGGTAAATCTTTTCTTTAATTTATGGAAATCAATATTGAAACCTGAAGTTTTAATAAATTTCAGCCATTTCTGGTTTTGGTAGAGTGTTGCGGGTTGTAATAGTATATTCTGTTGAGACGCTGAATAGACTGCAGGAAAATGTTTGTAGTTATCTATTACCGTTTATGTTCTATGGCAATAAATGTAGAAACTGTAAACGGTTAATTTGAGCCACTTCTGGTTTGAATAGAATGTTAATAGAAGAGATGAAACCTTCGGAAGCGAAATCGAACTCTTGTCGATATCTTATTTTTACATTGTTTTATGAAAGTCAGTATTGAAACCGCAGATTCTAGTAAATTTCAAATACTTTAGGTTTTGGTGGAGTGTTGCGGATTGTGATTATATATTCTCTTAAAACACTGAATCGATTCCAGAAAACCGCTTCTGGATATCTCTTACCGTTGTGGTTCTAATACCTGTCGACAGACAGACAGATAGACATAGCCGTTCTTTAACACTTATACAAGCAAAGTATAGTTTGGAATAGTTTTTTGTTTTTTATAATTGATAATGAGCAAAAGGTAGTTCGTAGCTTTTGACACTAGAGAGGTTTTGTTGAATCATAAAAATGCTACTTTATATAATATTTTTGCATATACAAATAGAGAAAATTGAAGATAATATGCAATTATCTTTTAGCACAAGTAGGTTCGTCAACAGCGCGATTTCTTACAAGTGTCAGAAATGAATACTGAGCCGGACATAACAAAGACATCAACTAAAAAGGGGTATTTGGTTATTATTTATGGCATTTGTAGTAGAGTTGTAGCTCATTTAATCGCACTATGCTGATAAATATTACGGTATAATATACATGTAATACGAAGGTAGAAAATTCAAGTCAAGTACATCCAATACGGGAATAATTGGTGTATCTAAGAAGCATATCATTTTACGGCGAAATGAGTAAAATGTGTTGAATTTAATTAAATTTAAATTCTATAATGTTCTTAGCGTTTAACGAAAAAGAAAAAATATATCAAAATATGAGACATATACCAATCTTATTGAGCTGAACATAATGGTATGAATCAGTATAAAACCTTATGCGAAGTTTTCGAGAAAATATAGTACAATTAATTCGTTTGTACGAGAAAATATAGTAAAATTAATGCGTTTGTACGAGAAAATATAGAAAAATTAATTTGTTTGTACGAGAAAATATAGAAAAATTAATTCGTTTGTAATCTAAAAAAATGATGCTGTACGTGATCCATACTACTTAATAAAGGTGAAACGGATATAATACTGAGATATTTCCTTGTTGAGCTATTCATTATGATAGTAGCAACGTAGAGGTCTGCATGGGCCTTAATTTTTAGCCTGGGCCCGGTCCGGCCCGTGAATTTATAATGTGAGCCTCGATCCGAGTTCGAAACATGTTTTAGCATTCAGGCCCGAGCCTGACCCGAGCTCGTATGATAGTAAAATGAGCCCGAAATAAGCCCGAATCACAGAAACTTCATTATTTACTCAAAATTGTATTTTTATTTACAGCAATTAGCAGTTTAATTCTGTGGTTGTGCTTTTAAAGTTGTCCAAAAAGAATAGTCAAAACGTCCCGTAAATATCGTTGTACAGTACATTTACAAAGTTAGGTCTGAGAAATATGGTTCTATATTTAAAAATTACGTCCCAAGCCCGGCCCAGGCCCGAAGTGATATATGCTTCCTGGCCCGAGTCCGGCCCGCTGGCTCAACCCGATCCCGTGCAGACAAGTATAGCAAGGCGACAGTAGATATTCGTTAATGAGATATATAGCGTCAAGTTATCAACTCTTAAATTTTAATTTCCGCTTAACTAAAATGTTGTCCAGAGATAAGACTTTGGAATATACGTATCTCAATATTGATAGATGACATTGGAGATGAGCCGAACAATATGCTGTAGGGTAAAATCTCATGTATAATGTTGGGATATAAGAGTACGTAGGTGAAAAGGGTTTTAAAACGTGACACTAGCCGTTGCTAAGATAGTTATGAGTATGTGCAAACAGTAAGAAATAAGATGTAATGAAGATATGGATTATTGATGTTATGATTTAACGTTCAAGATTACAAAAGATATTACATTGATGAGAAATATGATTTAATTGGATTGAAGATACGAATGAGATTTATATGAAGCTAGTATAAAGGTATAGATAAAGAATAAACAAGCTTTAAAAGGATATACGAAGGCTATACGAGTAGCTATAGACTACTGTTGTAGTAAATTATATGCACTTAAGTAATTTTAACCTAAAATTTTGTCCAGAGATAAGACTTTAGAATATACGTATCTCAATCTTGATAGATGACATTGGAGATGAGCCGAACAATATGCTATAGGGTAAAATCTCATGTATAGTTTTTGAGGAAACCAAAAAATAGCTTTCTTGAAGGTATTAACCATGTCGTTCTTTGGCAATTGACAGTTTAAAACTTTGTGGAAAAAATTGTTGTTTATGTATTCTTTATATAGCAAGATATATTGTCGTTTGTCCTTTTTAACAGTGACACACACATCTCTCTCTCTTTCTTTCTCTCTCTCTCTCTCTCTCTCTCTCTGTATAGACCCTATATATATATATATATATCTTTACGCACACAATATTTGTAAAACTACAAAAATTTCACATCTAATTTCGAGTCAATATAAAAATTACGTACAATATTTTATTTTAGAGGGGAAAAACAAAAATTAGAGTGCCAGCTCTAGCCCCTCCATGACCACTGGAATGGGCACCAAACTATTGCTTAATTAAAACCATTCTAATTCCACATAAAACAAATAAAATCATTAAGAAAATGAAAATTGCACAATTGCGAAAGCGTTTTGGTTTAGCATACAATGCAAAAAAAAAAATCTCGTGTTCGTAATAATGATGATTAAAGAGCTAATTTCTGTACTAATTTTAACTTTAATTAATAATGTTTTTATGCATTGCATTTTCCATATTGTAAATGTATATATTTTTCTTATTCTATATACAGTACCATAACCATTAAGATAATTACAAGGTTTACCGTATGTATATGAAGATGACTTGTTTGAAGTGAGCTTCTTAGCTTTAGTTTCCCTCTTTTTGAAGTTACACTCGAATGTATAGTAAGATCATTACGAAATTAAAGTTCTTCTTTGATAAACCAGTAACTGCTATTGGAACGGTAGAATAGAAAATGAACTACAGAAGAAATAAAAATAATAAGAAAACAAAGAAAAATAAATATTCTCTGGGTCGTGATAAGAAGGCAGCTAGTAAGAATATAGTTATGTACTGCAAGCGCAGTTCAATCACCTCAGGTTATTGTTCTTTGTCTAGAGCAGTGGTTCCGAACCTGAGGGAGCATGAAGAACGAGGAAATCGTAAGCTATGAGAGAAATAAAATGTGAAATTATGAATAAAACATGACTGTAATAAGTATTTACACTTTAGCTTTAGCAAACTTCAAAATGGTACATGTTTTACACTTTCTTTCCTATTCAAGATTTCTGTTTAATTAAAAACTAAACAATTATGCCAATTATTTGTTTACAAAATTATCCAAAATGAGTACAAAATACTATTTCAGTATATAACATGGAGTTCAAAAGTTATCAAGTAAGTGCAAAGGAAAAACTCAGTGTAATGGTTGGCATTGCTTTTCCCTTCACAAGTTTTTTGATGTTCGGTGATAAGTTCGACAAAAATAAGTATGTAAGTGTAGTTCAACAAAGATAAGTATATTAATGTTTCTGCCTTTAAGTTTGAGATTGATATTATTTAATATTGCAAAAATTTCAGAAGATATGAAAAAGGAAATACAAATGAGTTATCAGTAAAAGGATCCCATTATGTAACTTCATCCATCTCGACTCTGGAACTACTGCAATTAATACAGGGTTTTCATAAAGTATGGACGGATTTAATTTGCTTATAACACTAGTTAACAAATTTAATCTTTTTGTTTGTTACATGAGAAAAATCACCTGATCTTAAAGGAACTTTTTGCGCTGAATTCGAATATGCACTCGGTTTTTCTCCATCACGTACGATTTTCCCGTAACAGAGGGATTTTCGGGAAAATCCCTCAAGAATTTCCCTTTTTCAGATATTTTATTCCCCTAGCTCCTGTCCCCTTACATATAGTAACATAGAAATTATACCTAAGTATACCTTGATTTATATTTAATAAACCCTAAAAGTTTCGTAAAAATCGCTTTGTTCTTTCTAGAGAAATAAATATATTTGTATTTATACTGTGTGCACTGTTTATTGCACCTGATAGTAATGCTTCCAGATCTCCTGAGTTGGGGTAAAAACGATTTGCTTTATTACTACAAACACAGACATAAAAATGAATATTTACAATAGTCAACAACACACTTGTATTGCTCTCTGTAAATTAGAAACGTGTATAAAAATAGAATGTACTTCCAACGTATATTTTTTTAAACGTACAGTATATGTATATCTTAATACATATATATACAATTCTCCAAGTTTTTTCGTTTGTTCATGAAATGGTTATCAATATTTGTTATCAAATGTAACAGAATGCAAAAGAAAGAAAGAATGGAATACAGACTCATTGTTGACAACAATGAACTAATGCAGTCTGAATTTTCCACTACGGTATCTTTTCCCCCCTCACCCCGCGCATTTCTTTCTTTCTTGTGTTCTTGACACCTGGTGAGGGAGTTTTGTACATTTTTATATTGACGTGTGGTTTAACACTACTTCACTTTCAAAGTTGTCTTTGCTGCTAATAGTGCTTTCATGTTTGATCTTAACGGCATTATACCCAACTAAGACCAGAAGTTTAGTTTGTGATCAGTACAATGGCGTCAAGAGGACGGCGTTCGTGTGTTAACTCACCAAATAGTTTTTGTTATGTGTGTGGCCAGTTTGTAGTTAAAGGACAGTGTAGATCCATTACGCCATCGGTGAAACTAGCATATTATATATATTTCGGATGTCGTGTGGGAGATCAGGACAAAACTTGGGCACCCAACATAATTTGTGCGTCGTGCTACGTCCCTTTACTTCCATGGGCCAAAGGGAAACAGAGGTTCATGAAATTTGCTGTACCAATGGTGTGGAGAGAACCCACCAACCATCTGGATGATTGTTATTTTTGTCTCACAGTAGTTAAGGGACATTCTAAAAAAAGCAAATACACAATAAGTTATCCCAACGTTAAATCCGCAATTAGACCTATTCCGCACGGGGATGAACTTCCACTTCCCGAGCCCCCTACCAACTGGGAAGAAATATGGCCAAAAGACTCTGATGATGATCATGACCTTGACGAACCATCGACATCAACATGTACATCCAAGGATCCAACGTTCATCCCTGACTGTGTTCGCGAGCCACATTTCATCCGGCAATGTGAACTTAATGACCTAGTCCGTGATTTGCACCTGACAAAACAAGAGGCGGAACTTCTGGGATCAAGGCTCCAGCAGTGGAACTTATTGGATGCAGAAACGAACATATCAGTGTACAGGAAAAGGCATGTTCAATTTTCAAACTATTTCTCAATGCAAGATAATGTGTGCGTATGTACGGATATAAATGGGTTGATGGCGGAGCTAGGAATTCCTTACGTTCCAGAAGAATGGAGGTTATTTATCGACGCGTCAAAGGTCAGCCTTAAAGCTGTCCTTTTACATAATGGAAATAAAAAACCTTCTATACCACTTGCGCACTCAGTGAAGATTAAGGAATCCTATGACACCATGTCAACTTTGCTAAATCTTATAAATTACAAGGACCATTGTTGGCAAATATGTTGTGATCTCAAGGTAGTTGGTATTTTATTAGGACTGCAGTGCGGTTACACGAAGTACCAATGTTTTTTATGTTTATGGGATAGCCGAGCTGATGACAAACATTATAAAGTGAAGGAATGGGAACCTAGAGTGAATTACGTACCTGGAGAATGCAACGTCAAATACGCTCCTTTGGTAGATCCTAATAAGATATTACTACCGCCACTTCATATCAAGTTAGGACTTATGAAAAACTTTGTCAAAGCCATGGACACATCTGGTGAAGGTTTCAAGTATTTGCGAGATAAGTTCCCTAACCTGAGTGATGCTAAGATTTCAGCGGGGGTGTTTATTGGTCCCCAAATTAGGAAATTAATGCTTGATGATAGCTTTGACAGCAAGTTAAACAGTGCTGAGCTAGCTGCCTGGACAGCATTTAAGTGTGTTGTGCGCAACTTTCTGGGCAATAACAAAGCTGAGAGTTACACAGAAATCGTACAGGACATGATACAGAAATACAAAGAGTAGGGTTGTAGGATGTCTTTAAAAATCCACTTTTTGCACTCCCACCTCAGCTTCTTTCCTGCTAACCTAGGTGCTCTCAGCGACGAACAGGGGGAAAGGTTCCACCAAGATATAATGGCAATGGAGAAAACGTACCAGGGACGATGGGATCCTTCAATGATGGGGAACTATTGTTGGAGTCTTGTTAGAGAATGCAACATTTCTTACAAAAGAAGGAAGTAGTGTACGTTTTCGTAACCCAATGGAAGTTTCATATATTGTGATAGTTTTGATTGTCTTTTCATGACCTTTTGGTACATTTGTATTATTGTTTATTGTAAATTGCCACACTTGTAAATTATATTGTATTATATTTTATATATGTGTTTGTGGTAATAAAGCAAAACGTTTTACCTCAACTTAAGAGATCTGAAAGCATTACTATAAGGTGCAATAAACAGTACACACAGTATACATACAAACATATTTATTTCTCTAGAAAGAATAAAGCGATTATTACGAAACTTGGAGGGTTTGTTAAATATGAATCAAAGTATACTTAGGTATAATTTCTATGTTAGTATATGCAAGGGGACAAGATCTTGGGGTGTAAAATAAACGAAAAGGGAAATTTTTGAGGGATTTTCCCGAAAATCCCTCTGTTACGGGAAAATCGTACGTGATGGAGAAAAACCGAGTGCATATTCGAATTCAGCGCAAAAAGTTCCTTTAAGAACAGGTATTTCCTTTTATGTAACAAAACCTTTGTTAACTAGTGTAATTTACATAAAAATGCTCATATTGAAATCAAATAAATTGCAAACGGTAGCGGAGGGATTAAATTTTTACCTGTAATCTGCACCAGCTCAGTTCATTCACCGCCACACCTCCAACTGGGCGCCATTTATGTCCACACATTCGCGTAGGCGGCTCTGGAATCCACTCACAGCGTTCCGCCGTGTTTGATCCGAAATGCCAGCCACAGACGCCCTGATTTTGTCCTTTAAGTTCTCCAAACCACTTGGCTTCTTTGCATAAACTTCCGTTTTCACATGACCCCAAAGCCAGAAGTCGCAGGGGGTAAGGTCGGGTGATCTTGGCGGCCAAGCGGTCGGGCCACCGCGGCCAATCCATCGGTTAGGGAATTTCTTGTCAAGGAACTGTCTCACCTGGATTGCATAGTGAGGGGGTGCCCCGTCCTGTTGGAACACGATGTCGTTCTGGATTCCACGTGCCTCCAGTTCCGGAATGAGGTATTTCTGCAACATATCCAGGTACGAATCTCCATTCACGGTCTCCTCTTCAAAAAAGAACGATCCAATCAGATGATCATAGAACACAGCGCACCAAACGTTCACTTTAGGGCTATCTCTCTCATGTGTCTCAAATTCCTTTGGTTTTCCGTGCCCCAAACGTGACAGTTGTGTCGGTTAACCTTCCCGGAGACATGGAAGGTTGCAATGGATGGAATGGATGGGATGGAATTTGGTAAGAAACTGACCCTTGCCCTCCCTCTCCCTCTCTCAACGTGTTCAGAGTTGCCGCTTATCTAACAGTGTTGCCAACTAAAAATTTAATCCTTCCGCTACCTTTTGCACTTTATTTGATTTCATTATGAGCATTTTTATGAAAATTATAAGCAAAAAAAATCCGTGCAGACTTTATGAAAACCCTGTACTTTTCTTATCAGAGTATATACTTATTTATTAAAATTAAAATGAGTCGTAATAGTTTCAATAACTTAACATTATCTTCATCCGACGTTACTTGGAAGATATCTTCATAACATTAAATTATTATTGTTTTATAATTCTAATTCTTACATTTTATAATTTTTAATTTTTAATATAACTGTTTTCCTAATATTATTATTTACACTATTATTATTATTATTATTATTATTATTATTATTATTATTATTATTATTATTATTATTATTATTATTATTATTATTATTATTATTATTATTATTATTTCAATAAATTATTCCAAATATCAATTAGTTTTAAAGTTTCTCTCTATTCAATGTTCTATCACAAAGTTTTATTTCTGTTGCTTCTCATAATAATTTCTCATATTCCTGTGTTTTATCCTTCAATTCGTTCTAACACTCTATCCAATAATTTATATATTAGAAATCCATTTGTCCAGTTTATTAATATTTCACTTATTTCTTTTCAATTCTCCGCGTTTCTTTCCAGTTTCGTATTATTGTTCTATTCTCTTTTTCTAGACCTTGGACCCCTTCTCAGATTACATCATGCCCCGTTTCTTTAACATGTTTGTATATAGCTTTATTCTCTCTTTTAAGCCTCACAGCCTAGGTTGTTTCACTACTATTTCCTTAAGCTTTTTCCCTATTTCTCCAATGTATGTCATATTACAAATTTTACACTTCACTTGATACTCTGCTCCTTTCTCTTCTTTATTTAGGTCTTTCCTCCTATTTCTCATTTTATTAACTACTTTCAGAACTCTCCGTTCTCCTTTTCTGTATGTCTTCACACTGCTCTTTCTTAAGTATCTTAAGTACTTCACTATCTCTTTTTTCTCCAATGCTCTCTATGCATGCCATTTTCGATCCTTCTCTTCATTTTCTAATTTCTCCTTCCCTTTCTTCTTTCCTCTTCTATCTGCTTTTCTTTCTCTCTCTTTATTGTACCCTTCTTTTATTGCATTCTTCTCTAGTAGACTGTGTAACTTCTTTATGTCTTCTTTCTTTCTTTCTTCTTCACTATCTATTTCTTCTATTCTACTCTCAACATTCCTTTTGAAGTTTCATTTTGTGCTACAATCCACATCTCATCTTTTATGACACTAAATCCCTGTTGCACATTCTTTTTGCAATCAATCTTCCTTCTTTTTTTCTATTGTCATGCCCAGTTAATTTATCATATTGTTCTTTTTCACTTGTTTCCAGGCTTATCTCTTTCTTTTCATCTTTATGCTTCTTACAAACTTTCCTAGTTGTCTTCTTGTACCTTTCTATATTCCCAAACAGTCATCCACATATTTATAATTGCTTCTAGTTACCAGCAATTAAATTGAGCTGCCTCATATAAGTTAAACATAGATGAACGAGTATTCACCTGCACTCTTTTTTGGTCACCATCGGGATGATTTTCTTAAGTACCGGCGTTAGAAATATGACCCGTCCATGGAGTGTTTATAGGAAACTTCAGAAGAAATACCCTGAACTGCCAGTGTGCAGCCTAGCTCTGCACTTTTAGCACAGGGTAGAATCCAATGGCTAGCACAGAATAGGATACAACAGCTCAAACATAATAGAATTCAATGACTAACACAGGATAAGATCCAATAGCCATTACAGGATAAGGTGAAGTAGATTATAAAGGATAGGGATCCAGTGTCAAGATGGGATTTAATGGCTAATAAAGAATAGAATTCAATATATAGAACAAGATAAAATACTATGGCTAACACAGAACAGAATGTAGTAAGGATAGGATCCAATGGCTAATACATAATGATATGAAATGGTTAGAATAAGATAGGATCCAAAAGCTACTGGGGTCCAACAACTAAAGGATAAGATTCAATTGATAACATAAGATAGGATCCAATTCGTAACACATAATAGGATCTAGTGGCTAGCACAGGATAGGATACAACCTCTAACATAAGATATACGATGGAATGACTAGCATGGATAGAATGCAGTGGCTAATGCAAGAGCAAAACCGACCATTTGCGGCGGCGGATGCGAGCATGTTTTATCTTTTCAGCTTTTGTTGAGACTTTTCCATTATTTTCCCTTCTACCACATTAATTTTGTCATTTTTCTTGATAGAGTTCCGCAGTGTCCATTGATAGCATTCTCGTCTTTGGTACGGACGACCCAGGATCGATTTCCGGTGGAGTCCCATGAGGTTCTTATCCTACGTTAAACTGTAGGTCCATGTCTCATATAGCCTCAGAGTTGAAAAGGAACGTTAAACCCCATTCTATCAATTATTCATGCATTATTCTTCACATCCAATTTCAAGCTCTTCCAGTTGATCTTTCCTGTGACGAGAATTCTTCTTCGTGCAATACAATCAATGTATTCCACATAGTCAAATTTTCCATATTTCTTTATTGAAAGACCAACAAATATGGTTTTCTTGTTCCTTTATACTTTTTTTTTTTTTTTTTTTTTTTTTTTGCAAGGCTGGCTTCCATGTTTTGCGGCACAAATTTCATATCCAAGCTAGGTACAGAAACCGAGTCAGTATTCTAATTGCTTCCCTCCAAGTTCCATAGTTGACACAGTCCTCTTTGTTGAAATGACCGTTGTCTGTGTTGGTTTAATATTCATTCTCATCCCTTCGAAGAAAACAAAGGATAGAGTATAACATGGCACTGATACGCTATACAAGTTAAATCATCTTTAATGCAAGCGTACATATGTAAACACATTTGTCTTTTAGTATTTGCTAGAAAATGACACACAACATGGAATATGTTCCAAATTATTTACTCTGAGTGTATCTTTCAGAACATTAGTACGAGACAATCATCTAAGTAAGAGGTTACTAAATAAATTCTGTACTATGTAAACATGAGAGATAAGAATCTAACTCAAAGGGAAAAACGATGCATATAGACTCGTCTTTACCGTGAAGAGTATTATATCATGATTTTGTGCTCTGCCACAAAACATGTTCAAGGACAGTAATGTTATTACAGACATAGGCGACCGATGTTCATATTTCAAGCGTACAGAGGAGAAAAAAAATCAAAGTTCAAGAATGTGTGAAAATTATATTTGTAATAATTTAAACATAGGAAATGTCGTAAAGGGGAATAATCCATTGAGTGACAAGTTAATGAACTTTTAAGAAAAAAAATATCGGACGTTCAGAGCACAAGGGAACCAATTCCAAGTGTCAAAGTTGTGAGAACAAGAGACATGAAGTTTGTACGATACGTGTAAGTAGATGGAAAAGCTAATACTGTTTTATATTATATTATGCATATAATGTTTACAATATCTGGACATGAATCTTTTAAGATAGAGATCTGCTTAAGATAGAAATCTTAAAAATGAAATATATGCAAAATGACCAAACAAGTGGACTTGATCCCCTTATGCATTGAATGAGTCGTATGAAGGTTTAATTTCGTTTTTTCGCAATCTACCACCTTTTAAGCCTTATTTAACCAAAAGATGTGTATTTTTTATTTAGAATGAAGTTTTAGATTATTCATTTGACATAATAGTTAATTTTAAATATCAAAAACTTATTATGGTATATATAAAGTTCGTAAAATAGACAAGATGCTCAAGCTCATTCTTCAAGATTTTTGTGGCAAATTTGAAATCCTGTACCGCTTTTCCTTAAGTTTTTTTTTTTTCAACTCGCCTACGGTTTCAAATTACTTATGATCTATGTACAGTTTTGGTTCAGAACATCCTAGCCATTAATTTCTCGTTAAATACCCCTAAGGAAAAGTAAACAATGATAAATTTTGTTGGATTAAGATTTTTATTTCAAGAGACAGTTTTTAATTGTTTCGTTGGCAATTATGAGAGTACGATTTTTTAAAGAGAGGTGAGTGATCAGTTTGTTCTTGGGCATGGCATTTACATAGATCTTTCAGAAGTCTTTGCTATATTTCTGGCTAAATAGTTTTTATATAGACTTCGTAGATGCTGGAATACTACTTGTAAAATATACAGAATCTTTCTCCTCTCCTGGAAAAATCTGAAATGACAGCAAGATATCTGGTATAAGTCTTTTTTCTCTGTAGAAAAAACGAGATTCTAATTCATTTTCGCAAATGTTGACTTCCCATAATGTCAACATCTTCAATGGCTATTACAGGCAATAGCTCACAGAAATCGTACGATAATATGGGCATTCCGGCCTACTTATTAATGACAAACCTCTCAGTGCGTTACGTTAATTTCCTTACATTAAACAATCACACGAATTTACGAAAATATAAAAGGAATGCCCTTGAACAATGCTTGAAACCATTTATTTTTCAATGCCCTTGAACAATGCTTGAAACCATGTATTTTTCAAACATAAATTTCCGGTTAAATATATATTGAATTGTCTGTCTTAAATACCTTCATTGTTTTTCCCATTACATTTTTCAAATTCTAGTGAACAACTTAATATGGAAATCATAGAAATTTTAGGAAATAAGCCATGCTATATCCGTTAAATTCTGTTAAATAAACTAAGAGCTTTACCCGGGTCTTTTCTTATAGGGTGAAATATATTAATCGATGCAGATTTTAAGACGTCGTAACTGACAGGCAGTCAATTTCTGCACTACATGAAAGGTATTGAAAGCAAATATTAGTTCTTTTAATATCATTTTGTAGAAAGTAATATGTGTTCCACGCTCCAATATGTGTTATATTGTTTTTAAATGAGTAATGTACGAAATATTACAGATAGTAAAGCTGTATACTGAGAATTCTTAAGAATGCTATATAACTATTACAGAGTCTGACCAATCATTGTTACAAGTTGACCGCCATGAAACCCGAAAATTGGTCTCAAATACTACTTTTCGTGAAACTCCGATACCCCGTTTTGGGTCTCACCTCAACAACTGGTTGAGGCGGTGATACCCCTACGTGGACTTAACTTAAAATTTGTTAACATGAGCAAACCAGTTGTGTAGGCTCCTGAACAGTGCCCTGTACTTGTAGCCTGGCCTCCCAATGCAGTAGTTGCTCACGCCTCATAGAAATAGCTTAATTTATTTACCGATTCATTTTTCTACACATTACTCTTTATTTAGCGATGATGTTTTTATAGTATATTAACAGACATATTTCATGCATTTCAGTGTTAAATTTAGTTATTTCCACATTATTATATTATCAGAGAACAAAGAAAGAAAGAAATCTCTGAAAAATTTGTAGTGGACAAAGTTCTATATATTAATGACTGCATGAATGCTGAGTAATTAGCAAAAACACTTTCTGCAATTGCAATATTGGATCTCTTGGCTTGCTGTTGTAAGTTTACTCAACTCGGCCATGATACCAAAAAGCTTGTCTCAAATTCAAATTGCGGGGCCCGCGGTGGCTCAGTGGTAGAGCGTTCACCTCCGGTACATTTGGTCCTTGGTTCCAAAGATCCCAGTTCGCGTCAAGTGAGCCTTGTGGGATACAGACATCGTGTGCGTGGGTTTTCTCGGGGTTCTCTCGTTTCCTCTCACTTCCTTCATTCCACCATTTCATTCATTTCTCACCATCATCATCTCCTTTAGCCTAGCCGGCATAACCGTGGAACGTAAAAGTGAAATATTTAATTTCATTTTCAAATTCGAATTGATTTTCGCTTGTTTTTAGTTTTCTTTTGTTTGAGTAACCTAATGACTATCAACCATATTTGTCCCTATTGTATCGTATACACATTTTGTCCATGGCAGCCAACCTATTAAAGAACGCATGTCTATTCTTAATGAACAAGACCTAATGTTTTCTTGTACGTAAATGTAAAAGTATTCTGCTTAATTTATTTTCTGAGAAAAATTTATGGTTCTCGAATAGTTCTTGCACAACAGCAATATATCTTCTAACCAAATTTATTACGTCTATTAGCATCTCCTTCGATAACTTGTTTTTTTTTTTTTTAAATCAAAAAGGTTCTTTCTTTTTCTTTTTCTGTTTTCTTTTCTAACTTGTGTTCATGTCAAAGCGGGATTTGTTTGAAGATTATAAATCTTTAGGAGTCGCACCATTCGCTAAATTCGGTTTGTCACAATCAACGAAGTGAAGCAAAGTATTGGCGGAAGGTTATTGATGTTTCTTCAGAATTTTAAATTTTAAATTTCAAAAGTAAAAGTTTTGTTAATTGCTAGTTTGGAAGCGTAAATCATAAATTTATTTCTCATTTAAAATTGCTTATGGAATTTTATAGAACATTTTTTAATTTTTTTTTTTACAAAAATATTGCAAAATAATATTGTTTCAGCAAGATTATGCCATTCGAGTCATTATGTATTCATGTGTCTGTCCGTACCTCTGTCCAGTGGTGGATCAAGCCTGGGGCCAGGAGGACCTAGGCCCCCAGTTTTTTGAGTGACAAAAATAATTGACTCTATTATTTATATATTTTTGAAAGTTTATATTTAACTCATGATATACCTATCGCAGTCTGGGTTCTGTTTGCTTCCCCCCCACTTTTTATCTTCTAGATTCGCTTCTGCCTCTATCAATTTCTCGATGGCTTTCCGGGTTAGATTTCTGTTGAGCTCATGTGCTTCAGATTCTACATTAAGTAATAGGCCCACGTCTCACATAGCTTCGCTGCTGAAAGAGACGAAAACTCCAACTCAATCAAACATTAATCGACAGCTTTTGTACCAGTACAGTATCCAATCTTAGTAATCCGTGGCAGTGACATGCGATTTCATTCATGCTTGGAAAATTAGTTTATTGTTTGTGGTTAAAATATGTTTGGAATAAGGGAAGAAAAGAGAAGTAAAAGCAAACCCGTTAGAAATCATAAAGTGATATTAAAACAATTTTCCAATCTAACTATCTTAAAGTAAAATATTTGCGTTTGATGTAATATGAGATAAGAGAGCGAAAATATTCAAGCCGATACCTTGAACGATCTAAATATTATTATTAAAACATTAAAATTTACAATGTAAATTTTTAATTATACAAAGGATAATTATTTAAATGCATAATAATGTTTTTATGAAATTCCTTATTGTTTAGTTACCGCACTCGTCTGTTAGTTGTCACATGACTTGATAACGTATTGCTTTGCTTAACTGCGAGCAACTTTCTATCGTCCATCAATTGTAGCCTCTTTCGTTCTTTCCCTATTTTTTCCACAGTACCTTCCATTACGTTGCTCGGCATACACAGGTGGTTATCAAAATAATAGAAACACCTTAAAAACCTTAGGATTTTGATATGGTTCCTACCTTTTGTTCTCAAAAAAGCTCTGATGGACGTAGTATGGAGTCATGGAGATCGTGAGTAGTAGCAAGTACAAGCGTGCAGCACATCAGTAAATTCAGTGAGAGAAGATGGAGGCGGAAATCTCCGTCGGATTCGTGTCTTCAAAACGGACGACACATGTTCAATTATATTCATGTCCAGGGGAGGTGTTTATTTTTCTTCCGGTGTTCCTTCTGATCACGCCACAACAGCTCCAGCTGCCTGAATATGTGCATATTATCATCTCGAATATGGCACCATTCCTCAGAAACAACATCTGGTCAACAAGATGAACATTGTCCCCTAAAATGAGATGTAATTACGGGCAGTAACATGACCGATAAATGTCAGCATAGCACCCATTGTAAACCAGGATATTGCGGCCCACAGGATTGTAGAGTCGCCGTTCTGTTTCACAGTTGGGGTTGGGCGGAGACACTGCGATTCACTGAGCGCCCGTCACACATAAACACGACCCATGGTTCGAAATAAGCTAAACGACTCTTCCGATCATAGCTATCACACGTTTCCAGTCATCAGCAGTACATGTTGAATGTTGGCGGAAGTGGGGTTGCCAGATTTTGTAAACGAAAAACCGGGACACTGATCTCAGGCTATAAGATCAGGGTTCCTACTCATTCGGTTAGAATCAACTAATTACCTGTTTTTTGCAGGTTACTGCTCACAATTTTCCAGTTCATTCTGTGCACAGTTATCACAAATGAAGCCCCACAAAGGTATAAAGAATGTGAAAAGGTAATATAAGAAGAGCTGCCTGGCGTCCCTTATTCCGAATTCCAATTTGTTGTGTTTAACAGGTCCTAAATATTGACCCAATTATGACACATCCTACCATTTATAATTGACGAGATATTTAATTCTTTGTTGTGTCATCATCTGAGTTAAAAACACTACCTTAAAAGAAATACAAATTTAACATTTAGCAAGAAAAGATACATTTACAATAAATTCAGGATGACATACAAAAAGTATAGGCTATCTCTTTAATGGTTTACGCACGCTCTCAAAAAGTTTGGCAATAAATAAATAAATAAAAACAGTATCAAAATTAAACAAGACACATACCTTTAGGTGTTTAATTGCCACGTCTTGTGCTACAGTAAGCTGTTACGCAATTTAACCTCAAAATTACTGAAAATTTTGTCAGATAAATGAAAAAATAAAAATCCAAAATTATTGAATGAGTACACAGTATCTTTAGAAATGTTTATTCACGGAGGGGAAAGTATATTAAAGACAATTCAGTTCTATAGTCATTGAAGTGGAATTTTAAATGAAACTTGGGTGTAAGGCAACGAATCTAAATGCAACAGACACTCACATAACCTTCCATATTATTCTAACAGTAGTAGCAGTGAATTGTTTGAAAAAGAAGAAAATTTTTCACATCAAATGTGTAAAACACATAAGACATATATCGGACTCTTAGATTAACTTACGAAATTAATATAGCGAGCAAAAGCTTTAAATGACGCTTGGCAAGAACACGGGGTTTGCTGTTACACAATATTTTTCCACTAAATTTCTGCTGGCAAAAATTATGCTTTTATTATTAACCCTCGCGCAACCCTGTGTTGTTCCCACGACAGTATACTCTTTTAAATTATTCTTCTAATCGTTTCTTTAAAATTGTAGAAAAAAATGTTATTGCTCAACATGATTAGCTAAAGCATATAGCTTACGGTGGTGTAAATTGGACGTTCGTGTGTCTCTTAAATTTGCTATTTTAAGTTAGTGGGCACAAAGTACCACTTTGTTGCTAGGAGATGTGACTGACATTTAAAAATCTCACTCCTAGATGGCAGTATAGTAAACAACTGGTAGTCTTATTCCGTGTACTGTTCACTTCAGGCACAGTAGTCCTTTGTAAGAGTTTTTAATTTGTTTGTACAGATGGGTACAAAATGTCCGTCCTTCCTTGGTAGTCTGCGATACAAAAAATACCTAGGTAGTTCGAGGGATTTAAACTCCCTTCCCCTTGCTAAGGTAGTGCTCGCGAAGTTCTTGAACTCTTTTCCACTAGGTTGTAATGTATATACAAACGTAGTTAGTATGTTTACATAAACAAAACTATTGAAGCTCACAATGGATTTTGTCACTGTAAGCCCTGATTGAAAATAACAATAATAAAAGTTGGAAATTAAAAAAAAAACACGAGTTGGAACCTCTTTCATCCTAGTCTTAAAAGAAATGTTTGATCTAGAAGAATGGAAGTTTAAATCAATACGTTCAGAATAACTAAAATCATCCACTCTTAGGTCAATACCTTGACTTTTCCAGCTTCAGGCACTCTCCTTTTATGCAGATGGTAATACTTTCATTTTGTTGTAACAAACGCATGTATATGAGTTTTATTTTCAATCTGAACAACGAAAACCGGGACAAATAGGCGTCCCGAAAGCCTTTTTCGGGACACTTAATTCTTTCATTGAAAACCGGGACTGTCCCGGAAAACCAGGATGTCTGGCAACCCTAGGCGGAAGTATTCTTGGGATACTAAATCCATATCAGAAAATAATTTCTTGCTATCTCTTACCGTTTCTGCTTTGATATCTGTCGACAGATAAAAAAACAAACATAGCTGTTTTAGAGTATCAGATTTCCCATATTTATGCACAGCATAGCCCTGAGTCTAGACAAGTATGTTTCATTTTACATTGTGAAACTACGGTAGACTTCAAAACTATGTTAACTCAATACTGAAACTAGTTGTAGTAGATCTATAACTTTCAGTTGTAATGTAGGAATATGGTCAGAGACAGAACTTATTCCAGGAACGCTATGAAAAAAGTCATTTCTTGCTGTCTCTTACCGTTTTCTTATATGAATATTAATGTGCAAGCTGAAAGTACGAATAGTTATAGATTTCTACAATCCTGTGTTGTACTAGAGGAATATATTCTTCAGATGATTATTTGATTGCATAAAACTGCTTCTAGCTATCTATTGCCGTTTTTGCTATATAAAGATCAAGGTTGAAACCGGAAGTAATAGTAAATTTCTACCACTTCCGGTTTTAGTAGGGAGATGTGGGTAAAGATATTAAATTATATTGAGGCGCAATTAATATGATAAATAAGTATGTAGCCAATATGATCGTATTTATTAAAATTGATGTCTGAATCGATCCCGCCGCCTCCCCCACAAAAAGCTTGTTGCTATCTGTTACTGTTTTTGTTGTTTGGCGATCAACAACCTATTACAAAAACCCGAGATGTAACCTATTACGAAAAAAGCGCTTGTCGATATCTCTTGCTTTGATACTTGTTGACAGACAGACAGACGGACATAGCCATTCTATAAGACTTCCGATACTTACAAATAAATACATAGCATAGTTTGGAGGTTTAAAAATTCGGGAAGTGTTTTGTCTAGATTACAATAACAAGAACCCTTATTAGAAAGACTTGTGAATAACCAGTCACGTAACTAAGGGGGGAGGCAAACAGGGCTTGTGTCCCGGGTGTCGGATTGGGGGGCGCAAAACTGGGCAAATATTTATTTTCACTATAAGACAAGGAAAGGAGGTTTTTTTTCAAACTAAAGATCATAAAAAAAATATCTCAGACACTTAACAGCACAACAACGACTCACCAACCTTATGTAATGAAACCATGAACTAAGTAAGGAAAAAATCATTATTAATTTTATTCATAAAAATCATGTCAATTCTGTAGATGAAACTGAACGAAGATTTTTTGTAATATCTTAAATTTCGTGTACGTGCATAACATAATATTTAAAATCACAAAGACACGATTTGTAATCAAGAAATCGTTGGAAGCAGAAGCAAAATAGTCAAAAATCGCTGTAGTTGAATAACATAGTGTTTGTCATTAGTAAATAAGATTATGGATAAAGTCATGAATAAAATAAAAGCAAACCTCAAGGTAAATTAAAGTTCAAAATACTTATTATTTTTACATCATTAGATAACAACAATATTTTTCAGAAAATGTAATTAGAACTGTCCTAAAATTTTGTAAATTTTTATAATGGCTTTTGGCAAATTAAAAAGGAAAAATAATTAAGTCAAACAAGGACAATAGTCCATATAAAATGACCAAGTTTGCAACTAAGAAATCATTCTGCATCCTGCATCATCCTGTATTCTGCACCGAAATGGAAAAATCTTTAAGAAATTACGAATATAAAAAGAGAGATCACTGTCTGGTCGAAACTAACCAGAATCTGCAATAAGGTAAAGTATGACATCAGAGAACTTAAACTGTCTATTTGCATGTGACATGATATTAGGAGGTCTCTTAAAAGTGGCAGGCAAATTTGAATACTTAAATATCTAGCTTATTTCTGTTATAATTGGCTCAACATTGAATGAATTTATAAATTATCTGTTATGCAGTTAAACTAACATACTATCTCTGGTTATGAACTCTATACTCTTGAATGTTCTCAGATGAATAATTAAATTGTTACAAAAAGTATCCAATATACTAGTGTTGTAAGCTAATTTGGCCATCAATAAAATATTATTATTTGTGACATTAAGAGATTGTAACCACTCGTTTAATTTGACTCCTTCAATTTGAATTTTACTAATTCATTGTTTCCTTTTAGTTATTCATATAATTGGATCTTTATTTCTTTAATATATTTTTTACTTATGTTCCATCTCTTTTCCCGACAAACATATCTATCATGTGACACGCTAATTAGATATATTCTTTTTCTCTGTGTCATAGAAATAATATCGAATTATTTTAATTTTTCTGTAATAATTTTGGTTTGAGTTTAGCTTTGTGTTTGTTTGCTAGTATACATGTTTTCTAATACACAACCTGTATTTTACTGCTAACAGTAGACTTAATTATTTATCTCAAGCTACCGCCTACGTCTCTCGTTTTCGTTCATATACTAATACTAATATAATTAATCTTAAGTACTCTCCACGTTCATTTCTCATACCCCAGACTACATTCTTTCATTAATCATTCTCAGGTCAATCCTATTCATTTTCGTAACAGGTATATATTGTTCGAATATTGTGTTCAGTCACAAACCATAAACAGTACTGACAAAATAGCGTTGAAACATACTCACTAAATGTGGCGTTTTAGGGGAGTAACGTCACGAAAATTTGTATTTCCTTTTTTATCAGTGGAATAATGCTTTTACAATAGACCGAGGTAAAATATTCCTGCAATAGTGGTGTGCTTTTATGACAACAAGAGATTGTAATCACCACTCGTTTAAATTTGACAATTTAATTTCAGTTACTAAATTGATTCACGAATTCACTGTTTCTTTTTGTTATTGATATAATTGGATCTTTATTTCTTTATATTTTTTTTCTTATGCTTCACTTAGGATCATATCCATAGAACGTAAGTTAGCTTCAAAGCTATCTTTTGAGGACATTGTAAAAATCTTTGCAGCCAGAAGAGCCTGCAAAGTTAAATTTTAGTTCCAGCATTTTATGTTTTCATTTAACTTACATCGATTTAAAGATTTGTAAAATGTCCGAGTATAATGCTTAAGACAACACCTTGACTATTTTTCATAGTTAAATATTCTATTCAAAAGCAACAGGCTGTAGATTCATTCTACACATATGCACATCCCGATATAGTTCCCAAAACATTCTGATTTGCAGTTATTATGATAAAACTATAAGAATATGTAGGGCCGCGGTGGCTCAGTGGTAGAGCGTTCACCTCTGGTGCTTGGGGTCCCGGGTTCGATCCCAGCCCCCGCCAAGTGAACTTTAAGGTGGACAAACACCGTGTGCGTGGGTTTTCTCGGGGTTCTCCCGTTTCCTCCCACATTCTTCATTCTACCATTTCATTCATCACTCATTATCACCGTCTCCATTAGCCTAACCGGCATAACCGTGGGACGTAAAACTCAAAGATTTCATTTCATTTTTATAAGAATATGTAAAGCATGCTACTCTCAGATTATTTGGCAATCAAATACTAATTAGTTTGTTTTTTTTTATCTTGTACTAAAATTTAAATTATGTATTGCAATTTTGAACTCAAGCTTCACCAGTTGAAGAAAAAATGGAATAAGAGAATTACTGTGTACGCTAATATCAGGTATAGTCGGGGAGCGTTTTGGTTTGGTTAGTCAGGGTAGCACTAAGGCGAGTTCTTCCTCCGGGTGACAACTAGCCTAGGTGCGTCGCTAGGAATAACCTTAAATTTAATTTTATTTAGTATAAACTTGTTTATAATAGAGAGGAAGATCTGAACACCAATACGTCTCTCCTTGGTAGATATTGATTGTTGGTTCTAGTGTTTTCCGGAGAGAAGAAAATCCACTTAATCACTATTATTTCATCACTTTCTCTTATTGGTTTATTTTACTGGTTTTGAAGGGATAAACGCGTATTTATCTTTCAAGATTCAGAGCCAGAAGATGCACTGAGTTTTAGTTCTCTCAGAAACAAAACTACACGAAATAAGGAAACGAATGATTCGATTGGAAAAGGTTGATAGAGTAGAATCTTATAAATCTTCAAAGAATTTGAAAAAAAGAGCTGAGAACCAAGGAAGTTATCTTAACAGATTTTAACGTTCTGGTCACGCACTATTTCTCCAGGGCACTGATTTAGTTTACGAACACAAGCTCTAGAGAATACAGAAAACAACAGCAGCTCTTCAACTGTTTGTTTACTCTTGTGGATAAAAGGAGAACAAAACTTGACAATCGTCAAAAGCAACTAGACAAATACAGAAGAAAAAAGCTGCACAAGAAAGATGGAAAACAACGAAACATGAGCTAAAGTAATACTCAGGCAGAGTTGCCAGAACATGAAACAAAGAAATATTATTTTTATATGTATTTGCCGAATGTTTCTTAGATTTGTTTAAAAGTGAATATATTCTTTACAGTAGTTATAGCTTTCATTAGCAGAATACCCGTTCTTCGTACGAGGAGAATGCGTTTCATTATGGACATAAAGGGCTGCATTTGGATTTAAATAGCATTGGAAGTGTCACTGTTCGTCTCAGCGAACCCAAAAACTGTAGATTCGATACTAATATTGGCCATTATCAACCATATATATATATATATATATATATATATATATATATATATATATATATATATATATATATATATATATATATATCCCCTCCACCTCCCCCAAGTTGTGGGGATAAATTTCTATTTAAACAGCATCGAAAGTGTCACTGTTCATCTCAGCGACACCAAATACTATAGATTCGACACTAATATCGGTCATTTTCGATCATTTTGAAATATCTTCCCTTCCCCTAAGTAGTACCGTCAAAGCAAAGTGATGAAGACCATTCCATAGGCACGAATCTTGATCGAGACCGGTCGGGTGGTTCAAGAGGTACGCAGTCACAAACGTAGTCACTTTCCTTTTATAGATAGAGATAGATAGATAGATAGATAGATAGATAGATAGATAGATAGATAGATAGATAGATAGATAGATAGATAGATAGTATGTGTGTCCCAGTTACGCAGGAGTGCCCATCCCCCTTTTGCTTCATGGTGCAATCCCCCATGTTTCCCTTCCATCCCCCCTCCCCACTTTTATTGGTTGTCATACAGATTATACTCAGTAAATACCTCTAACGCTGTAATGACAATCAAGATGTAATTCAACGTTCAATATGAAGCCAACCTCCCGACGCCTACTGAGTTAAATTTGTTTTGTACACACCTGTAATTTTCTACTAGGAAACTAGTATGTAGCCTACTGGGACTCTAGAGACTGGGACAGCATATTTTAAGGATCTGCAAACTGAAATTGAAATCTGCAAATCAACAGAAGCTGCAACTTCCTTGTTGTGGTTATTGCGAATGCGTTAATATCTTCGTTTGATATTTTCTGAAGCGTCTTTTTCAAAAGACAGAACAATCAATTTAGATAACCACACATCAGACATAGTGGAACGCAAGCGGTTTTTCACAATTTTAATTTTGCTCATGCTTCTTTCTGCAGAACAGCTAGTGACAGCAAGGGATAATAAAATATTATACAGCACAACCAGGTTACTAAAACCTTAAATCTGAAGTACGAGCAAGTACGGTTGTAAAAATCCCTTTAACATCAACACGCCCTTATCAGTTTCATTGGCTAAATTAGGCTGTTCTTCATCGCAGTCAGTTGCGGTATCATCTGTTAAAGAACTTTCTTGGTGTTGAGGAGCAGAGGATGGTGGAGAAAAAGTGGCAGATGTACAAGCTGTGTATACACTTTGTAAGTCACCAAGTTCTTCAGCTATCTTCATTGTATCCAGATTATAAAATTCGCATAGTACCTTGACATCTGTACTGAACACGGGCACTTTTCTTTTAACAAAATCGGTGGTAAAGAATTTCATTTGCTTTATTAAATCATTGGTATGATCAGAGAATCGATCATCAAGTTGAGTGCACCAAAGGTCCAAACATCTGTAGTACACTTCAACTCGGATTTTTTGTGTGATCGTAGATGGAGCCTCATCTATTCCAAGCTCATCAAAAAATTGTTTCCTTTTTACCTTACGCTTTTCGTTGTTTGGAAGAAATTCAATGTTATTCTCATAACAGAAGCCCGTAGTTTCATGTACGATGGCATACAATTTCTCATTACTCTTCCTCATAATATTCAATTTGTGCGTACGTCCTTAATAAGCACTAGCACAATTGCGTAGTCAATAGACACTCAATGTAAACACTTTGTTACAGGCGATAGAACCGCAAACAAATGTTTCAGAATTATTAAGCAAAATACAGTTACCACATTTGAAAGCCTTTGTTCCAAACCAGAGCACTTTCCGTCTGCATCGTAACTAAATGATCTGAGGCACTCAACGAGTTCTGGAAAGCAGTCCAAAATTGTATTCACCACATCAGATTTGCTGAACCAACATGTTGCCTGCACTCTTTTCAAGCGTTTCCTTGAAATAAGCTGATTTTTACTGACGTGCTTCACAACGGAATCATGGCGTTTGTATCCCGACATGAAAACATATAAATCTTCAAGCAAAGCAAACACATTTCTTATTTCAGCGCACAGCTCCAAAGCCTTTTCAACTACAAGAGCAAAACGATGTGACGTGCACCAAATGTAAAGTGCTTTTGGGTAGTCATTTGCAAGCTGTGAATCTAGACCTGAGTATCGACCGCTCATGTTTCCCACACCGTCTAAACTTTGTCCAACAATCCAAGTTGGATTGAGTTCAAATTCATCCAGTTGTTCAAGGACGGCTTTTTAAAACGCTTTTCCACTAGTATCTGCACAGGTAAACACTTTCACTACACGGTCAACTGGCAAAGGATATTTCTCATCGTCGTTGTATTCAAGATAACGCACAAGTAATGCAGTCACTTCTTTCTTGCTCACGTCTTGTGTTGAATCTAATATTATGGAAAATTTTTCCGCCTTTTGAATATTTTGCACAATTGTGTTAGTAACCATGGATCTCATTACATTAACGATATCAAACACATTTCGATAACTTATTTCGATCACACACATTTCGATAGTAAATTGGACGAATTTTTTCTATTTTGTCCATATAAACTCGTGCATCAGGGTTGTACTTTGCTAGCGTTTTAAACAATATACAAATTTTGCTTTCCAAATCTTTTTCTTTCTAAACGCTATCATTTCTGTTGCAAGAAACCTACAACAATCAATAATGACAGAAAGCACTGAACGTAAATGTCGAGTTTGTTCGTTACTCTGGTGGATCAAGTCTTTGTCAGTTTGTGATGATTTTAGCCACTGGATTCGAGATACATGTGATAACTGGTATTACTTAGATTTTTCGTGGGACTCAATATCGCGAACAGCATGTACCCATGAGCGATAACCATATTTACTCCAAATTGTTTGGTCGCAAGGACGGGCAAAGATCATGCAATGTAAACAGTATGCACAGTTTTTCTTTTTGCTGTAAACAAGCCAAGTTCTTTGCTGTTGTGTATCATCAGGATATGTTACAAACTGCCAAGATGGCGAGAACTTTCGACCGTGTGTTGCCGGATAGGAATATGTAAAATCAGGTTTATTCTGCTCCAGAAGTAAGGGAGCTGACATTTGCTGAGGAGATAGTTTTGTACTGGCGTAATTTGTAGGATCTTCATCTGTTTCATGATCAATGTTCATCAAAAAATGTGGATTTTCTTCGTCAGAATCTTGGTTCACTTCGACAACAGTGCTGACAGGACAGTTTTCCTGTGATAACAAGCCTACGTTTTCCAGTTTGTTTGCTACAGAAACTGGCATTTTCATTCTCACCATCTGAAGGATCATCGAAAGTTCCTACACTACCTTCATAGTTACTTGCAAGTCTGGATGGCGCTGAGCTGTCATCTTTGAACTCTTTGCTATTATCGCTGGAATAAAAAGAAAACAACTATTAATTTGGGCCTAATGAACTCTTAATAACATTTTTATCAATAAACTATGGACTACATGATGTGCTTGATTTTTGCCTCCTCTTAATTTCCACAATAGTATACTTATTAGTAGGCCTAAAAGATGGCGGGGATTTTTTTACTAGGAAAAAAAGGAGGTACTTTATTTTGACCATTTAGAAATTTATGTTCGCCGTATTGGATTTTTTTCACGCATAATTGAAAACTGATAGGGTGAAAGCAAATACTTCATCATTAGCCAATGTCCTCATGGCATGAATTACCGAATGAGAACTTTCGTTTACATTCGTCAAATATGTAGGCCTACAAGATTGAGTAATCACTATTGTAGAAACAGTTTAGTAAAATCCTCACTACAGTGGATTCCCTCTTAACCGACCACTGGCCACGAGTAAGGCCTAATTTTCACACTGCAATTATGTAAGTAACCCATAGCAACGGATTAGTATTTTCAACTAGAGTGCATTTTAATACAATTAAGGGAACGACGGTTTAACCGGCTAAATAGTTATCCGACCTGGGTTTCGGTCCTAAATGGTCAGTTATTATTCTCTTGCTTTACTTTCACATCAAGAATTTAAATGCTAAACGACCGTTCCTAGGGAATCAAGCTACAAAATGATTGTGGTATTTTTTTTTAAAGAGCGATTAATTTTTCGTCTTTGAAGCAAGAAAGACACTAAGGGTCAAACAACCTCGCGATAAGGCTAAACTAAGGGGGGAGCACCTATAGGACAAGGGAGGACATTGATAACCCTGATGCACCACTTCCTATATAACTAATGGAAATTAATGTTTCCACACAATGCAACGAAAGTGATTCTGCAACACTACCGGTTAGAGTTGTTAACCAGGGACGGCGCCAGGAACGCTTGATGGGGTGGGCGGAAAGAGGCGGACCTAGTTCCTGGGTGGGCGGACAATGAAAATGAGAACTGGGCAATGTAAACATTTTATCACAATAATTAAGTTTCAATTTTTATAGTCTTTAGTTAGCTAAGGCTCAGACCGAAATTGGGGAGAAACAAGGATGTGGAAAACAGCTGTCTTGGCCTTATAGAAGGTACAATTCCGGCATTCGCCTGGTGGGACTGGAGAAATGCAGGACTTAGGATGGGCTATAGGCTCGACCTACAGAATTCCGCGTGACAGACACACTACCTCTACTTCCAGGTTTTTTTTTAAGCAATAATAACGGTGTGTACTGTGTAGTCGATGAAATTCAAGATAGCTTTAACTCCTCTCCCTCCAAGAATGTACATGAATGCATAGAAATGAAAGAAGGTTCCAACAACACAGACTAACAGATAATACTCTACTTTTCGTTAATAACATAAAATACACAACAAGTAGATAAAGTAAACCAAGGATAAAATGGGCTACTGCAAACATTTTTATCTTTGAAGGATTTATTACAAGAAAGCAAGAGACAAAAAATATAAATCAGTATATTCAGAAGCAATACTGTCGTCTTCGCTCACCTTCTTCGTGATCGAACACTTCAAATTGCGAATCCTGGTTGTCACATGTATTTGTATTTTTGTCTTTTTCTCTATTGAAGAAGGATTATCACTAACGTCAACGGATTGAAAATCGCGTTTCTTTGAACACAAGGAAGACACTGAGCCTGAGAAGAGATCGCTGATAAGTTTTTTCGACATATTAGCTGAACAAGCACCGACCACCGAGACTTCTGAACGCAACAGAGATCAACTCAACAATGCTGTAATAAGGGTTTTTTCAAATCTGTTTAATGCCACACGGATAAGACATGTGGTAATTGGTACATTGCTGTAAACAATTGCAAGTTGCAACCCTTTTATAAGAAGCTATCGCACCGACACAAAGCACTATTCCCCTCCCTCTCTTTCTGAAATGAGACAATAGACAATACTGGCCACCTGTCCATTATTTTGTCGGCTTTTTAAAATATACTTTTTTTTTCAGTGCAACACATACAAACACTGGCGTTTCAATAACACGATTGTGTATGTATGTGTTAAACTTTAATTCCATTATCACGACTTTTGTCATCATTATATTACTATAAGTATCTGTCTTAAAATCATTGTTCATTGCAGAGTTAAACAGAGTCCTAGAACCTATTACATTTCAATCGAAAGTAATACCTATTGCTTTTGAAGTATAGGACGTCACCTTCAGTGCCAGATTTACGTATAAGCTTGGGGGCCCTCAAAAAATTTAAAGAAAAATGGTTGTAGTCATTTCCAAATAATATGAAAAAGCAAGCAAGATAAAACACACATACAACAACGGTGTTCTGTACTATTATGTATTAAGCTTTCATGAAGCAAGTAATAGGGCCCTGTTTTCCAAACCGCCTGCAATGGGATCTCTGTTGCCCAGCCCCGCTTATAATGGAGCCCTCGTTTCCCAACTCCGCTTGTAATGGGGATCTTGTTTCAGAGCCCCATTTGTAATCGGGACCCTGTTTTACAGCCATTACACTTAACTATTTTAATAAGACTTCACAGCATAAGTGATACAGTATCTTGTATGCGCATAGAACTCTAGTACTACCCTTTCACGTACTGTTTGGAATTCGACAAGAAATTGAGTCTGGTAACAGCGGATGCATAAGAAGAAGACATGAAACGACAAGCTGGCGAAATAATAGTAAAATATATTGGAATTACAGCCCTAAGCGGCAATAATCTTTATATCGCGAAATTATAGATATTTCGTTGTACGTAAGTATAAAAAGTAGTGTGCAGAAGTATTTTCATAACTTTCAGAACTTGGCACTGATTTTCAAAGTGATCTATAGAGTTGAGTTGATTTTGAATTTAATCTCCCTTTCAGCAGCGAGGCTATATGAGACGGAACCTACTGTTTAACGTGGAATCCGAACCACATGAGCTCTCTCCAGGAATCGAACCCGGGTCTCCCACTCCAAAGGTGCGTACGCTAACCGCATAGCTACGGAGGAGCTCATATAGTGATCTATAGAGTGCAATAATGGATCACTAAAGACAGGGGCGGATCCAGGGGGCGATCGCCCCCAGAATTGAATATTTTTTATTTTAAAAATAAAACCAATCCTAAGAATTTTCACCTTTGTATTATAAATGTAAAATAAAACCTATTGACTTTGAGCGACTGCCTCCCCAAACATTCAGAATGGATCCGCCCCTGACTAAAGGAAAGGATAAGAGCACGAATCATAGTGATTTCATCCATTCGTTATAGGCATATGAGTCGTTCGTTTGTATATATTAACAGTATTTTATGTATTGTTACGTTCAGAACTGTCCGAATTTACGTTGTGTAAGTTAGTATGCAGCAGACTGAATGCATTAGGTTATCGGCACTAGTTACTACATAGCAAGGCAAGGTACCAACATCTTTTCACGTCGCAGTAAAAAGATGCTACCTACATTTATAGGACTTATAATAATTTTATTGCAACAGGTTTTTCAGCCAGAGACGTATTTAACCAGGGGCCGGAGAGGTCTAAGCCCCCAGTTTTTTGAGTGACAGAAATTATTGAAGCAATTACTTACACACTTTTGAAAGTTTATAGTAAACTCACAATATATCTATCATAATCTGGGTTTTAGTTGCCTCTCCTCCAGTTTTAACCTTCTAGATTCGCCTCTGCTTCCAGCGAATTTGTGTCGTATTACACCTTGTGTAATCTTCAAGAGTTGCATTCCATTTTGAGTTACTCTAGTAACCTGGCCTGGAAAAAGCTTACACGATTGGTTGAGCTTCAGGCAGTAATTACCAACCCTGGATGATACTCAGATTGTATTTACTTACATCGGATCCCTGGAAACGTTTCGAACTTTACCCAACTGACTCGAAACAACTTGAAATGAGAAATGATGCGGCCTCCACATATTGTAAAAGCATGGCGTGGAGCGTTGATCATAGTTGGTGCAAAAAGAAAACAGAGAAGATCGGCAAGGGGCTTTATTGGGACCAAATTAAACTACCGCTAATTTTATAAATTTTACAGTTTTTCTGTAATGTATTCAAAACAGTAAGTTAAGATAACGAAATATATGCGGAAACGTACTTAGATATGTATGAGGTCCATAAATTACCATATAGCATATATTCAAATAAAAAAGGCGAAATTTTGTCGCTGAAAAAGAAAGCTAGAAATACAAAGAGCCCCATTATCTTCAATAGCTTAGGGCCCCATCAAACCTAAATCCGGCACTGGTCACCTTCATTATTCTATTTGTGTTGGGGTGGGCGAGGGTGGGCGACCGCCCACCCGATGGATGGTCTCGCCCACCCATCCGCCCACCCCAACACAAATAGAATAATGAAGGTGACCAGTGCCGGATTTAGGTTTGATGGGGCCCTAAGCTATTGAAGATAATGGGGCTCTTTGTATTTCTAGCTTTCTTTTTCAGCGACAAAATTTCGCCTTGTGGGCGATCCATCGGGTGGGCGGTCGCCCACCCTCGCCCACCCTTAACGCCGTCCCTGTTGTTAACTAACTGCATGGTCTGCTACTGGCAGTAGCTAAGTGTATCATTCTGGCTAATTCTATCAGACTTAGGCGCTCCGAATGATTCGATTCGTTCTTGCTTTTAGTAGTTCGTGGTATCCATCTTCCTTGAGTGGTGGCGCCACGGTCTCCACAGTTTCAGCGAGAAGAGCAGCTGAAACCTTTTATACTATATAATTACTCTATGAGGGAGGAATTGTGGTATTTTGGTTTGAGACGTAGCTGTGCATAATTTTAAATTTGACTTCACTGTTGCTGTAAAAACTTTGTTCCCCCCCCCCACCATTTTGGTGGATGGTGCAGTTTGCACCATAGAACCGTCCTGTGGGCACCCCTGCAGTTACGTATATTTGTGTTGCCGTTAGGACGTTCTTTGTGTGTCACTGTTGGGAGAATAGATTCAATCTACCATTTCTTAACAGTGTATTTTTTATACACACTACGTAAATAAAAAATAAATAACAATCTATTTCAACACATAAAATCTATCTAGTGCATCAGATCTGCAACAAATTTTAATGTCACAAAAATGTTTTTTTCTTCTCGAAAAACACGCATGAGCATTTACCTTCAAATATGTCATTTTGTTCAGATCCAGCGCCGCAACTTAGATTTTTTCTGGGGGGCGGGGACAAGCATTAATACCCGTATTTGGACCCCCAAAAGTCGTTTCTCTAAATCTTGGACCCCCTTATTCCATCTTTCTCTTACTCTTTATGGGCCCCCGGAGCCTGTGGGCTCTCCGGCACGGCAAGGTCTGCGGGGATGTTAGTTGCGCCCCTGGGCCCGTTCCATACATGACAAATTAATTAAGGGGACAATATTGCCCCTTCGAACGGCAGTGAGCTTCCCTGGCGGGCAGTTGCCCTCTGCCCCTGATAAGTTACGGCCCTGTTCAGATCGATGTAATCAATGAACGTATATATATTATATATATATATATATATATATATATATATATATATATATATATATATATATATATATAGATAGATAGATAGATAGATAGATAGTGATAATTTTGAGCTATATCTTATTAACCATATTGTACAATATATAGTTGTCTTATTTAGTGTTATAATAAAATGTTTGATTAAGGTATACTCAGGGGTAAAAGTGCGGGGAAACGTCGGGGAGGCCGTCCCCCCACCTCGAAAAAGTATGTATGGCGGTCCGCCCAGTTCCTAAAATATGGGCAAAGATAGGCAGGGGGAACGGCATGGCGTCATGCAGCTACCTACCGTCCCCCCACCTTTTCAGATTCACTTTTACCCCTGGGTATATTTCAGTGTCATATTTATCGTAATAGATGGCTTGGTTATAGTACAACATCAATTTTGAAAATGAGATAGTTTTTCTAGATTTTCTCGAAAATTAAGCATGACGATATACAGTATATACTTATTAATTTAATTTTGTTTCAGTTGAATGAGATCGATCGATTGATGTATGCTTTATCTTAAGACAATTGCTATTCCCGTCAAACAATAATATTGAGGAATTTATATCGTCATTGTGGAAGTAATATTTTTTTTTTTCGTTTTGGAAACCATCACATTAAGTAATCTTCTGTCACAGATAGGTCAATTACCACAAAATGAAAGTTTTCACAGGGATTACAGTTTCGTTTTTGATTTTTGAGTTTGTTTTTGATGTGATTCGATTGTACACGTTTTAATTAATCTACACATCAAATGTCAACTTGCACAAACTAATAGTTACTAGATAATAGTTATAGGAGTCAATAGTTAATGGAGGAGGACAGTTTGAAAAATAATACAGTATAATATTGAGCTTGCGGGTTAGATGTTAATAAAAAGTGGGGTCTTGACTTCCTCCCGAAATCCTGACTTTTCTCTATAATTTTGTGCATAAGGTTGATTTTACAAATTTTATTATAATGTATGCCCCTCCGAGAAGCTTTGGACCCCCTGCAAAATAAATTACAGTGTACGTGTTTAGCTTGAACTACTGTATATGTTTTTAGTCACACAGCTTCAAAGTGTTGAAATGTAATGTTAAACACGAAACACCAGTTCTTATCCTGCACTTACTTGCTTTGGTTTGCCGACGCGATTGTTTGAAACTATTGTTGTTCGTGTGATAACTAATCACGTCCATTTTTTTCTTTTTTTTAATTTACATCCTATTCATTCTTGACAGTCATTAGTTAAGCGGCTAGAACTAAAAGAAATTGATAAAACCCATTTCATTTATTGCGAAAAAGATGCAGTTACATTCCGTGCATTATACAATATCAACTCGATAAGTGAAGACACTAGAAAAGTGAAATCCAATATACGTATGTAGTCGTACTAGGAAGTCTGAGTGCATGAAAGAGGCACGGAAAGATCTTCATTGAAATCGTGATGATCCAATGTTAGAAAACATTATTCGGCAAGCCAAAAGCATTGTAATAACAGGCTGCTTTTGTGGTTATCGTAACATAAAGGGTGAGTACGATGTTAAGCGTTAAAAAGTAAACCACACACACACACACAAAAAAAAAACTTTTCTCGAGAGTAGTCAATGTTAACGAGCGACAGTAGAAAAGCCGTGTCTTGACACAGGCCCGTATCCACGGGAGGTCTAGGGCCCCCCATAAATTTTTACTGCCCCCATAACTTTTCACGATTGGCTTGCAAATGAACTATAATATGGTGATGAACTATAATATAATTGGATCGGGCCTCCCGCTACATTTTTGAGCTGAAGCCTGTCTGGCGCTTTACTAGCTGCATTGAACAGCGATGAGAAATACTGCGTGGTACACATGAAATCAATAAAACCTTATGTAGATGAAGACAGCAATTGTCCCATCATACGCCAATGAACGTGTGCACATCAACGATTTGCCAAAAGAATCACTGTAAAGCGCCAGGGAAGAGACCAGACCTACAAACAGTTTCAAAAAGTACTAGCCGCATATCCTGTGCTTTTTGGAGCCAAGGTTGAACGCCCTCAATGCAAAAAGGTCAAGATCGTAATATAATTAGAAGAATCCCGAAAATCAAACCAATTTCAAAGGCTAAAGAAAGGATAAGGAAGTAATATATATTTGGAACTAGTCATTGTTCATAACAGTTTATCATGTTTCAATAGCCTATACTCGCTGCAACTACTGACTTAGATGTAGTAAAGCTCAACTGAAGAGCAGTAGAAGCTTTGCAAATTATAAGAGAAAAATACTATTTTTTATTAATCATTATAATCGATTGAAAGACTTTCGTAATTTATCTTGTGTGGATTGATTAAGAATTGTCTTGAGTGAAGAACAGAGACAGTATCTTATCCTGCTCAGGACCAATGAATTTCAAGGTTTAAATTATGTTTATCAAATTTCAGACGCACCATCGAATGGAAACTGCCTCTTTAACTCGACTAACGTTGTTTTGTTTGGTGTGAGAAGTAAACCAAATTTCGTCGGCTTGTAACAATTAAGCTCATGGTAGGATAAACAACCATATATTTACTTAAACCAACAAAGACTATTGTCAGGTATATTGTACGGATACAGTTTGCTTACAGATACTGTATATACAGTATATACATATATACACACAAATTATCGGAATGTGTAACTCAGATCCCTACTTTTTTGTTAGTCAATTAGGGTGGAGTCGAAATGTAAACCACTTGCTGATACTCTCAATACAAAATACTATCTATTCGATGAGAGAAGATTATGGTTCAAGCAATTTAGTTACTGACTTGCCTACAGAGAAAGCAATCTACAAGATCAGAGACGGACAATGGACTATGAGATATCCTCCAAAGCGCTCAATACATGTTTACCTCGATGACATCTAATATCAAATTTAATGCAGATGCACAGGACATTTTGGATTACGCAAATCCTACTTCTAACTCAGAGATGGTTGTTTTGAATTAAAACCTGTAAATAATCATGGCTTAATTCTAAGAATTCTTTCACGTTTTAATACATTAACACTTTTTCTTTTTTTAAAAAAATCGGTTTTTGAATCTTAAAACAAGTTGCAATGTTAGAGTGTACACCACGTAAATGAATTTGGATTGTCACAGTGGACGCAACGTGAAAATTGAAATTTCAATTTTTGCATCTCTCCTTGCTGTTTATTACATCTACTGAAACACTAGTGAGATGAATTAATTTTAGAAAATAAATTAAACGAGTAGAAAGTCATTTAATTTCATAATAGCATGTATTCCACGTAGATTAACATCCTGAGCGTCATACTAACCCACTAATTACAACAGTACTCTTGAAGTCTATAAACGAGGATGATATCCGTAATTCCGTCCATGGGTATAAACAGAAAATCAATTTTTGATTCTTCATATCTTGCGAATCAATTTAATGGATCACATCAATCAATGAATACGATTCCTAAATTGTAAACCTGTACATCCTGACCAAAATTTATGATAATCTAACAACTACTGTAGTTCCTGATATCTGGAGTCTCCCGGACAACAAACGGACAGAGTAAATACGATTTTTGATAAACGAACTTATTAAAAATTTAAAACCCTCTTTTAAATAAAATAACAGAATAATTGCGTGAGTAACATAATTCTAAGTTGCATCACAACATCGTGTTAAAAGTTGTAATTTTGACTGGGTAAGAATGTAGATTTCCTTTTTGCTGTACTTTTAATATACTTTTACTCGTATATGGATTTTAAATGAAGTTGCAAAATATCCCCTCACTTCCTGCAGAAATCAGTGGACACAATCAATAATGTTTTGCAAATTTTTACCCTTCATCAGTACCGATTCCTTCTTTTGTGCATGTTGAAATTTGGTAGATATGTGAAGTAACTAAGTAAACGATGCATTAAAATCAAAATTGGATTAAAAATCTAAAACCTAAATATCATATATATATATATATATATATATATATATATATATATATATATATATATATATATATATATATATATATATATATATATATATATATATTGGTAGAAACTTCAGCCCCACTAATGCTTGACCCTTAGCTGCCACAAGTTAACATTTGATGTACAGAGCGATTAAGACCTGTGTAATCCAGTACCGTCAAACCGAACTAAAAAAAATTAAAAAATGAAAATACAATTAAAGTGTACATTTTTGGTAAACTGAGATATCTTATGACGATTGGCTCCTTAGTTTTCGTAAGTCAAAATTTGATGTATAAAGTGAGATATGTACACTGAGAAAAAAAATTGTAGGTGGCGTACTTAAAAAGATAGGTTACATGCGTAATTCCTCTAGTTTTTGGACTTAATGTACAGCAGACCTATAACTGAAAACGCATGTTTTATAATACTTTCTGTATAAGTGTTCCATCTATACGTACTTTCCGTATGAAACAATGTAGGCGGTCAGGATTTCACATACAAATGGACGTATATAACATATAGCTGACGAAGGTAAGATAAGTATATGCATGTGATATACGGAAAACTGTTAGATGTCAGACATCCTGCAACGACATGATGTAACATCTAAGGGCAGTGCCTATGTAGCATACGGATAACGTATGCTCCGTACTGATTTCTATAGTAAGCAAGAGGATACCGTATATTTGTACAATATACCACTGTCCGGAGAACGAATTTTTCTCTGTGTAGAATAGAGTAAGAAGAAAACCGAACTCAGAAAATGGGAAGGTCTAAGAGGGCCTATATTTTATTAGCAAAATGTTACCACCCAATACTTAGACCCATTAGTTCTCGCAAGTTGACAATTGATGTGAAGACTAATTAAGATATGTAATGTAGAATTAAATTCAAACTAAAAATACACAGGTCCTAGAAATTTGTCACAGAACGACGATAATTTATTTTCAAATAATGTTGTATCAGCTTTTCCTCATTTTAGCTAGTTTCAATATTGTCCTGTTAAACCAATTCCTGCTAATACATATTTTTATTGTTTCACTAAAATAAAAATTTGTTTCACATATTTTTTTAGTTTGACTTTAGTTTCTGCCATTCTCATGTCAACATTCCGAATACTCCTAGTGTTTTTAATTATCTTTTTGTAATGTCTATGTTTCTGGTCCGAACAATACAACATTACCCCGAAATACAATTTTTCATGAGTCTTTTGCGTTGCGTCTTCCTAAATGCTTCTTTTTGCCAACCTTATCTTTACCTTTTCATTTTTCGTTTACTTATCTTAATTTACTTATTAATTGTACTTAGTACAATTTTTTGTTAAGAACTTTGTCAATCATTTCTCTTTTAAATACTACATTCTTACAATAGTGTGTTGAATAAATTAGTATTTGAGTTGTAATAATAATTTGAAATACCCAAAATTTTTCACCTGTTTGATTTGTTTCCGGTTATGGAAAGGAGTGCAGGGTTGTAAAAGGCAAATGAATGGCCGGGTTTTATTGAACAAGACTCAGCCTAAAAATAGACCTGTTCTCTGCTTTCTCCTCAATTTTTATAGTGAGCAGTTTTTCTCTCTACCATTTCTCCTAAACCTTCTAATATTTTTTATCCCTATTCTTTACATCTTTCTCTTAAATTTTCTACAGGGGCTCTCATCTCTTCCGAAATGAGGATAATTCGTGTAGTGTTTGAAAACCTTATCTGATAAGCTCGGCTCTAGTTGCACATTCATAAAGGTAAAATTCTTAACTCAGGACCCTGGAGAATGCTCTAATCATTCAAATATTCAAATATATCTCTCTTAAGTTTCTTGAATTGTTTTTACATACGGTTAATCGACAGACAAAAGTGAAAATTCTTTCTTGAGAATTCTGTTTCCATTTACAACCGCTCATGGAAACAGAAAGGACATCAGTATATAATGGAGTGAAGGAGATAATGAGAGAAATGTTAGAAATAGATCTTAAGGAAAACATTTGTGTAATAGTTAAGCGCTTAAATAACAACTCTCACAAACTCATCAAGATGTGTGGCACAGTTTATATATATGTATATATGCTGTTGCTTGAAAAATGAGAACAAAATAATGAAAACAGAAGCGGACGAGAGTAAGGAAAGAAAGAAAAAAACTTCGCCGAGAAGAGCAAGTGGAAATGAGAGTGTTCCCATTTCTTCACTTCACTTTCCAAAACTATTTTAATAGCAAAACAGTCTGCTGCTGGCATTCAAAGATTGATGACCTTTCTTCTTGACATACTAAAAGACCGCAGCATCAGAAGTGCTCTTAAGAAAGGGAATATCTAAAGAGAAGTTCAAGGATATGTATTATATGAGGAAAAGTCTTCAATTTTGTAACTACTTGCAACCTTATATTATTTTATTCTTACAATAATTCCTACAATATTATTAGTGTTTAAAGAATTATTTTGTCCAAAGATATACCAATCGATAGGTCTTACTGAACTGAGAAAAATTCTATGCGTGGGTGTAAAAGTTCATGTGGAATTTTTAGAGAAAATTGAGAAAACCAAATAAGTACAAGAACTGTGTCAGTTACTGAGGTGAAACTAATACAAAAATATACATTCATTAATATTTTCATTATGACACTAGCAAGACGACAATAGATAGTACAATTATTGAGATATAACCTAAACGTATCTCTAGTTCTTAAAGGGTATAGCCGGATAAAGGATGAAAAGTGCCCTTACACCGATTGCTGTGATATTTATACCAAAGATACCTCATATCCAAAGATAACTTTGGCCACAAAATCAACTTCAAATTTCTTTGTTTTTCGAAGTTATTGTTGAAAAGTCGAAAATCAATAACTATTCATGTCTCAGAAACGAATTGAATTACGAGGTTGAAAGAAAATATGAATTCATTTTGCTCGAAGGATCTTACAAGAAACAATAAAAGATGTATTTCACCCTTCATATTTCTAGCGAAAAGCACGTTGAAAATATTCGAATTCAAATCTTTTTGTTTTAAGTTTGAGTGACGACCTTCTGGTTTCCGTCATAGAAGCACCACCAACTTACCCATAATATATTTAGACCATGGTTTGATAGCTTCAGTGTAACTTGGTGTAAAATGACGAAAACCAAAGTAGGAACGCCGAACTGTCACCTACAAGATATGCAACCCACATTACGCCATATAGATTTTGGCCAGCACAAATACTGCCAGAAGTCAAATATGGTTGATTTTGAGTTTCTGATTTGTCATGAATGGATTTACATGACAATATAGCTATCATAATCGTATTTTTCATAATCGCGATTTTTAGTCTTCCTTAGTGGGATACCATTTTTTAAACCGTTATTTACAGAGAACAATATGTTTGCTTATCCCTATTTGTAATATATATCTATATATAATATACTAGTACATGTTATAATGCAAAATATGATAATACAAAAATGTGCAAAGTGTGTTTATTGCAAAGTCTTTCCTGAATTAGAAAATGTTACAAGAAACATGAAGGGTGATTCGAAACATCCGCCTGCAAGATTAACTATTCTTGTTGCGAAAAAAAATTTCGATTTAGCATTGTACGTACTCATATAACTATATTTGGTTATTAACATTTTTGCAAAAAATTATGATGTCAATATATACTACTCTAATTAACATTTATTGTAATATTTATGTCGTGACAATGTTAATAACTTACATGGGTGATAATATTTATTACTACAAACCTCAATCTTACCAGGGGAATGCCGGGATAGGACCTTCTGTAAAGCTGGGACCGCTGCATTTTCACATCCTTGCTCCTTCGCTATTCCGCCCTGAGATTTAGGTGCCCAAAAGCCTAAATATATTACATTTTACTCATAACAAAACAATTCTGAGGCGAAACAACCCATGTAGGACCAGAACCTGCCACACAGTTTTTGTAGAGACCACGTGGTCAGGGTACTGTTTTCCCTGCCACTTTGAGTACCTTCCGACCCAATACTCATTTTCAGAGGCTGATTGCAATTTCACTCACAGGCGTGTGACCCACCACTAGCTTCTGACTCACCACCAGGGCATAATTGTGAGACGTTACTCTAGAAATTTTATTTCTTAATCTAGAAATTTATTTTTCTTCACTATTGAAACACCATCTTTTGGAATTAAACTATTCGTAACTATTGCTTCCAAACTCATAATGTAGTTTTTTTGGATAAAGCAAGAGAAAGTCAACATCCTTGTTGAACACCTCTTCAAATTACATCCCTACATTTCATATACGCATTATTTGTTAATTAATATTCATATTACTCATCGGCTTTCGATTATTCAATTTCATCCAATTCCTCTAGCATCAACACTTCTCGGTTTACTTGGTCAAGAACTTTCTCTAAATCAACTCTCAGTCAATATAAATCTACTGCTTTCCCTCTCAGTAAAAACTTATCACTCGAAGTTAATCAATACCACTTCTAGTACACCTTGCCTTCCTAAATTAAAATTGTTGCATCTTAATTTCCTAATTTATTCGTCTATATAATCTTTCAATTATTGAAAGTAGAAATTTTGACACATACGATTTGAATGTTAACAGCTCTGCAGTCGTCATATATTTTAGCATTCAATTTTTAGCCAGAAAAGATCATCATTGTCCCAACGTAATATTTATCCACTCTCCTGTTTCATGTCTTATATTACATTTTCCTCAGAAATCGTGAAGTGTCAGTAGAGAAAAAGATCCTATGTACGAATATATCTAAAGTCAATACTGATATCAAGTAACACATTTAAAAAACAAAACAGAAGGAGATGAATGAAACGAAAGTAAGTCTGCGCTGGGAGACAGTAGTTACAGCATTTAGGACTGCGAAACCATGATTGTTTTGTTAGTTCCTTTCAACAAAGATATTTTAAAATTTGACACACAAATAATAAATAATCTAGAGTAAATATGAATAAAAGATTCATTTGTTCCTCTTCCCACTATTGAAGGCTTTTTTTGCAATGACATCGAATATGTAACATTGTATTCTTCTTCTTCTCTTTTAGAATATTTGATGTTAATATTCACTCTGCGTGACGTCAAGTTGCTTTTCTTAAGAAAGAAAAAAAGAAGAAAAACATCGATGGGGCTTATCTGGTGTCTTTTTCTTCAACCGCGAAACCTTTCAAAGTGATTGGCCACTTTCGCTTTCTCCTTTACTCTTTTTGTTACTTCAGTTCTCATGATATATATTCTTCAGATAGAGCTTCTTCATATTCTTTCAGCTATTTTCTATCCTATCACTTTAAATTTTTCTTCTGCTTTTTTCCACCTTCAGAAACGAAAATCTGGTCACTACGCCATTTAAGTCTTGAGTTATGCGGATAATAACATTACTGTCAAGAAGTTCACAGTTTCTTTTACATTCTGTTTCTCCACTTTTGAAAATATGTAAACATATTTTATAAATATTTTAAAGATTTAACTAATGTAAATAATATTAAGACACGACTCTGTCCTTTTATATCAAAGAACGACAGTGAGTCTACTAGAGACTGTAACGGATCCATTATTCTATTAGAATGTAAATTTCATAAAATTAATTATTATTCTGTTTAAGAGATGTAATCTTAATTGTCCATAGCTAACTAAACTAAACTCCTTGCACAAGAGTTCTTCAGGTTCAGGACCTTCAAGCCTGTTTGTGGCACTATGCCTTATAGATTTCACTCGGTGCTAATGTTGGCTTTCTAGACAGGAGTTCGCTATTTCTTCAGTCACTTGTCCTCACGATACCGGGCAGACACTGTAATACCAACAGCGTGGTAACGTCGAACGGTCACCTATCTTTTCTCTGATCATAGATGGCACTGCTTGACTCCGTTGACTTCATGAGAAGCGATATTCCAGTGTGGCTATGGCGTTGGCTAATTGTCCATTTCTATCTAAAGTTCCTAAAACTCAATCATGTTGTGCTGCAGTTATTAAGAGAACATTTTCTTGTGAAATGCGAAAGAAAATATTATATAGTTTTTTCGAGAAACTTCACCAAAAGAAATCTTATCCTTTCTTAATTTCTCCGTAAGAAATAACCTATGCCATATATTAGGGTTATTTGTTTATTTAAATAATAACAAAACCACTTGAGTAGTATTGTCAAAAAAAATACTCACCCCAAAATAAATCACTGTTTGTGGACATTCTGATGGAAGTGATGTACGTAACAATATAAAAATAATAATGAAATATTTATATATTTGAAATATGACCAAAATCGATAGCCTGAGTCGTTTTTGAGAAAGTAGTCTAAAAACAAAACTCGCCCCCAAGAGTAAACTACCCGTTATGATTCTGCGAAAGAAATAATTTACACGACATTATAGATTTTTTACTGAAGAAAATGAAATCAAATCTTTCAGTTTTATATCCGACGATTATGCCGCCTAGACTAAAAGATGGCAAATGAATGAAATGGTGGAATGAAGAAAATGGGAGGAAACGAGAGAACCCCAAGAAAACCCACGCACACGGTGTTTGTCCGCCACAAAATTCAATTGGCGCCAGCGGGGATCGAACCAAGGACCCCCTGCACCAAAGGTGAATACTCTACCACTGATCCACCGCGACCCCATATTTTTACTGAAATATGAACAAAATGGCTTGAGCACTTTTTAGAAAATCGTCCAAAAAACACTATCAAGAATAAACTACTAAAAATAAACGTACATTTTTAAGCAATCAGTAAAGCCATATTACCAGGGCATTAATGAGATATTTATTTATAAAGTATAAAGAAAATCGCTTGAGTCGTTTTTGAGAAAATTATCTGAAAAAATCTTACAAACGAAAGTAAACTACTACTTGTAAATTTTTTTCAGTACAAGTGAGTTCTGCCATATTGTCGTGTTATTAATGGAATGTTTATGTATAGACTATGAAGAAAATCGCATGAGTCATTTTTCAGAAAATGTCCGAAAAGCAACTCTCCCCAGGAACAAACTGTCCCCCGTAGATTTTTCAGGACAATAATTTATGCCATATTATCTGATTATTATTGAAATATTTATCAAATTATTTATCAGATATGAACAAAATCTCCTGAATCGTTTCAGAGGAAATTGTTGAAAAGAAAACCCACGCCTAAGAATAAACTATCCTCTCTTGATTTTCCAAGAGAAGCGACTTACACTAGATAATGCGGTTGCTTTCGGAAAATTGATTTACGAAATATAAACGAAATCATTAGAGCCGTTTTTGAGAAAATAGTAATTTTTAATTGTTATTCTTAAATAACTATCTTATCTTTAGGGCTAGAAAGAAAATTCGAAATCATTCTCCAGGAGAATCAGATAAAAACCTTAAGTTTAAAAGTTGGTTCAGATACGCTAAACGATATGGCCTCTAAGTGAGTATACATGAGGACGAACGGGCGAACAGACGGACAGATGTCGAAAAATCACTTTTTTGGTAGACCCTATCTATGGACCACGAAACGTGTCAGTTCGTTAAAATCTCGAATTTGACTTTTATCACACTTGCTAAACTATTTTCTCCCCGTTCGTCGCTCGATACTAAAAAAATGGCAGAAGACCCTAGAACAGAACTTTCTAGACACGCGTAAGATATGGACAGACCTTCTTTTAGAAAATTGTGTCCAGGGGAGAGGGAGGAGAAATCACAATGTGATGGGGCTGCACTGAGGGACTAATTGCTATATAAAAAAAAGTGTCCTGTATAAATGTGCCATGTAATCCCAATTTAACTTAGCGCCGGGAGTGTGTGTTTAACTAACTCTAAATTATTCATCTGCTATCCTCCCGGAAGTATACCTGAAAGATAAACTACAGATGGAAGTAAAATATATTACAAACCTAACTCTAATTGTTAGTACATAAATAAATTCAGAAATAAATAATAAATTTCGATCTCACTTTTGCATGCAAGCAATAAAGGATATAACATCCGTAGATTTTAAGAAGTCCAATGTTAGCACTGTAATTAATAATTATATCAATCAGGAATCAAAACAAAGAATCAACACACAGAGCCATATTTCGTATTCCTTAAGGCAAAGAAAAATAAAATTGTTCAGAAACATTTAATGACAACAAGTAAGCAGGGATTTGTTGCTGAAGTGCCTGGCACTTACAGGTTTTAGACAATTAGTAGAAATTCACTTAAAATACATTTCTCATCTGGACATAATGGAAATGAGTTCTTGTCTCGTACCATTTTAAATCAACAGGATAGCTCAGCTTTGGTATCAACCATGCAATATTTCTAACACGGATCATTAAAGGTGTAAATATAGATGTAACAACTGGCAAAATTTTGCAATATTTTAAATGTGATGTACAAGTCAAAAGTTCGCAGAAGACAGAATGTTTCGAAATGAATATCGGTTTTTTAAGGCTTTGTAGTATATATTATATTCTACGTACATTTATAAATAACACATCAAATTAAATAACTCAAACAGTTTTTGCTACAAGTGTCCAATGTGAGCACCGTTCGTCACACAGCATAAATTGACACTATAGGCGAGAAAGACCCATAAACTTTCCGCCGGGAGATGGCACCAAACAAGTTAAATTTTTGGGGAGTCTCGTTGCATCTGTAGCATCTCGTGGGGATTTGCTGACCCCCAGATCCGAACATTATAAGTGTTCATTGTTGCCACTTAGGTGAAATGTTGATTCATCACTGAAGATGACACGATCCACAAAATCTTCATCGACACTCAGCAACATTTTATTTGCAAAGTTGGCACGTAAACCCTAGTCTGTAGGCTTTAGAGAGCTTGTAGCAGCTACAAACTATAAGGACGTAATTTTACGCGTCTCATTAAATTTCTCCACACAGACGGTTAAATAGTAACTACGGATTCAGTCTTTGCAAAATATAGAACACCAAAAGCTTTCTGCACACAAGTTGCAATCTTTGCTACTAGCCCTTTGTAACGGCAGACAGAGGTAACAGTGCATGCGCATGCATACGTACAAAACTGTTTGAGTTGCTCTTTCTTTTGACGTATTATTTATAATTGCAAGCTAATTGTAATAAATACTACAGCCTTAAAACACAGATGTTCATCTTGAAACATTCTGTACTACGAAACACAGGTATTGGTGGAAAACCACCAACTGAAACGATTACATTAACATTTAATTCATAACATCTACCAGCTGAATGTAGCTATATTATTTAACGCTAAAGTTAGAAACATATATCAGCAATTTGCTAAAGTCATGTTGGCATTTTGGGCACACCTTACATACATGCAAATGCGATATTTTTTTATGTAAGAATTATGCACAACAATACGATGGAAGTTCAAAATGAAACAAATTTCATACGCTACGAATTAAACCACAAGGCCAATTATTTGCAGTATCTGGAAAGGGAATGATCACAGAAACTCATAACCTTAATGACCAAACTGCAAATCTCTTTTCATTGAAGCTAATGCTTCAATTACAGAAAACTAAGAAAAAACAATAATTAATTGTAATACAGGAAAATAGTCAGTTCTTTTGGAAGTGGAACACCCAAAATAAAACTTCAACACAACATAAGACACGAATTCAAGAAAAATATTTGAAAATAATAGTCAAGGTTTAAAACTCATTTTCACAATTAATAATGAGGTGCCACTCTGGTAAAAAAAAAAAGAAATAAAAAGAAAAAAGTAACGTATGAAGAATCTTTAGTTTTTCCCAACTACCTGACAACTCTTACCCAACTCTTACTCTTTCAGAATAGCTGTGCATCCACTAACTTTCTTTTTTCACAAAAACAGAATAGAATATATTAAAAATAATTCATAAATTGGAGCAAGTCTGAAATTAAAGGTAAATGTTTTTTAAACAAAATAGCAAGGACAATATGTGCGTGTCGATTATTAAAAATCAGAAATGAAGGAAAATAATTTTTATTTGTCATACTAAATACAATAACAGTATCAACCCCAGAATGGTACTCATAGAAGGTTTTTAAAAAAGTAAATGAAAAGAGTAGTCAACAAACAAATGTAAGAAAAATTGTCTCGCAAGACAATTGATAGCAATGAAACAAATATTAAACAATGTTCATTTCATTAAACGTCATCTTTCCTACTAACATACTTGAAAATAAGTACTTGAGTAAACTATTGTTAGCTTAAGAATAATGTGGTGCATCCTAATTCAGAAAATTTAAAACGATATAATGGAACATGCAAAGCACAAGAAGGAAAGGTTACGCTATTCAGCAGTTCGTGAAATATTTTAAACCTCACGTGCTTATGCTTCAGGAACCTTTGCCATAACTTCAATTTAAACTTAAAATTTTAGGTTATAATGTTCTATACATAATAGTAAAGATTATTAGAGTTGTATTGTGGACTTAGAAGGTTACTTATGCTGATAAACGTATTTCTTTTAAACTGACATCTTTCTGCACATTTCGAGATTTTGGATTTGAGACACCACAGGTAGTATTTTTACATGTTTTAGTACTATCTCTTCCGTGATATATAAACTGAAGACTTCGTAGTTTCATTCAATTCGGTCCCTAGTATAGTCACCCGTAACTAGCAGACCAACACCTTATCCTTTCAGGGATAAACAGCCGACTCCGCAACGCTGACTCTGAACTCAACCTATAGTATGAGAAGTAACACTCTCAATTACTTCTATCTTCATTCTAACTTCCACTGGATCAGGGGCGGATCCAGGGCGCGATCGGGGTGGAGTAAACTTTCTTATTTTATATATATAAATAAAACCCATCCCAAAGTTTGGAGTCCTTAAAAGTAGCAGCATGACAACCCACCGCCCCCCCAGAAATCGATCCTGGATCCGTCCCTGCACTGGATAAGTAATGATGGACTTCGTATTTAGTCTCATTCATCGATATACAAGGACGAGCCATTTCCAGGTTCATAAGAGGAAAGCCATCTACATCATCAACAGCAAGTTAGTGAGAGAGAAATTCACAAAGTCACTACAAGACATTAAACACACTACATTTTCGTAAATGTTATTAAAGACTATTAAACTCAGATATATATATAAAAAAAACTTCTGCGTAAAGCAATTCATTTCTGCGGAAAGACTAATTGTAAGATACCAATTCGAGATTGGTAAAGTACATGTGTCTTTATGGCTCTAAATATTGTGGTATTTTAAGCTCTATCATCATCCTTATAACAGTACCATTAAGGCATGTGAACAGTACAGCAATTTATGTACATAAATATATAGCTTGCAAGAAATTTAAAATAACGTAAAACGGTTTTCTTCTTATACTCAAAGCCATCCCCCTCATCTAATGGCCAACGCCTGTGTCTTTGGTGCAAATGGTTCTGAATTCGATTCTTGGTGGAGAGCACAAACATTTAATTTTCCAAACATTCATTTTCATTAGTCTCTCTCAGCCAAAAGTGTAGGACACTAAACAAGTCATTTCATTTTGCTTTATAGTACTCAAATCACAGGTGTTGCAATTACCACAATAAAAGTAAGAAATATTTCTGTACTATCAGCAACGATAGCAGACATTGAATTTTGGCTCAATTTATTTAAAGATAATAATGATATAAATTTTATTACAGGTGACTATAACTCCCAATCAAAGCTCTGAAGTAAAAACAAAGGTGATATAAAATTATGCCAAATTTAGATAATGAGTAATGACAACTGTTTACTTCCAAATGACAGACCACGAACGAGAATCTTAATTAACTTACGAAGAGCTTCAGATGTCACAATAGTCAAACATCATTTCACATCCCTTTCATGTTACATTAACATCTAGCAAATGATATAACTTAGTATGAATTTGGCATATCATTTAATGCACAAGAGCAGAATAATCAGAATAACGAAAGCAACACATGATATTTAGTCCTAATGGCAAGGATATGATAAAACAAAACTCTCTTTACAGTACATAATACAAATAAACATAACATAAATAAAGTATAAATAATTGACCTAGAAAGTCAATTAGAAAGACCTAAATAATGGACCTAATAAAATCAGAACCTAGATGCTGGACATGGGAGTGCAAAATTATTATTATATTATTCAACCTTTCTTTAAAAAAATCATTAAGACCAGAGGAATAAAATTATAGAAAATAAAGAAAGCTACAGTGCATGAGATAACACTAAAAAACAATACCGTTCTCCAAGAGAAACTACTGGCAAAGACTTTTTTCGTACCGAACAAACAAAGAAAATAAATAAATAAATAAATAAAATATGAAAATTCATAAAACAATAAATCAAAAATAAAAATCCAGAATAATCATTAACTTTATGATTAACATCTACAATTGGCTATGAAATTTCATCAAAGACTAATTTAACCTTATGCAGATAATAATAGAATGAAAATAGCTCAATATTTGTTTACATACTACATATCACTTTTAGAGAAACCTTTCACTTTGGAAGTATTAGAAAAAGTAATTAATTCGATTAGAGGTAACAATCACATGGAATGAATGAAATCCCACATGCATACCTAAAACTTCTTCCCGCAGAATGTCATAAAATCATTAATGATATATGGAAAACTTCCAAATTTAAACATAATGGAAAAGAAATCATCTTTAATAAAATAACAACATCAAAAATATAGGGTAATCGGAAAGTTACAGATCAATTGCATTGTTATCTTGTTATCTAAAATGTTTTAAACAACTCATTTAAATAGATTAAAATTATATATTGTATACAATTAAAATAATCTCAATAGCGTAACAGGATTTCGCATGAACTTCTCTACTCTAGACGCTATCGTGTCATTTGTGATAGACGTCTGGAAACATTTCAGAACAAATACTGCCTTATGGCAATAAGCATAGATCTTAAGCAGGGATATGATTCAGTAGTATTTGCTAAATTAATTGAAAAATGGCCAACATCAAAATTCCTGCATCAATCACACGAACTGCACACAAAGTGTCATTAATATACAAGTCTACATTATGATAAATAAAGAACATAATTATCTCAGGAAAACTTTATTGGTGATAACCCAGGGCAGGAAACTTAGTCCTGCTTTACTAGGAAATAGCTATTTTCGATCCTGGATCCCGTAAAAAGTTTACAGACGAAAATATCATCACTTTTCGCCGATGATGTGGTAATATGGTTTATAACAAATAGTCTATCCTCAGGAAAGAAACTGAAAATATTCGGCAGGTATGGTGTGAACCTTATGGTGCAAACAACATGAATTGGAAATTAATAGGAAGAAAAATAACTATATTATATTCCGTAGAAAAAAGGACAGTTTCCTACTATAAAAATCAAAGAACAAATACTGCAAAATTCTAACAGAATTTTTTTCGACAATGAACATGATTGGAAAAGAATCATCTAAATCTAAATCACTTGAAAATAGAAGCAAATAAATACACTGGTGTTAAAACTTAATCATAATGTCTGTTGGAGGCCAAAGGACACGAAGAACACAATTAAATCGCACCAAAGGGAGCATCCATACCACCATACCAACACACTACTGTATACTCAACAGGGAAGGAGCAACATATGCAAGATTCATGGTGGCAGGGGGTTGCACAATGCAAACGCAATAAAATAGACTTGAACTCACATATCACAAAAAAACACTGAGCCGCACTTCCGGTTCCAGAAAGATTAATACGGGACATTGTCATTCAGAATAGCCACATATATCTAGGACCGACACTCCATACTGAAGACTAGGTTGTTTAGAAGGTCTTGGGGCAGCTGATTACATTCTTCACGAACAGAAGTGCAGAGCTCCCCATGTGTTCTGAGGATGGTTGTTGGGGTCCAACATGTCTCTGTAGTGTGTCCCAAATATGATCAATTAAGTTTAGGTCAGAAGATGACGCTGGTCACTTGATGCATTGGGTGTCTTCCGTCGCTAAGTAGGCGTCCATCAGGTTGACACGATGAGAATAGGCTTTTTCATCCATAAGCAAAAACTGTGAGCCAACTGCAGCCCTGAAAAGCCGTTCACAGGCGTGCGAGTACCTCTGGACAATGGTGGATCCTGCATCGATATTCAGATCTGTACGACCATCACCCGACCTCCCAAGACCAGAACACCACTACCATCATATCAACCTCTATCCACGATGTTCATGGGGTGAAAGCGTTTCCTTGGTTGCTTCAGATCATTGTGTGGTGCAAATCGCTCCGGGAAATATATCATGATTTTTCCGTTAACAGTATGCAGTTTCACTCATTATGGTCTACTGACGATATTCTTGATACCACTGCAAACTTCCATCACTGCGCTGTTCTCGACAATGGTCCTTTCGTGCGCTGGCGTCAGTGGAACACATATTGCTTGTCGTAGGCATAAAGAACACTGGAACGAACTCTCCGATATACGGTTTGGCCTACATTTCATCATTAACGCAGTTTCAAACTTTGCTGACAGTTGTCTTGCAGGAGTAGTTCGCTTGCGACGTGCGCTAACGATCATATATTAGTCTTGCTGTGAAGTTGTTACACGTGGATGAACTCCACCGGGCCTACGGTTGACTGTGCCAATAAACTGTTTCCATAACCTTGACACAACATTTTGTGAGACATTGATAGTTTTGCTAATGTCGTTTGTGTGTCCCCTCATTCCAAGTGCCCAATGACACGGTTCTTGGTAAACACATCCAAACGAAGTGCTTGTGCCATTTTCTCGCTACATTCAATTCAGAAGTACCTTTCGCAGATTAAAACAGACCTACACGAAATGCGCACATTTCGGGTACAAGCAATAGTGTTCGATTTATTCATGTAGAAGGCCAAGTGGACATTTGCCACGGCTAGTTCAATGAGCCTCACAAGCTATACACGCGGTATGTCATCTTTACCGTGCTTGCGACATTCTTCCTGGCTTCTACAAGAAATTTCTCGTGTTATGAATAAATTTTGATCACCAATGTACAAGACATTATGTCCAGCTAAGCGCCAAGATATTGTGTGTAAACCTATTCATTATATAAATATTTTGAAGTAATGTATAGGAGCCAAAATATTTCATGAAAGTATATTTTACTTGTTGGAAGTGACTCATTTTTGTAATCCGGTAACACAAAATGTGCATGATTCTTTATAATTCTTACCTTCACAGCCAAAAAAAAGGCCTAATAATGCAGTTATGAAAGATAGTCTTACTAATCACCATACAAATTTGCAATGTATTATTCATATTTACTGTATTTAGACACTTTACCCGTATCTCAATATCAATAAGTTGTGCAAAGTAGAGGTAAGAAGCAAATTAATAAATAACATATTGCGAAGAATTATATTAGATTTATAAATCGTTTATTCTTTTGAAAAAGAAATAATTAAATTCCAAAATCCGCTTTGTTACAACTGGTCGTATGAAGAAAACATAATGAGAATTAAACCTCTTTTACCCTAAGATACAGTATATATAAAAAAGAAGAAACTTCAATCAAATCTTTAAAGCACGTGTATGGTAATATGAGCAGCACCAAGTGAAGAACTTCTCCGTATACTATATGAGTTTTCATAGTTGCATTGAAAACAAAGCATAACATTGTAGTAGTTATTGTAGCACTAAAGTTAAATTTTACATAGCAACTGGAACTCCCTACCTACATCTCGACATCTGGAGGAGAGGCATTCGCAGTTGGACAAGAACTTCTATTGTTAAAAATCAAGGTATTAGCAATGCATTAGAATATAGGGATTCACTCAGAGTTTTAGAAGCAATTTCTACTATTAAATGGAGCAAAAGATCAACATGGAATTTGCTAAACATCAAAATTTTATGCAAAAACTTTGCAATGAAATATCAAACTAATTTTATACATGTGTTGGCATATATTGGCATGAAATTCAATGAATATGCTGATAAACTTGTTCAAATGCATGTAGTAATGGAACGCCTGCATGGATCAAGTTTCCACAGGAGAACTTCAAGCACAGCACACATAATAATACTGTCAGCCGTATGGAACAATGAATGAGGAAAAATAGAATTGACCAAGCAAATATTACCGGGAAACAACAGATGCGGGCACAAATCATTAAAAAAGGAACGATTTAAAAGTGGTTGCAATCAGAAGTTATCAGAAAATACAGACTTTACCCTAACTAAGTGCTCATTCCGTATGATATACATCAAATTAAGGACAAAGATTCGGATTTGTGCTGGTGCAACGATGAGCAAGGAAATATTCACATGTCTTTCCAATACCCATTAGTGAATCTAAAATAAAGAAAAAAAATAAAATATTTCTAATTCCACATGGATTTGGTCTGTATAGCGCTGAACTTATATTCGAACAAGCTAGACATTATAAAACACTCAACAACTTATTATCAAAGCAATTAAATTCAATTTTAAAAACAGAGAGAAAAGTTCAGCTCATGACATCAAAATCACAATATTTTCACTAAAAGACTGGAGAGTAAAAAAAGGGGGAAATTAAAATCCAACTAGTAGTAGTAATAACAAGACAATTGAAAGGGAGACAACAATTTGGAATCAGATAAATGATTTCAATATCCATCGTACGAAAAATATCCATCGTACGCGGTGGTACAGTGGTAGAGCGTTCACGTCTGGTGTTTGGGGTCCCTGGTTCGTTCCCAGCCCGCGCCGTGTGGAATTTGTGGTGGAGAAACACCACGCTCGTGGGTTTTCTCGGGGTTCTCCAGTTTCCTCTCATATCTCATCATCACCGTCTCCTTTATCCTCACCGGCATAATTTTGGGACGTAAAACTTAAAGATTTCTTTTTTTCTTAGTGTTTAGTGGTAAATCTCAAAATGTTTAGTTCATTTTACATATAATTTGATGTGTCATCTATTATGCAAAGTTATAACTACAGAAATTCACATAAAATTGATCTTGTACAGCTAATAAATTCAATACAATTTGTGAAGTGATATAAATACGTACATAGTTGAAAACTTCCAAGGTAAATGAACAGTATTTAGACTGTTTTTTGTCTACTCATGTTTGAATTACAAAATGTTGTGGTTGTAGCCATAATTGATCTGAAAAGATTGTAGACAGAAAGAAGAGGGATACATGCTATTTATAATGTGAGATATTAATGCAGTTGTGAGAGGAGGGCAGAGAAATGTAGACAAATATGATTTAGGATTAAGAAATATAAGGGGAGAAGGACTGGTCAATTTATGTACACAGAATTCACTAATAATTGGTTTAATCAGCACAACAGAAAAAGATGCCCGGAGAAGATATACACATAGAAATCCTCAATGGACGGCCAAAAGTATCAAATAAACTATGTTGTGATTCAGGACAGGTATCGACATAACTTGATGAAAGCGAAGACTCTTCCCGGTGCCGACATTTTCTCTGATCCTAACCTTGTGCTAACCGAAGTGGATATTCAACTGAAAATGTAGCCAGAATAAGAGTAGGCAACAAGAAGTTAAATACTGAAATGTTGAAAAACGAGGAAGGAATAAATCTTTTCGAAGAAAACTGCTCAAACGAGAAAAGGTGCAGCTAATAACAGACGGTGGAAGCATATAAAACTTCGCATACAGCAAGCTGCAGAAGTACAGTAGTAGGATACTGCAAAGACAAAGTGGCTAAGAAACATGGATTACAGAATAAATATTGGAAAAAATGAGGAAAAGGAGGGCGTGGAGACAGATTGATACAGAATAAGGCATAAAGATGTACAGGAAATTAAACGAAAGGAAACAGATAAAGCAAGCGTTTTACAAAAAAGAATGCGAGGACAAAATAATTAGAAAGAGTCGGGAAATATAGGGAAATGTACGAGGAGGTGAAATCTGTGGAACTGTGCAGGAAATAAGGGCGTATTACGATGGCAGTAGAAATAAGAATAGAAAGGTAGTTAGCGAGAGAAATGAAGTCTTAGGAAGGTGGAAAGAATATGTCGAGGATTTACACCAGAGTAAGGATAGACAGTATAGCCTATATTTAGAAGTAGAATATGAAGTATGAGAGAATAATAAAATGTTTATTATTCTTCGGGATGAGTTTGAAAACGCTATATCCGAGAATAGGAATGAAGGGGTCACTGGCATAGATAATAAGCCAATCGAATCGAATTCATTACGAATATGGGAGACTAAGGCAAGAAAGAATTGTTTAGGCTATGCAATGAAATATATTAAGCAGGAGGGTGACCAAACATTTCCTGAAGACGATCGTGATACAATTGACTAAGAAATCAAACTCAGAGAGATGTAAAATCTATAGAACTATTAATACCATATTGAATGCAGCAAAAATTATGTTTCGAACACCGAACAGGTAGTTGTGTGGAAGAACAAAAAGAAGTTGAGAGAAAACCGTTCGGGTTTAGAAGAGGTAAGGGTAGAAGAGATGCAATTGGATTATTAAATGTGATCAGCAAAAAGTTTATAGAAAAAGGGAAAGAGGCATAGATCTAGAAAAGACTTTTAGCTGTGTGAACTGGGAATTGTTGCTGGGAGTATTGGAATGGAAGGATCAAAGACTCATAAGAAAATTATATAATACACAACAAGTAAGGGAAAGAAATGACAGAAGAGAGTGCAATTGGAAGGGGATTTCTACAAGAATGTTGTCTCTTGCCAACATTATTTAATATCTATCTAGAATAGTGAAAAACAGCCTACATAATGAAGACGGCATTTCAGTAGGAAGTAAAATGAGTAGGTCTATACGGCTTTCAGATGATATGGCACTTGCTGCAAAATCTGAAAACATAATCAATAAGATGTGAAAACTTGACGATCGGCTGTGAAAAGTATGGGATGAAAATCAATGTTAGAACGACAAAAACCATAGCGATGGAACGAAGCGGTCGTTGTCAAATATAAAAGTAGAATGGAAGAAAATAAAACAATTGACTGGCTTTTGATAGCTAAGTAGTATTATTAGTAATGATATGAAGTACGAACGTGAAATAAAAACAAGGATATGAATGGTGAAAGAAGCGTTTAGGAGGAAGAAAAGTCAATTTTGTAAGTCCTTGAATTGAATCGAATAGAATAAAAAGACTCATAAACCGATTTGTGTAGAATGCGGGCAGAAACATAGATTACGCAAAGCGATAAAAAAAAAGACCAAAAACGTTGAGAGGAATGGAGGTATTTAGCTGGATTGAGCGAGAAACGATTGATAGTGTTAGAAATTATGAGAAGAAAAAAATAGATGTAATTGGAAAGAGGAAGGGAATCTGTTTGGAACATTGGCTAAGGAGGGACTGTATTATGAGGAATATGTTAGATTTTATTATGACAGGAAAGAGATGATGGGGCGAAGGAGGCTACAGTAGATAGACAGTATCAAAGCAAAATAGTCGTGCGTGAAGACAAAGATGATAGTTGAAGACCGTAGAGCATAGAAGCTGCTCAGTTGCTCTGTTAAAAATGGCAAAATACCTATGAAGATGATGATAATTGATCTCGTTATCAATGCACGTACACAACCAGAGGGAAAGTATTCCATTCAACCGTTTGTTTTACATTTATTACCAAGAGTGGTAATTTCAGAGATTTTCTCCGGGAATCTTTTAACACACGGGGATGGAAAGTAGTAGTGTAAAATATTTAGCCGGTCGATGATGTGATTCCCGGGGAGTTCTCTTCCTGGACAACCCCTGAAATCATCACTACTTAAAAAGCCTGATTTACAGTGAAAAATGACTTATTATGTATTTAATCCATTTTAATACACTGTTATGATTGTACCAAATGTGCAAGTATTCGAGATACATTGTAATTTTTTTTTAGTAAAATGTGAGATTTCACCATTCATATAAGTTTATTTTTTTATATATATTTCTGTGCTTATCATATACCTTATTATAGTTATTATTATTAGGAAATGATAATTACAAAGTTACAAAGTATTAATATGCCTTTTTCCTCCTTTAAATTAAAGTTGGAAAGTACACAAGAAACGATAGCGACACTGTATTTTCTTTTCTTGTTTTCTTAGGAATAATTTTGTTAAATATCAGGAAATTTCAAATCGAGAATATGTTTCTCTTCACTAAGTTTTTAAAAGTTTACTTCTAAAGATTTTGCTTCTCTCTTAATATTATTTATCTAAACTTTTCTTATCATGATGTACTTCCCTTGTGGTTCTGGTTCTTTTCTCTCCAGTGTTACCCACAAGACGAGACGAAGCAGAATTTACGTATCGTGATAGGGACAAGACACAATTTTCGATTTTCGTATCGTAATAGAGGGACAAGATTAAATTCTTCCAATAAAAGCATCTAGTCTTTTTCAGACGAGATTACTTCCAGGACATCTTTTAGATAGCCTCAAATTTTGCCTCGTGGTCAACACTATTTCCCTCCTGAAAAGAATTTTGCAGGCTCTCATGTTTCTGCTATGCATGACCCTTTTCCCTCTTGGGATAAATTGGTTTCTTCCAGGGTGAAATTTCACTGAGTTTCTCTTTAAGTAAATTGTCGATGACTGACAGTCAGTGTTTCTTCCAGACATGTTTTTTTTGCGGGGCACTGTCCCACTGACTCCAAAATTATACGTCTATAATATAATAATAAATAGAATATTACCAGCAGTGCCCCCCGGAACATTTTTTCTGAAAGAACGACTGCTGACAGTAGGTTCGGATGACGAACAGAGAACTTCACATAGTTATCAATACTCTGATTATATGAGATTCAAAAATGACAAGTATCGATATATACAGTATATTTCAATACGTTAATAACACAATTAACTTAAAACTCAGAAACTGATTGGTAGCTTCGTGTTATAACTTGATTCTGGTTACTGGAGAGAAAGAGGGCTCAGTGGTAGATTGCTTACCTGTGGTGTGTGGAGTCCCTGGTTCGATCCCCGGACAAGTAAGTTTGTGGAGAACAACATCGTGCTCATGGATTTTCTCAGGGTACTTCCGTTTTCTTCCACATTCTCATCTACCAAGTCTTCCAGAACCATTCACTAGCCTTAATCACCCGTCTCCCTTAGCTTAAAGGCTATAACCTCGGAAGGTTAAACTAAACGATTTCAAATCACTTTTTTTGATCCTGGTTATTGTCAGAAATAGATAATAATTTGTTTTTCGTTAAGATTTCTACATTTACTATGCAACTCGTATTAAGAGTTCAATTTCCGTAGCACCTTTTTTTCGTTTCATGACTTGTAGACATTCGGGTGGGAATATCGTGTCATTACATATGTTGCGACATGCAAGAAATAACCGAATCACGTTACTTCGTATCGGAAGTTAGTGTTTGTAACTTTCACCCCCGTTTTTCGTGACAAAGTTTTTCTTTGTTCACGACACAATTTCTCCTCTACGTCACTCGAAATTATTTATAATGCAAGATCCCAATAGATCTTGATGAAATCTAAAATGGAATATTTACGTATGTCATGTATAGTATGGCTTTCCCTCGCTCTTTCGTGATGTAATTCTGTGCCGAAGGTATAATAAACTCTGTTTAATATTCTACTATACACTGACCTTGACAAGCTTTATTGCAGTTAGTTTTCATGTTATAAATGTTTCTACACAATGGAATCACATTGTATTAGCGGTGTAATAAGAACGCCCACAACTAAAGCAGAGTTTTGTATTAGCAAGTATAGGCTGCGAGATTGAGTTTATGGTACACAATTCGTATTAAGATTTGCCTTATACCCATCGGTGGATGGCGAAAAATTTTGACACCTACGTTTTATGAGACATGAAATTTACACGTTTAGAAACAGATGGTTCTCCAAATAATGGAAACTGCAGTTTGCAACACCTAAGTTGTGTGAAGTCATGACACCCAGCAGACGTGTGAAGCGCCAGGTTTTTGTTAGTGATTTATTAGGTTATGAGGGGTAGAACCGGAGTATGTGTTGAAACGGGTAGATGACGAAAATGCAAAATGAATTTTAATGAATTTTTGCGTTTCTCTGAGTTTCAAAAAGACAAAAGTGTGAGTGCCTAGTTAGTTGGTGCAAGTTATTTAGGACAGCCGGTGTGTTAGGCGTGTCGCGACCTACAGTATCAAAAGTGATGAAAGCTACAGAACTCATAGTAAAACAACATGGGTGAAGGGTAATGGTGGATGGGAAAAAGACCGTCCACTGACAGAATTACCGAGCATATAACAGGATTGTATTCAAAGACCGGTAGAGCAAATGCGGCAGTAGGGACTGCGGAATTCAATCAGCATCTATCACAGCCCATTGCAACTATCAGTCAGAAGTGAGTTGCATAACCGGAACATCCATGGTCTGATTGTAAGTATCAAACCGCTGATCACCATCAACAACACTCTAGCGCTGAGAATATTGTACCGACAACATACAAAGAAGACCGTCGATAATATAAAATGCTTAATATGATCTTCCCAATCCCCCTTCGCCTTATTAGTATTAGTAAGTCGCTTTTATATATCCTATATCACATACCAAAAGAAATTTATGCGCTGAACTCTCTTCTCTTTCCGTCAAACGTGATCTGAGGCTGATAATTTTATGACATTTCATGGGTCCTATCAAAGGACGAATAATGCCAATAATCTGATGGACGTTTTAGGTGGTCCATTGACACAGTTTTCCACCAATTCATACTACTGGAAATGTAGATTCTTGTATCATGAGCATATAGATGCATTGTAGCGCAACCCCTGGTCTGTCTACTTCGCACACTTCAACATTACTGAACACTGTGGTCAGTTCTACAGTTCAGACTCGTGAGTAGATATCTTCTTGCATTCTCGTTGACAGAACTGAGCGCTGCAATGCTTGAAGAATGCTTCAACATTCCTCTGGAAAACATCCCAGGACTTATATGTCCCCATTCCACAATGAATCCAATTTGTTGCGCAGGCTGCATACCATACTAATCAGGCAAGTTTAATTTTCTTCAGGTGTTTCCATTATTTTGATAATCACATGTAATTTTCAGAAGGAAACTTTGACTTCTGTAACCATAACAGAAAGACAACCAAGAAATTGCGTTTTTGTATTCAGTCAAGCATGACAACTGCTTCGACAGAAAACCGTATACCTCCCATAGGGTTATATAGGCTTAACAAACGTGTCTTTGGGGCGTATGATCCAGGTGTGATTCACTATCAGATTCCACGTCAATCAATACATTCACGTTTCATATAGATTTAGTACTGAAAAGGGACTTTAAAGTGGAAATTAACTAAAAAACTATTGCTCATCTTGCGTGAATGACTCTCTGACTTTTATTATCATTTCCTTTTATAAAGATGGTTTAAGAGAAACATTAAAGAAAGAAAGTCTTCTCTAGTATACGGTTGTGGTTCTGAGGTAGCTTTCGCACAGAATTGATTCAGTCTATTCATTATTATTTTGTCTATTTATGGTTGAGTGGGATATGCTTCAAACTAATTGTTTCTTCGGAAAGAGTGGGAAAAACTGGCAAGGGCGCCGATTTCTCTGTAAATTTGGGGGTGCTCACTCAGATGTAGACGGCATATATATGAGGAGTTTAAGGAAAGTTGTATTCAAATTATGCCAAATATTGTAAATTCACAAATACAATGCGGGGGCCTACATGAGCTTTGGGGAGGCCCGGGCCCCCTGCCCCCCCAGATCGGCGCCCTTGGAAACTGACAATGCTTATCCATTTATAGGGTCTCATTTTGATAAAGTACCACAAAAGGAATGGAAATTTCAGATGATTGATATAGGGTTTTAAGCTTACTAACTTCTTATCATGATAATAACTCCTACTCTATCGCTTCTCAATGCAATTGTATTAGGTTGATATAAGTATAACGTCCGTTTTGAGCACCAAAAATATATGAGATGGCACCAATTGTACCCACACTGGGAACCGAACCGTGATCACGCACATAGAGAGGAGGCGACTAAGACACATGTCACGAAGAGGCATTTTTCAATAGATATAATGTATTCATAAATGAAGTGTATTTGCATATAAAATATATTTACGTGTGTGTATAATTTTAAACATCGTTGTTTTTATGAAGCCTATCAGGTGAAGCAAAAATGAGCTCTTCGCGTGAATACTTAGTTTCTTTTATCACTTTCAACACGAATCGGGTTCATTACACTACTCACAATAGAATGTCAGGTTACTAACCAGTTTTCATTTTCTAAGTACAATAAAAGATCTAGTAGATATTTCTATTAATAATGTCTAAGAGGAGATAAATTTATATTTGACATGGAATTCTGCACATAAAACATTTCCTTACACTATTAAATTTGTAAAGTAAATTGGCCGCAAATAGAAATTCCACTCAGATCACCTAAACAATTTATACAAAGAAGAGAATTAACCAAATTGCTGCATTCTGTCTGCTTTGAGAGTATCTATTGTATTATTTTATCACTACAAAAAGTAGTATCATTCTATAAGCGAATGTTATTATTAGCACGAATTCGTTCGTTAATACAAACGTTTTCTTATAAATATGGCTGAGCTGTATTTTTGCTTTTACACTTTATTCGGTTGTTTGGTTAATCTGAAGAGAAGTCTTGAATTACAATAGCGTCATTATCATAGCCATAAAACTTTTTCATGTCACTGGTAGGTAAGACCATTCATTAGGAAACCTCCACACATTTTGGTCCATTGCAAATCTAGTGATTTTAACCAAAGGGTTAGCTTTCACTAATAAATCACGGTTTATTCTTTCTCTACTTTGTTTTATCTTTTTCGCCTTACCTTGTTTCAAGTCCCATAGAAGATAGACATAGCATTGTTTGCTTGAAGGGAATTTAACACCACTTTTCAGCATTATGAGTATACAAGACGGGATCTAGTGTTCGGGTTTGTAACGGAGGCAATTAATCCACCGGGAAGTGAACCCGAAACAACTTACACAGAGAACACGCACGTTAGCTCTTGGACACGAAAAGGTACAGAACAAGGACACGGAAACGTCTTACTTCGTGGAAGGAGCACGATAATGTTCGTATACATGGCTGGGATTAATAATTCACAAATAAATAAAACCGCGTAATGTGTTAAAGACCTGTCTCGCTATCACGCCAGAAGCACTTAGTTCCATGTTAAGAAGAGTGCGAGGATTATGAATGGAACACTATGATACACATAATATGCATTGGACTAATAACAGTAAGCAAACTGAGACTTCTCACTCAGCATGTAGACATCACTCCAACGTTTGCTATGTGCAATTTTTACTAAAGATCATCTTCATCTAGAACACAACATACTAAGTTAATGTGTTCACAATTGTATTCGTCACAGTGCTCATACAATAAGTTCCAGGTTGCTTATAACTTGTGCTGGAGGAAATAACCCATTTATATTTCTAGTAGTTGCCTATTCTGTACCTGATGAGACATCCATCTTTAAAGTAGATCAGAATTTTCTTTAGGAGCTGCTTTAATTTATCATCAGCCTCCTATTATTATTATTATTATTATTATTATTATTATTATTATTATTATTATTATAGGATCTTCATTACATTCTTCACCAGTACTTTTAAATTTATTGAAATTTTGAAGACAATAAACGTTTTTAAAAAAATCATAGATACAATGGCTCGAAAAAAAACAACGAAGTTTTCTTAAATGATTTCGTTGCCTGCAAAATTTTGGACTCATTGAAGAATTTCAATTTTCGTGAAGAAATTACTAATGTTCCATCTTCTTTTCCCATTCGCGAAGACAATATTTAATTACTATACTCTGAAGAGGAAAAAATTCAAAAGTCAAAGAAAAATTGGTCATTTGAAAAAAAAATGAAATATTTTTGTTTGACACCTTACGATTGTGTTCTTTTAGGATAAGGGAGACGATAAATAAGGCAAGTGGATGATGGTGGAAAAATTAGTGGAGTGAAAAAATGGGAGGAAACGGAAGTACCTTAAGAAAACCTGCAACCATAATGTTGTATATTACAATCTTACTTGGCTGGGGATTCAACCAGGAACCCCACGCACCAGAGATAAGTACTTTATCACTGTTCCCCGTCGGTCATTCGATAGGAAAGAAAATGCTAAAATAAGTAGACGCAGTTTGTTTTCTAGTTCCAACAACGGGTTTGTAGAACTATAATATTACCATATAACGATAAAAGTATTTAAGTAAAAAGATTAATAGAGTTAGAAATAGCGGCAAATGTAATGGTTTGATTTTATTCTACGGAATTATCATGTACAATTTATGCATATATCAAACACTTCATTCAGTTAGTGACATGTTTTCGGAGCTAAAAACAATTTTTGTATGAGAGCATAGACCGAACAAGAAATTAAAATTCGAGGAAGTGAAGATTAAAACTGCTATACACATCTTTTTTATATCAAAAATATTGACAGGATATAACAGTAAAGGAAACATAGAGTATGTGAATAACAAATTTTTAGTGTTAATAGTAACATCATACACAAAATGTCCGCTCAAGAATTTAGTTTTGCAAATGAACTCTCATAACATCTTTATGATAGAATAACTGCAGCACAAAGTAAAGTGTATAGGAGTCATTTTACGCGAAAATAGAAAGCGTTCTTTTTAATACTTTTTTGCTTATGATAATATATTCTTGCCTGTTAGTTCTAATTTAGGTAACCAGTGACACACACACACACACACACACACACACACACACACATATATATATATATATATATATATATATATATATATATATATATATATATATATATATATATATATATATATATATAAGATCCAGTGGGGATACTTGCTCGAAAAGGTGTAACAGCTTTTTCAGGTCAGCCATCCTGAGTAAGTTTTTCCCTCATTCACACCAGACAAATGTCGGAATAGTACCTAACATAATAATTCCAGGCTGCTTCTTTCCTTTCCTATTTCTTCCTATCCCTCATATATGTAACGAGCTAACTTAGCCATAGATGCCGAAAGCCCAGAAATATAATTTCTAATCCTAGATAGACATCGAAAATGACACCAGTTTGGTTACGTAACTTACCTTTTGCAGGCAAACAATGCAATGCTAGTTTGGAAATCAATTAAGATAGCAAACTAGCAAACTATACGAAACTAAAAGTGGTAAGAGGATAAACAAGGAAAATCACGAAAAGACAGAAAGGGTAAATTTCCGAATGATTTTATTTAAAGCTGGTTTTATTCATGTCTAGATACAAAATATTGTTAACCCGAGAAAGCCCATACTAATTTTACCCTTAAAAGGCCCAAGGGGTGCCTCTGAGACTGCCTGCTGCATATACAAGCTACATGAACCCACCGCGACCATTTGTATTTTCCGTCATTAATAGGAAAGGCTAGTCACTACTTTGCTATGAAATCATTTGTGAATGGTAATAAAAAATGAACAGTATCAAATAACTACATACTTCAATAGGAGCCTCAGAGGCAAACCTTGGACCTTTACGTTAGTATAAAAATATCCCTATTTTTTCTGAGGTAAAGTAAAAAAAATGGTTTGAAACGCAATCAGAGGGTTTATTTCAAAGAGATAGAAGAATTCTAGAGCGCAGGACACGGGACGAAATATCTATTAAGAATAATGGCATTAAAAATTGACCAGGGTGCCTCCGAGGCACCCCTTAAAACTCCAAACTTTTTCTTATAAGTCAAAATCGATGTGCACAATTTTATGACATCATATTATCAGGTTACCAAATTTGTGTGCTATTTGAATGGTTTCAAAACAAAAATTCAATACTTATAATATTGAATAAGTATTAAGCACGCTACTTCTCAAAATTTCTATATTGTAAGGATCCCCACGTTGCCGTACCAGGCAATAACCACGTGTGAACTACATGTGTTGATAATAAACACAAACAAACAGACGACGTTCCCGAAGAGGAGTCGATCACCATCGCCATCAGTCGGAAGGACGAGTACCTACGATGGAAGCCGACAAGACAGAATAAAAAGGACCTGCACACCTCGACCAACATCAATCTTCACGGATTGGTCACAACACCTAAAACCCCTCTCACGACGCTTGGTCACCGAGAGGTACCTATCCTTATACCCACGACGCTTGGTCACCGGGTTCCTTTCCTCTTTCTCACGACGCACGGTCACCGAGAGAGAGATACCTAATCTACACCCCTCTCACGACGCTTGGTCACCGAGAGTACCTCACCTCAAAGCCCACGACGCTTGGTCACCGGGCTCCCATCTAATCTTACCTGATATTAGTGGAATTTCTTATTATTTGTGTACATAAAACTTTTGTAATAAAAGAGTGAAGGGAAAAGTCCAAATCCCGTGTACATTTCATTTGCTCTACCCGAGAAATCTTTACATGGTAGATGCGTCGGCGTCTATTTGCAGACACTAAAAGGACTTTCCTACGGGGCGCTCTTTTTATCACGGACTTAAAAACTTTTAACATACAGTGTAAGTGTTACTAAAAGCAGGATCATATAAAAGATAGTATCCTTATTCTCATAAATACTCTCATTACTCTTAACGGTAGATTGATTTGTTACAGGCTGGCAGGTATTTATGCCGACAACTAGATCTGGGAAAAATACATATAAAGAAGGCGATAACAATATGGCAGAATCAGGCTCCCGCATACCTCTTAATATTACTCACTTAACTAGATATTCTGGTCACAGTACTGACGATCCCGATCGATTTTTCATGCTGTTTGATCATTTGGCTTTACTTCAGGCTTGGACCCCCGAAAAGAAGAAAGAAATTCTTCCTATGTATCTACAGGACGTAGCTCTTGACTTTGTCTTACAATTGCAAAATCTGAATCAATTCGACACACTAAATTACGAACAACTGAAAACCAAACTAGTTTCTCTGTCCCGCCCAAATATACCAGCGTATAAGGCGGAATTAGAAATTTTTCAAATTCAACAAAACGAAAATGAATCAGTCGATTCATATTTCTTAAGGAAATTGAGGGCTATTAGACAGCTCATGCCAGAGGCTTCAGAGGAACAGAAAATTCATTTTCTTTCGTTAGGACTACAACGAAATTTGCTGCAAAAGATAGCGTTGGAATCCTTTCCAACAATCCAGCGGCTGCAGGAACGACTCCACGAACTGGAAAAAGCTCAAGATCTCATGCAAAAGAGGAATTATGTAGAATTGTCACAGGCAATTCATTCTTTAATCGGCCAACCTAACCGCCCCTCACCACTCCCTTTGTACGACCATTATAGCCAAACAAATTCTAATTCATACATGCCAACCTATGCACAACAGCCAACTTCTACTGTGCATCACACCCAACCTGCTCCTAGTTATTCGCAATCGTTACCTTCTGCACCTCCATCGCAGAATATCTTCCCTCCTCAGTCAACTTCCTCTGTACCTGAAGTTTCGAATCCGCACCCCTACCAAAGTCAAAACCCGCCCTCACAACCTCCTCACACGGACCTTACCAAATTAGCAAATCAAATGGCCGAGTTATCGTTAATGGTAGCACAGAATGCCATGAAGTCTAATTATAGGCGTAACAAGGGACAAAAAGAAGGATGCGAAGAATAGCAATAAAGGAAACAACGGTGGTAGAAAAAGGAATAATTTTGTAAAGGGCGACAAAATATCAGTCTGCTCAATTTGTTACAAGAAGAACCACGGAGCATCTACCTGTTGGAGTAATCCAAAAAATTCCAACCAGGGAAACGCCTAGGTGGGCTCGCAGGCCAAAGTCAAGCCTCGCGGGCCATTTCCGAAAAGTCGGCGCGGGCCACACAGATACCACCACAATTTAAGTGTGATGGCAATCAAGAAGAGCAGGCAACAGCGGAAACTCTTAAGGACACGGACGCCAATTTTTTCACCCAGACGACCAATAATGAACATCGTGAACATGTTAGATTGGGAATAGAAAATAATAAACTGTTACTCAATATTCATGTGAATACAAACAGTCTACCAGCTATAATAGACACTGGTTCTAGTCTTAGTCTATGGTCAAGACGAGACGTACCCCCAAAATGTACGCTAATACCATTTCAAACTCGTATCAAGGGCATTGCCAACAAAGTTCTAACTTTAAAAGAAATAGCTTTAATTAAATTTAAAATTGGCAACACCACTTTTTCACATTACTTCCGCATCATAGATGCTGACTTCAATCCAATTTTTGGAAATGATATTCTCACAAGGCTTTTTTCTCAAATAGACTTGGAGAATAAATCTATATCATTATACAGAAAACCTAGGAAACCTACGTTTCCAATAGAAAAGCAAGAATCGGAAGAAATGTCACGAGACACTATGCACTCATTGCACTTGCAAAGGAATGCAAACGTCATCACAGCAAGTAAAGTTACGATACCAGCGAAATCACATTTCTTCTTTCCTGTATCGATTCAAAGAGAAACAATTCATGACGCTGCATTTTACATTACTCCATTGCAATCATTATTAGACCGATACGGCTTACAGGCAATGACCATGAGAGTACCGAGTAACGACCTCACATTACTCATTTCCAATCCCACGTCACGAATAATAACATTAAATAAAGGTACACCAGTGGCGTATACAGAGGAGGGCGTGGAAGAATTTTCATTTACAATAGAAGAAGACGAAAAGAAAGCGCATCAATTTCGTACTCAAGAAGAGATAAAGGAAAGATTAAGGCAAACTGCTAAATCTTTTAACATTAACCTTTTTGACATAAATCCAGATTTACCAGAATACCAGCGAATAGCTGTAACCAATTTATTGTATAAATACAGGGATGTGTTTTCATACAGCCCAGAGGATATAGGCTATTTTAGAGGATATGAACACAAAATTCGTATAGATAAAAGTGCGTCATTCCATCACCGTTCCCCACCAATTCCATTAGGGATAAGAGATCAAATTGATAAGCAGATACAACAGCTGTTAGATGCAAAAATCATAACGGAGACGCAGACTAGTAATTTCTCCTCACCTTTAATTGCAATTAAAAAGCCAAACAGTTCAGATTTCAGGCTTGTATTGAACCTCCAGGCATGTAATGTTTATACAAAATACCTAAGCATACCATTTCAAAATACAGAGGACGTTTTACAGGTTTTAAAAGGGAAAAACCTGATTTCAAGTTTGGACATTTCCCAGTCGTATTTTCAAATAAAATTGCATCCAAAAAGCACTAAATATATGACTTTCGAGGTAAATCATACACGCAAAAGTTATAAATTTCTTAGATGCGTAATGGGTCATTGTTCCTCTTCCCAATCTTTGACTATAGTAATAAAAATGCTACTAGACGGCTTACCTAAACGCATAACCAATTTCGCAGATGACATCGTCATCGGTTCTTATACATGGGAACAACAACTTTCAGATTTGGAGCTTTTATTTCAAAAATTAAGGAAACACGACTTCCGAGCCAACCCCAAGAAGACGCACCTGTTATATAGAGAACTCCCAGTAATAGGATTCCTTGTATCCGGAGAGAAGATAAGCATCTCACCAAAAATCGCAAAAAAGATCAAGAATTTTAAAAAGCCAACGACCAAACGCATACTTAAGAGCTTTATTGGCCTATGCTCTTATTTACGAAGTCATATCAAGGACTTCACGACCAAGATAGAACCTTTCCAGCAACTTCTTACTAAAAATGCCAAATTTAAATGGACAGAAAAACATGACGAATTATTTGAAAAATTGAAAGAAGACATTTTGAATGCCCCTTCTCTCTATCATTTCGACGAAAAGCTAGAGATAAGGCTATACACAGATGCATCCTCTCACCAGATTGGAGGGCTATTAGCTTGTTTTGATCCCAAAAGTAACGAAGAAAGAATCGTTTCCTATTGTAGCAGACGTCTCACAAAAACTGAGATCAAGAGCTCAGTATGGCAAAAAGAACTGTATGCTATTATATATGCTTTACGCAAATTTAGATATTTCTTATTCAATCGTAAATTTAAATTGTTTACAGACGCAAAATGTCTAACCTCTTTACGTAGTCACCCGGACAGGGTAGGGAAATACACTCGCTATAGACCTTTCTTAGCTGACTATAATTTTGATATCTGTCACATCGAAGGAAAGAAACATCCGGCTGATATCATTAGCCGCTTAGAGCAGAATAGCAGTGATATTTCAGAACCCATGGACCCACATCAGGCAATCGAAGATCTACATGCATACAGATCTAATTCATTAGAGGAACCCATTCTCCAAATAGAATACTCAGGATCTTTGAAGAACTTACGAGAAGAACAGCGTAAGGATGACGCATATGCTGATATTATAAAAGTTTTAGAAGGGGGAGAACCTGCAAAAAGTTCCACCACGAGAGCAGCCAAATATTTCCAATTAAAAGACAACATATTGTATCGAACACAAAAACATCCAGAACTTGGGCTACTTCATCTTTTATGCATCCCGAAAAGTTTGGCAGGACATTGGTTCGAGTCTATTCATAAAGACCCGTCAGCTCCCCATTTTGGGTTTTCTAAGACATATAAGACTGTCCTTAACAAATATTACATGCCAAACATGAAATCATACTTGGCATTCAGAATCAAGAACTGTAGAGAGTGCCAACTCCTGAAAAAACTGCCCAGAAAACAACAAGGTGAACTTCTGCATCACCCGATAGGCCATATAGGAGAACGATGGATGTTTGACGGCTTAGGTCCCTATCCGCACGAAGAAGGAAAACCAAAATATGTTTTAGTCGCCATCGAAACAAGTACACGCTATATAGTGACAAAGGCTGTTAATGGGATTACAGCAGATACAATTGAACAATTCTTATTGGAAGAAATCATTCTGAAATTCGGCGCCTTTCGTTTCCTTCATCTGGACAGACATCCTGTGCACAGAGCGAAGAAACTTCAAAAACTAGCAGAGATATACAACTTTGAATTTAAGTTTTGCCCTGCTTTCAACCATCAAGACATAGGATTAGTCGAAGTTATGAACAAAACACTGCAGAATTCCTTAAAATTTTTCGTCCAACAAAATCACGAAACATGGCCAAAATTATTGCCTCATATTACTTTTGGTTTAAATAGTTTCGCTCAATTAGGAACGAAGAAATCCAGCTTCTTCCTCATGTTTGGATACGAACCCAGGACCATCAGCGATTGCAAACTAAGGATTATCCCTCAGCTACAGCTTGAACGGGACCAACTCGTAAAACTTCGAGAAAAGACACGGCATAACTTACTGAAGGCTCACGAACAACAAAAGAAGTACTTTGATAGAAGACATAAACAACAAACTTTTCACACTGGAGATAAAGTACTCATTTACTTTCCCTTTCGAAGGATTGGAGAGTCATCACAATGGACTGATAGATACTGCGGACCGGCTACAATAATCACAAAACTAAACAATAATCTCTATCGAGTTCGCATGCCCCATAATTTCAGGGAGAGAGAACAGAATATTTCCATTGACAGGATTAAGCCATTTCATGCAGTAGAAGAATACATATATAATGATAATGATGACGAACGCACCAACTAGGAAGAAGAAAAGAAAAGATAAGAAGAGAGAAAACCAAGATCATCATCCTCCCAGCAGATATAAACGAGCGACATGCGAAGCGCACACTTCATGTTTCAGCGGCAAAGAAAAAAAAAAACAAAGAAATAAAACATGGAATAGAAGAAAACAAGATACAGCATATGATGCAGCTAACTATTTGAAGTGACCAAATCTAGTACCCACCTTAGTATTCAAATCTCAAGCGATCCCTTGTCTTTTTTTCTCACTCTTATAATTCCTAACCAACCTGCATTCTGTCATATAAATAAGCATACATACAATTTCCTTCAGTGAACAAAATTGCAAGCCAGCATTTTCTTTCGACTTCGAGCGAACGAACTTCACAAGGCCAGCTATAACATTTTTTTCTCTTCGCTTCTCCGCTGCGTATCATATAACTATCACTAATACATTAATCTACATATACAGAGCGTTCAGAAAATCAGGACTTTTGATTGGCAACCTTTTTTCCGCCGTGACTACAATTATCAATGTAATGACTTTAGCCATTCTCTAAGTACGTTCTGTCATCTATTCACTAGTACTAGCCGGAACTAGACCAATATTCGAAACTTTTATATAATAGCACTCTTTGACGTGCGAACTTCATAACATATACTACGGACATTACCATCAGTGACGTAGTTATAACTATTAACTGTAATCACCAGAGCTTCGACAGCCTCTCCTTTGAGGGAAATGACGTAATCTACGGATCCTGCTTAGCTTAAGAGGACAAACTGTCAGTGCTCAACTTCAACTTTAAAACTTATGTGATAATATCTCAAACGGTGATATCAGTGACCAGTGCTTTTAACTTTAATTTTGTGTCTCAGTGTTATAGTGTTTTCCAGTGTCTACTGTGCCCAATATGCGGACTCCACGTGCTGGCACAGACACGAAAAAATAATCCAGTGGCTTATTTTTTTTCTACGCCCCGGGGGTGTAAGGATCCCCACGTTGCCGTACCAGGCAATAACCACGTGTGAACTACATGTGTTGATAATAAACACAAACAAACAGACGACGTTCCCGAAGAGGAGTCGATCACCATCGCCATCAGTCGGAAGGACGAGTACCTACGATGGAAGCCGACAAGACAGAATAAAAAGGACCTGCACACCTCGACCAACATCAATCTTCACGGATTGGTCACAACACCTAAAACCCCTCTTACGACGCTTGGTCACCGAGAGGTACCTATCCTTATACCCACGACGCTTGGTCACCGGGTTCCTTTCCTCTTTCTCACGACGCACGGTCACCGAGAGAGAGATACCTAATCTACACCCCTCTCACGACGCTTGGTCACCGAGAGTACCTCACCTCAAAGCCCACGACGCTTGGTCACCGGGCTCCCATCTAATCTTACCTGATATTAGTGGAATTTCTTATTATTTGTGTACATAAAACTTTTGTAATAAAAGGGTGAAGGGAAAAGTCCAAATCCCGTGTACATTTCATTTGCTCTACCCGAGAAATCTTTACAATATTGTTTGTTGGTGTTTTGTTATTTACAAAGTTATAAGAAAAAATACTTGTTATTCTAGTGAATAGCTTTGCTTGTATGGCGTTTTGACGTTACAGTATATCTTCTTGAAGTGAGCAGGTGTTTTTGTTCCGTGTAAAAAGTGAACAGCGTTCAAAGTACAAAACTCCCTCTTCAAAGACTAAAGAAATCTCCTGAGAGAGTTGATGAAATTTGATTTTGTTACACTGCTCTTAGATACAAAGGAATCTTTTCCCCTATTCTTCCTAAGACAGTATGTTCTCCTTTTCCATTAAAGTAGATATGTGAGATTAATAGTGGGTAGTGAAGTGTTCCTAAAGTTTTGCTAATACTAGTGGAGATCTATGAATAAGTAATATAAGGGATTCCAAACCTCTCTCAAGAGTATTTTGGTGCTTACCAAAGAAAGTATATACTTACAGTTATTTTCGTAGTAAATTAAGAAAAAAAATTCACTAGATATTGATGAGGATCTTTTAGCGACGCACAGGCAGGTGTGGAAAGTTGGTTGGGTGATTTGGAGTGTAGTTTTTCGTTTAGCACCAAGTATATATGAGACGTGGACATACAAAATTAACGTAGAATCCAAATCATATCAATTCCCACCGGGAAGCGAACCCGGGTCTCCCACTCTGAAGACGAATATGCTAACCATATAGCCAAGACGGAACTCAACTGTGAAAAATTGTCAATATGTATAAAGTAATAACTCTGACCATTTTAAGTCAAGTCTTGAAATTCGATCAATTACATGATTTCATTTTGCTTTAGGGAAACATGCTTTGGGTTTCCAGTGGATCGTGCTTTCGTTGAGTTCTGTCACTGGATAAATGATTATTATTATTCTTGCTTTTGGTATGAAAGACTCAGGTTTCAGTATCACATTAAACTGTTGATCCACAGTCTCGGTGCTGAAACGGAATATTAAAGACAAAATAGACAAAATTAAGCTTCGTTAGTACCAACAAACCGTTCTTGTACCTCTGAGAACATCCGGGTTTATTCATTCATTCAAGACCGACCTCTTTGCTAAACTAACCCCCACCTTTTTTTAAGTTTTTGCGAATAACCTAAGACAGTAAAGAACGTGAGTAATTTAGGAAGTGAATGTTTGCAAAATGCTTTTATTACATGAATCAATTGTTTTCAACACGTTCGTATGGTGTATTTGTTTGTGTGACCAACAATGTTATGAAGTTATAAACTGCACTCTAGTGTCTGGTCTATAGCAATAGGTTTAGAGACAGTTGTTTGATTATTTAATGACATTATGAAGATACTTGGCTCACTTGCTAGAATTTCGTCCTTAATTTTTTTTATAATTTTCACGAAAAATCAAGGATACTATATGTCGTACGAATTCAACCTAACTCATTCGAACGGAATCAAACTTAACATAATGGTAATCTTTGAATTAGTATACAGGAATGTGAAATATTATGTTCTGCAGGCTTTCGATTCCCGAGTTATAGATGGTCAAATTTTGCATCATTTTTTTTTTTCGAAAACGAAAATCCATACACAAAACTCATTCGATCCCGATCAAGCTTGGTGTGGTGATAGACCCTGATCTCCTATATAAGTATAGGAAATATTATGTGTAGGCTTTCGATTTCCAAGTTATGAGCCGTCAAATTTTGAATGAAAATGCAAAGGTGCCAGGTTCTAATGTCGGTGGGGACACTCGGTCGAAATATTGTAAAAGCCTTTTCAAGCCAGCCATCCTGAGAGAGCCTTTCCTGGGCTTTCCTCACTCACACCAGGAAAATGCCAGTTTGGTACCTAACATATAGATCCCGGGCCACTTCCTTCTGTCGCCAATTCTTTTATTTCCCTTCTCTTTCCTCGGATGGATTGATTGCCAAGGAACATCATCCCTCATACATGACGGGCTAACATGACCATAGATGCCGAAAGTCCAGAAATTCAATTCCTAATCCCAATCCTTTGGTTCCTAAGTTAACGCACAAAGCGCTAAATCAATAGAAAAGGCATAATAGAAAGTAATAAATTCTGTTTAAAAAGCAATTAAAAGTCATTACTGGACAAAAATAAATTAATATTGTTTAAATAGGAATTAGAGGTCAGTCTTGCACAGAAAGGAAATAATTTGAAGGACGATTTTACGATTATGAGTATATATTTCACTCAGGGCGCACTCATGGGGTTCCACCGTGTCCGGATTCCCCAAAACTTCCTAACTCAATACATATTTGTACACTTTCTTAATAAAACCTTACTTGTTTAACAGGGAAATGATTGATGTAGTATGAAAATTTGATCTTACACTTGATCTGTACTCGTTCTTTTATGAAAACAATCAAGTTCTATCATTTCTTTCTGAAAATATACGAGGGCAATCCCAAAAAAGATCTCCTATTTTTTGGGGACGTAGAGAAACTTTTAATACGGTTGTTGGCAACACTGTTGTGGGTGGTGCCTTCTCCGCTACTACATAAGCACGCAGGCGCTTCGCTCGGATGCTCAGTCTTGGCTTGGCAGCCATTCGAAATGGAGCTCCCGATGAACGTTACTGCCAAGTGCGAAGTTCGCGCAGTTATTCGAGTTTTGAACGCAAAAGGTGTTAAACCGGTTGACATTCATCGCAAATTGACGGAAGTATATGGACAGTCGTGCATGGATGTCAAAAACGTTCGCAAGTGGTGTAGAGAGTTTACAGCCGGTCGTACTGAAATTCATGACGAGGAAAGGACACCCACCATACAGTCCGGACTTGGCACCCAGCGATTACCACCTGTTCCCTAAGTTAAAGGAACATTTGTCTGGACGGCGGTTCTGCTCCGATGATAAGTTGAAAGATGAGGTTCAATGCTTCCTGAAGGGCATGGTAGCAAGCTGGTATGACATGGGCATTGTAAAACTGCCACAGCGTCTACAAAAATGCATCGACCGCAATGGCGATTATGTAGAAAAATAAAGCTTTCATCAACCTTTAAACTGATGTAGCAATTATAGAAAATAAACGGTTCTTTGTAGGAATATATCTAAAACGATAGGAGACCTTTTTTTTGGGATTGCCCTCGTAGGTGAAGGTATTTTACAATTACTTACCATCTTTTCGTGTACAGAATAATACCCGTTCAATACTAAATAGACGTAGTATTGGACCCCTTCTCCCAAAGCTTGGACTCCTCTCAAGAAAAATTTCTGGGAGCGCGCCTGATTTCACTAGTGGATATTTCTTCATTGTTTTTAAGTAATTCACTAAAATTTAAAAAAAAGTGGAGGTCAGTTTAACTAAGAGCCTTGACATTCTTTTTTCGTTTCAGCACAGTTTGAGAACTGCTGTAGTATATTCGTTGGAGGTTCCGAAGACATTCCTGGCTGCGAAAAAAATCCCTTAAATCACTAAAACGCACACACTGATTAGGAATCTTATATGTATTTTATTATCAACAATAGTTGCAAACAGCTTCTTTTCCTATGAACTGTTTGTTACATTAAATTCATAAACAAAGCCAGATTTTATGTCATCCACGCAAAACCCTAGTTTCCTGTCTCTTTCTCTTCTTGAGTTACGTAAATGTTCTTATCAAACCAAACACAAGGCAAACAAACGTTAGCGTCCCTCATCATCTGTTCAACAAGTCACGTTCTCCAATTATTCCTGCAGCTTTAGCGCTGTTTATGTTAACTAGTTCTTGTTTAAACGTACTCCACTTGACTCTGTTATGTCATTTTGTTCCAGAGCGAAGCGAAGTGTTACTTTAAAGTAATAATAATAATAATAATAATAATAATAATAATAATAATAATAATAATAATAATAATAATAATAATAATAATAATAATAATAATAGAATTGGCAACAGAAGTGTAAATAAAAAGCCAAAGAATAACGAAATTAAAATTTAATTTTACAAAAATTGAGCTACACTGGGACGTATCATCTAGAGCAGCGGCACAAATCTGTCTTCAACATTGAAGGGGGGGGGGAGTAAGACCGTTCCTTTTTTTTTTTTTTTTTTTGCGATGTTCAAAATATTTATGAAGTTCAGAAACAATGTTGTGGAGTATCAGGGGAGCAGAGTTGTCTTCAACATTGGGAGGCGGGCAGATTTGAGGCTTATTCTGGTGGGACATCAACTTCATCTCACTTTCTTTTGTGCAATCGGACACAAATCATCACATTTCTCCCCAATAAAACATATTTCAAATCAGATTATTGGGGGATTGGTCCCCCCAGTTCCAAGATAGGAGGGGACATGTCCCCTTCATCTCCTCGGTATTTGCGTCAGTGTGTGAGAGTGAAACAGAATGACAGAGATAGCAATGACAGATAGGTTTATTTTCTTTTACATATAGGAAGAGTTTCGTGAGTAAATTTCCTTATGCTGGTATTGCCTATGTAGTTATTCCAGAACATTTGCATTTCGTGAAGAAGTAATTACCTATGACCTCTATTTCTATACATAGTCACCATTGACATTAATGTAATTTGACACACCGCTACACTAACTTGAATAACGACTGTTCATAAGTAACGTGTCTCGCATATGGAAGAATCAACGGACGGCGGTTTTTACCTGTTCATTACTTCCAGAATACTTTCCGATTAACCACTTTTTAAAGACAAGGAATAGGTGGAAGTCTCTGAACACAAGATCTAGTCTTACCACGCTCTCAGCCATGGTTATTCACACGTTTTACAGTTCTTCTGCCTGTATGATATCTGGCGTTATCATCTAGGAGAATAATAGCTTATGTATGTGTGCCAAGTCGTTTTTGCTTGATTGCTACCTTCAAACGTGTTAGAGATTCACAGTACTGCTGTACATTGACAGTTCCTTTTTCAAGGGACCCCTCGTCCCAAAAAGTGGTAAGAAACAATTTACCTGTCAATAGTGTTGGTAATTTTTTGAACCAAAATATGTTAGCACATGTGTTGGAAACAAGAAATGATCCAGAATATCTTCACCAGAAAAGTTTACAGGATTTTAAGTCAGTATTTTCTGAATGTATTGATAACCCAGTGCAAGGATATAAAGTCACGATACTTATAAAAGAAGATGCCATACCAATATTCAGAAAAGCCTATGAAATACCTAATGCTATAATAGGTGCAGTCAAAGAAAAGTTAGACAAGTTATGTAAGTTAAACATTTTGCAGAAAGTGGAGTTTTCGGATTGGGCGACATCGATGGTGGTAGTTCGGAAAAAGAATGGAGATATACGTCTATGTTTTGATTTCAAACAGACAGTTAATTGTTAAATGGAAAAGTGTGCTTATCCTATTCCTAAAATTAAGGATACCTTAAATAAGGTGGTGGGAGCAAGGTATTTCGTGGTTTTGGATCTCAGCAATGCGTATTTACAATTAGAGGTGGACGAGAAATCGACTAAATATTTGGTTATAAACACTCCTTGGGGACTTTTTCGGCAATCTAAATTTTAAATCTTCTTACTTAGCATTGGTCAACGTCACAGTAATCTTGTTTATCACATAAACCTATCTGTTTTTATTTTTTATCCACTCATTCAGTACGTCACAGTATGTATTACATTTGAAAGCACTTTGTGCCACTCACATACATCCAACAAATAGAACTACCTTAACTTCTTGTGGACTGGTGAAATGAGACGTTTATACTCCATGGATACTGATTACATCTCTCGTATGTAATGGCCAACAAAAGACTAGTCTCTTGTGGAAATCTCACTAAGGAAACTATTTCCGCCAGCCCGTAACGTAAAAGATATTGTAGGGAGATGGCTATCTTAATTGACGTGTAATCAAGAGCAACTTGTGAAACCCATCGCTCTAAAACTTTTCGATATTGCAGAATATCATGGATGACTGCATGTGCCCGCATGTACATGTCCAATGGACCATTGTCCTCATTTCCATACATGCCCAGAATAATAACACATCACTATCTGCCAGTATTACTCGAAATCGGTGTAAGATAGTAGTGTAAATTAGTTTAAATATGAGCATATGCTTACATTGCTATCTCGTAAGTATGTACTCAAAAGTTACCTAGCACGTACCAACTTTTACACAAACGTTTCTGGTGACAACAGTGATATCTCAATTCAAGTTACACGCTAAACACAGCCTATATGATTCTTTTGTTTCTTGTTTAGATTAAAAGTGTTGGGGAAATAAATGTTAACGAATGTTTAATTTTTAAAATCATTATTTTCAGTGACAGGGGAAACATTCACTTTCATTCGAAGATGCTGTTTACTTTCGCCAAATGTTCTTTCTCAGACGTAATGAAATCTGGTAATAGTACTCACACTTGTCAGTGTGGTCATTGGACACGAATTCTTGTTGCACTATCCCGTAGGCATTGAAAAAGATGATGAGTATGTACTGGGCCAAAATGCATATTTTTTCTCCTTTTTCGATCGTATAGATAAGTAGCTCTTCCCTCTCAGGTCCATCCCCTTCCCGACGATGCTGGTGCGGTATATGGAGAGGGGGAAGTCGCCCAGATTAGAGCAGAATATTTTTCTTTTGTTCTTTGTTCTAAATTCAGATCCGTGATTACATGGCTCACGTGGTAACATATGAGGCGTTCAGAAGCCAAACCGATTTAACTACATTTTTTGTTGTTTTTTTAGTTCTACACATTTTTGACATGTCAAAGATGTATTCTTTTCAGAGGCAAAATCGATTAACTCCATAGTGTAAAAATTTGCCATTAGAATGCATAAACGTTCTGATTATTTTTATTTAAATACGTCGTATCTAAGTTATTAAAATGCTCTCTACTGAAAAATCTCGTTTGGTGAAGTTTAGCAACTGAACGCTGATATGATACTTAGTCAGAGTAGTAACAGTTGTAGGATTCTCGATATACATAGGATGATGTCTCTTACAATACTGATGTTCGAAGGTCCTTGCTTCCTGTAATTATACGTGCTGCCATCTGCTGGCGAGTACAGAACTAGTATTAAAACGTTTTGATATCACCTCGTATAGTGGTAAAACGTGTAGGAAAAAAATAGTTATATTTCATGCTTTGGTAACGGCGGTTGTTGGAAAGGAAAAAAAATATAATTACTTTCTGTAAGTGTTAAAAAGTTCTATATTTTCGCAAGCTCCATTCTTTATTTTTCTTCCTCTTTTTCTAACATTTCTCAAATGTTTCTTCCAAAGCTGATGTAAGGGAAATGGTTGGTGGTTTTAACGTCAAACTTCTGCTGCCGAACTCTGGCCGATTACGCTATGGTGATTTACGTAGCATATCCATCATTTTTCTTTCTATTTCTTCATCTACCAAAGCTAAAAGATGAGACTTTATCCTTCGGTAGAAAACTCAGAAATGATTCACTGCAAGCACACCAGAGGACTCTGCAAAACGTGTTTCTTCCTATCTTTTTCATGCTCTTGCTTTTTTAAAACGTTACTTCTCCTTTTACAGATCACTTCTTTTCCGAAGCTTCTATTTTCTTTCTTTATGGCTTGTGCTACTGGATCTTGGAGAAAGTGTCAAGACACTGAAGTCAAATTTACACAAATTAGATTCGTTTGTTCAATCATTGTATTTCAGTTAATTTTAGATAACCAAATTTACTTTTATTACTTCCTGGTGAGAGTTATCATGTACATATTTTTCCACCCACCATTAGACTTAGCAGCCATGACGTACATAGTGGTTGTATATTTAAATACGGAAATGGGAGTTCTATTATTTGAATCAACAAAATCTATTGTATTTTGCTACAGAAATATAAATCGAACAAGCCAGTTCACACAATAATAAGACTTGTTAACATAATCCCTCGAGCTGGGAGTTAAAAACCCTTCAGCCGCTGAGAAAGGCGATAATTTCTACACACCAAAACAGCAATTTTCGCATAATGGCTCAAAATTTAACATAATTTCAGAAAATGAGAAGGAAACCAACAAATGACAGCACATTCCAGTCTACTCCTGCGGGACCTACGTTCATATAGGAAAACAACAGATGGCAGAATATACATCTCTTCGTCACTACTACACGGAACGTATGTGAGTACATCGAACTGCCTCTAGAAGCACTATGAGGGTCCGTACATGTGTATGTCGAATTGGTCGAATTGGCTTGAGCGGTTAAAATAATTTTAATGTTACGATAAAGTCTTAACTATTAAAATATCATTTATATATTTCCGTTAAGTACCAATTCTAACTTTCATATGTTACGAAACAATAATGCTGTTCTTACTACCGGTTAAGCATATAGTAAAGAATTATAATTTTAGTTTTGTTACCACTCGTACTAATAATGTTATTATGGTTAGAAGTAAACACCTCTATGCAAATTATTCTGTATTTCAGCATTTTTAGTTTAGTGTCCAGAGGCACACTCACCAGTCCTTCAGAAACCCACTAACTTAGTAAGAGAGAAAACTAAGAATCTTTTACCGACACTCTTTTTCAGGAGTCTATCCTGGATCGCCCCTGCAAGTGAGCTATATTTGAAGGGATATGTAACAAAGTGGGTGGTACTGGTACGAGCAGAAAGGATTGAATACACGGGCAATAATCCTGGTGAACCGAGGAATGCCCCCGAAACTGTGCTTAGATCCTCAGGATCTGGATGTCGTTGCTGGAATATGTGACAACGAAACACAGTTATCTGAACAAGTCCTTAAAGTTTCGATGTTACTGTATGGGTGCCTATATACCCATCTGTGTAAGGCCCAGGTATAAAATATACATTGTTGCAACTCATGAAAACTTTGTCTGTATCTTTGCGTTATAAATTTGACTTTTGTTCATTACAATTCAGTACAATGCAATCACTTTTTTTTTTTTTTTTTTAAATACAGCATTCAGAGCACACAAGTACCGTAAAATTTGAACACTACAAAAGATATCTGGTTCTTAAATGCTTTGATTTGATAAATATTCGAAAATCACAAAGGTGAGGAACATGAAAGTACCTTTGATATGAAGAAAATGCTCAGAAATAGTTCGAGAGACACTTTCACTGTTCTACTACATACAGTTACAGACAAATGGGTGATAATGTATTTCATCTGTTGTTTCCTTTGGAAGAAAAGGGCATTTTTTATATTTTTATAAGAAGCAAGAAAAAAGGAATATATATCAGTGTAAATAAAAGAAAGAGGCATACCTTTACAAATCCCTGGCACTGGTGAAGGGATAGAAAATATGTATTCAAATACGACTCTTAGGTGTGTTTCAGAAAGGGATAGAACAGGGGGAAAAAGGAGAAAATTTCTCCTACACACGCACATGAAAATTCTTCTGAACGAAAGGGAAGGATATATTCGTTGATCCTTTTCTCCCAAAACACCTCGCTTCTGACGTCATGCATAAGATATTTCTTTCAGCCTGTTTTTCCTTATCACCTTAAAAGAAATCTTATATATAACACTTTCCTCCTTCTTGGAATTTTGGCCATATTTTCAGTTTAAGTTTATGTAATCTGAAGACAACACTAAGCTGTGAATAAGAACGTTTTATTTATGTTTAAGGGGAAGGCAAACACGCCTAGATAATATTTCATGCCGAGTAGTTCTTTTAACTTCTAAGTGTTCCTTTCTTTGAAAGTAGCATTTGCCATTTACTGGTTTTGATGGCAAATATACCCATATACCTATATTTCATGAATATTACGTATTAATTCGAAAATGTTTTACCCTTCTGAAGTATACGGGGAGACTAGAAAAGATTTAGAAACTTAAGATGTTTCGAAAATTTCATCCTTCATGGACATGCACGGGGTAATTTTTTATTGTTGTTGAACATAATAGTGTGGTGTTTGTAGATATTCTGAAACAAAGAGCCTATCCAGTTTACCATAAGGACCTGACTGTGCCACGTGATCAGGTAAAAAGTCAAGTTGCGTGCTAAATCGAATCTGGAGATTCCAAATCCAGATGAGAGACATTTCAAGCACGTAACCTCCGCATGCGGCGCCCTGGATAATTCGCAGAAGATGCATATACTTTATCATTTTTATTGATTTTACTCAAACAACTTGACTTTTGACGATGTTCTATCTATATTTACCTTCCGTGCTATACATCGTTTAAAGCTCTTCATTATATCTTTGCAATAAGCTTTCAATTAGGCATCTCCTTATTATAATTTTTGAGATATGTCAACTACTTCATTTTCTTCATTGATTTTTCATTGACTTCAATGTTCATGTTTCGTGTTTTTTTTTTTTTGTTTTTTGTTTTTTTCTTTGACTAGCTATGTTCTATCCAGTTTAGGACAATTTACTTTTAGAATAATAGTATCTACATAGTAACTTCTACATTTGAGATGAATTTCAACCTTCTACCCCAAAGCCTGTTCACATCATTGCAACCAGATAGACCCATTCTTTCAAAAGACGTAAAAAATTTCCTTTTGAAAGTTAAATTTACCATAGTTAATGAATAATGATCCTTCTGCCTTTATATGGCAAAAATTTGAACTTAAAGAAGAGTGCATACGTATGTCCTCTCCCTTAATACTGCTACATTCTTTCACGAGAGTGAAAAGCGTAAGGTAAAGGAACCAATGATCTCTCTTGAAATTAAACCTTACTTTTTATTTGTTTCTTATTGTGCGCTGTAGGTGTTTAAACCTGAACACTGCTCTCATGTCAACCAATGATCTCTCTTGAAATTAAACCTTACTTTTTTATTTGTTTCTTATTGTGCGCTGTAGGTGTTTAAACCTGAACACTGCTCTCATGTCAACCAATGATCTCTCTTGAAATTAAACCTTACTTTTTATTTGTTTCTTATTGTGCGCTGTAGGTGTTTAAACCTGAACACTGCTCTCATGTCAACCAATGATCTCTCTTGAAATTAAACCTTACTTTTTTATTTGTTTCTTATTGTGCGCTGTAGGTGTTTAAACCTGAACACTGCTCTCATGTCAACCAATGATCTCTCTTGAAATTAAACCTTACTTTTTTATTTGTTTCTTATTGTGCGCTGTAGGTGTTTAAACCTGAACACTGCTCTCATGTCAACCAATGATCTCTCTTGAAATTAAACCTTACTTTTTATTTGTTTCTTATTGTGCGCTGTAGGTGTTTAAACCTGAACACTGCTCTCATGTCAACCGATGATCTCTCTTGAAATTAAACCTTACTTTTTATTTGTTTCTTATTGTGCGCTGTAGGTGTTTAAACCTGAACACTGCTCTCATGTCAACCAATGATTTCTCTTGAAATTAAACCTTACTTTTTTTTATTTGTTTCTTATTGTGCGCTGTAGGTGTTTAAACCTGAACACTGCTCTCATGTCAATCAATGATTTCTCTTGAAATTAAACCTTACTTTTTATTTGTTTCTTATTGTGCGCTGTAGGTGTTTGAACCTGAACACTGCTCTCATGTCAATCAATGATCTCTCTTGAAATTAAACCTTACTTTTTATTTGTTTCTTATTGTGCGCTGTAGGTGTTTGAACCTGAACACTGCTCTCATGTCAACCAATGATCTCTCTTGAAATTAAACCTTACTTTTTATTTGTTTCTTATTGTGCGCGGTTGGTGATTGAGCCTGAACGCTGCTTTCACGTCAACCAATTCGCTGACTGCGTTGTTGCGAAAATTGTCATTCAATCGTTATATTTCAAACATCGTTTTAGTGTTACTTGATACATAGTATTAAAAAAGCAATAAATGGTAAAGTGATTGTGCGAACAAAATGAACATTATTTATCAATGTTTAAAGACACGGAAGTCACTACACAATATACTTCAATTATAAATATAGTTTAAATATTGTTATATCACACCCAACGTGGAACTCTTGTGACACAGAGGTATTATGATAACCTCTAGCTTAAATTGAGAAAAAAAATCAAAGTACACATTTTGTACATAAATTTGCAATACGAAACGAGATGAGAATAGCTTTTCTAGAATCGAAGCGGGACGAGAATGAATTCTTCGAGAATCTAGACAAGATGCAGCTTTTTCAAAATTTACGAGCGAGACGGAAAAACATTATTTCTCATCTGATTGGGAACAGAACACTACTCAAAATTACGGACCGAGGTTAAGAGAGACGACGATAATGAGATGAATGATAACGATGGAACGAAAAGAGTAGGAGAAAGCGGAAAAATCTTGAGAAAACTCAAATACACGATGTTTTTACACAACAAAGCCCATTTTGAGATAGTTAGGATCGAACCAAGTACCCTTCGCATCAGAGATAAGCCCTATTTACTACTGAGACACTGAGACACAGCAACTGCTCCTACTACTTCATTAGTATTACAAGCAATATGTGCATAAATGTTAGGAATATATGTATCAATGTTAAGAGTATATGTGTCAAGGAGTATTTGTGTAACTGTTAGGAGTATGTGTGTCACTGTTAGCAGTATTTGTGTAACTGTTAAGTGTGTGTGTGTCAGTGTTAGCAGTATTTGTGCCACTGTCAAAAGTGTCACTGTTAGGAGTATGTTTATCACTGTTAGCAATATTTGTGTAACTGTTAAGTGTGTATGTGTCACTGTTAGCAGTGTTTGTGCCACTGTCAAAAGTGTCACTGTTAAGAGTATGTGTGTCAGTCTTAGAAGTAGGTGTGTCACTGTTAGGAGTATTTGTGTAACTGTTAGGAGTATGAGTGTTACTGTTAGGGGTACTTGTCTTACTGTTAGGAGAATTTGTGTCACTGGTAGGAGTATTTGTGTCACTCATAGCAATATTTGTGTAACTGTTAAGAGTGTGTCACTGTTAGCAGTATTTGTGCCACTGTCAGAAGTATCACTGTTAAGAGTATTGTCACTTTTAGAAGTATGTCTGTCACTGTTAGGAGTATGTGTGTCACTGTTAGCAGTATTTGTGTAATTGTTAAGAGTGTGTGTCACTGTTAGGTGTATTTGTGTTAATGTTAGGAGTATTTATGTCATTGTTAGGAGTATGTGTGTCACTGTAATAAGTATATGTGTCACTGTTAGGAGTATGTGTGTCACTGTTAGGAGGAGGCAAATTACAATAGTTACGATCTGCTACTTAAGAGTGTATTTGTTGCATATACAGTAGCCCTACATAATTAAATAATCAACCTGGTCCGACAGAAAACAAAAGAGTCCATCTGTTTTTGGAAACGAACTATGCTTTTTAGCGTTCTAAAATTGTTCTAATCTATTTTCTTGAAAAGAACACATTAGAATTTACCCGAAAGATGTAATTCTCCTTCGGCTCAATTGCACCTATCTATTGATGTATTTCATCTTTGTAGAACGTTATAGTTAAATACAAATTAAAGTGCAATGTTTTGTTCTTAATTTTGGGCGATGTTTCATTAATCGTACTGTGTACTTTCCTTTATTATTATTATTATTATTATTATTATTATTATTATTATTATTATTATTATTATTATTATTATTATTATTATGAGATTTTAATATTTTACTTTGTTGACTACAAAGCGGTATCTGATTTCTGAGTAAAACCGCCAATCTCTACTTGAGACCTCAAGCTGACCACTTGCTGCTTTAACCACCATTAATGAAAGAGCGCCTTTTTTATTTCCTTTTTATGGCAGGAGATGGGAGGGAGACGAGTCTATACAAACAACTAATGAGTTAGCTGGCCTTTTTCTCTCTTTTTTCCTTCCCTTAATCTCGCTCTTTTTCTTTGTCTCTCTCTCTGTAGGCACAGCAACCTAAGTGGAGTGAGTCCCGGGGAACGATCTCCGTTTGAAGGTTCCTGCTGCGGTAGTAGCTATGTAAGTTCAGAAAACAGCGTCGAGGTTAGCAAATATCGTGTGGTACTTCTTGGAGAGGCCGGCGTTGGAAAATCGGCGCTCGTGTCGCAGTTCATGACGTCAGAGTACATGAATACATACGACGTATCATTAGGTAAGTACATAATTTTTTATATTTCATATCAATTGTAGTTTTTAAATATCAAATAATAGATATTACCATATTTTGATAAACGTGTTTAAAATGATGAAAAGAGCAATACTTTCATCAAACAATTAACAAGAGTATTATCAAACCACTTTAATTAGATGTAAAGCAGATAGAATAACATTAAAGAATAAAGAATGAATTTCATATGTATTATACAAATATTTCATTATTTTTCATTTTATGCACAAGATTCACAATCAAATGCACAAGATTAATGCACTCGGGAAAGAAAATTCCTAGCACCAGATCATGCGATTATAAATAAGAATCAGGCTCTTAATTATCATTGACGTTACTTTTTTCAGTTTTTACCTGTCAGTAGTTTCTTTTTATGTTATTTATTGGATGTATTATAAACAAATGACAATAAATTATGCATTATAAACAAATGACAATAAATTCATTATGAAGTTCAAAAATTCCAATTTACCTTGAACCTCAAATATAGTTAATTCCGTTATCTTATCTGAGTATTGCTTTATACTGCGATATATATATATATATATATATATATATATATATATATATATATATATATATATATATATATATATATATATATATATATATATATATATATATATATATATATGAATTTTTGCTGTACAGTTAGACAACCATGAAACGTGAGGCATCAACTACTCAAACATGGGACTCAAAGCTATCTCAACTGATGAATAATTTTAGCATTTCGGTGGGGAAAAAAAGATTCGTGTATAAGTTTTGAGTCGGCACGATATGAAACGAGGGATAAAATTTGTTAATCGGACACCGTTTCTGATCAAATTTCCATTTTGTATATAAATAGTCATAACTTAAGGCTAAAATAGGTAGTTTTATGTATCAAGTAGGGTTTGTGTTATTCGGGTGTCAGGTTTTCAGAACTGGCGCCTAGATCACAAGGAAGTTTTTTTTCGAGTCTTGGTTATTAGTTAGTCAGTTCGTTCGGAATTTAACGCCTCTTTTAGGACTGGATTGTATGAGATGTGAACCTACAGTTTAACGTAGAATACAGACCACAATTGAACTCCTGTGCAAAACTCGCGAGTGCTAACCATAGACATTTATGTATAATGTTGCTGAGAATGAGATTAATGCCAGTTTTGAGATGTTTCTCCATCTAATGCTGTATATAAGATTTTTGCCACCCCCTACGCACTGGGCCGGCCATATTGTTGGTATTTAGTCATATATAAACAAAAACAATATAAAAATGACAAAATTAGAAAAAAACATTATAGTTTTAGGGTCTTTTTAGGGAAATTTTCTTAAATATCTCTAAAATATTTTTCCTTTGTACACAGAAATGTTTCGTTCATTACATAAACTGAAAGCCTTCACTCTTGCAAATCGATCGAGGTATAACTTGTTCCAGTGCTGCACTGACAGTCTGATCTATGGTCATAAAGAGATATAATCGATGTCTGTAAATATACAGGGGTGATAAAGGAATAAGGGCCCCAGGACCCAGTTGTTGCACTTACATGTTGACCAACAATTATTTTTTATTCTAATTACCCTGAGGAAATTACTAATATAGTGGCAAAAGTTCCCCAATGGGGAGTTATTACCCCCTTGGCCCACGGTCTATAACACCTGCAAACAGTGAACAATTTCACTTTTGATGTAGACAACCCAAATATCCTTGCTGTACTGCAGGTTGCCTATCGTTCAGACAGTTGTAACAAGGAATATTTCTACTTATCTCTTTCCAGCCTTAGAAAAAAGTAGATATAAACAAACCTACCTGGCTATCAGTGGGTCGATGACCAGGATTGGTTGTTGGTCTCACTGCACGAGTATCCTACTGCAATATACTCCCTATTAAAATAATAACTTGAAATAAAGACATCTGAATTTATCCTGCATTTTGTGATAATAAACGCAATATATATATTTAACACTTTGAGTGCGGAGGCAGTAAGCACTGTCCTTTTCCCGCTCGCGGCAGGATTTTGGCAGTTTTCGAATTAACATACAGAAGCGATAAATGATTTAATATATAACATTTTGTTAAAATAATAATGTATAGTTCTTCGTTGAACAATAAGCGTGGTCTTGTTTCGATATATTTGATATTGGCATATTTGCGATATTTTTGAAAGAAACTAATTTTTGTTTGAAAAAAAATATAGACCTCAATTTAAATGATGTAAAGATACAAACTGAGTACAATAGCATTATTTGTACAGACAAAATACATGTCACGAATAGTAGAATGTTATATGATGCATGGGAGAATAGTATTCGCTACTCTTTCACCAAAGGCAAAACATAGGGTGCACCAAAAGTATTGTCAAAATTTGTCGGTATTTTGTAGATATCCGCAGTTATAAATCATATCTGCTTTTTGTGTGAAATAAACGGAAACATTCCGGAACACGAAGACAAACATTGCAATCTGGGCAATAATACCTGATTTCCTTTTTTACTCTGTGTCCCTTTGCTTTTCCTTTTGCAGTGCCTACTACGCATCTTTGTCTTGTCAGCCGTGTGGACTTTGCTGACGGTAACTTTTCTGCAAAGTGCCGTTCAACCAGCCGGCCAATTTTCGTGCTGCTAGTATTTTGCATTGCTGTCGCACTTGTTGATTCCATTGACTGTGAGCATGACCTACGAATAAAACGCGAAACATGTATTTTTTGTGATTCAAGTATGTTGTGCACAAGTACAGCATTGACCACTGCCATCAAAATCATGTGTATAACAAGCAGCCTACACCATTTCATGCTTTTTGTATTTGAGAACAATATATAATTTTTGATGTGAGAGGTCAATTCCATTTTTGTTGGGATTATAATCCAGTACCGATGCTGATTTCTCTGTTTATATTTCTTTTTTATTTGTTACAAACCCGACGTCAGATGTGTGCCTTGTGGATAACATCGATACGTTACGTTTATCCTTCTACTTCAACACTAGAATATTTCCTTGTCTTCTGTATATTTGCTCAGTTTACTTCAATTTGGCGACCTATACTTCATTCGGTGTACCCATTCATTGTTTCATAAGTGTTCCCAACAAATCCTCTTTGCATAGTTTCCAAAGTTTCTGCAAATGATACACCGGTATAGAACCTGTCTGTATATACAGTACACGAATATAAGCATCAAAACCGAGTGCGGAGCATAATTTATTTCCAGCCACGTTTCGTGCAACTTTACTGCCATCTTCTGGTAAAAACCTGAAAAACAAGCCCCCAAAACCACATCCTTATAACGAAATTCATTTCCATACAGATTTGGGAGCCATACATAACACAATACTTTGGTCCACATAAATACGGACGTCGCGTCCCTAGAAGGATCACGCAGTCCGTATATATACGGACTTACGAAACTTCGTGTCCAAAGTGTTAACAACAATATGTAGCTTTATTTCAACCTCAACCGTATTTGGATATATAGTATTTACTGTGCATGCGTATGGTTCGCGCGCCGACCCCGCTCATTTGAAGTTGAAGAATGCAGAGTTTCATTGCGACGATGAGTGGCAATAATCCATTTTCGTTTCATGTTATATATATATTAATAAAAAAGAGGTAACAGGAACAGAGGCAATCTTGAATATATAACGATTTAAGAAAATACATATTTCCAACATAGCAGTAGTCAGTGTCAGTGCGTTAATTATTTATCAACCAACCGTAGCCTTATACTTTGGAAATTATACGATGACAGTAAGCTAGTAGACGATCTTGCTGTTCACGTCTCTCGCTGCTGAAGCACGTATGAGCCGCGGAGTAATAAATTTCGCTTTGTTTACGTCTACTTTGTTCTAAGGCTGATTTTTGTTGAATTAGCTGATTTTTTAACCGACTAGAATTATTTTTAAAACTAAGATAAAAGTGGACCATCTATCTTGATATAAGGCATACCCAACTGAAAGTGGGACTGAGGTTGGAGCGCCGTTATACAAAGTGATAGAACTTTGCGATTTCCCTGGTAGATGGCAGTGTATATCAGGAGAAATTTGACATACAGTGGATAGGGTCTGTGTGCTGTTGACTGCAACAGAAGCGAGATAACCGGTAACGAGCGTGCCATGCATTCCTCCAAACAGGCTCAGCGTGCAGTAATCGGAAGGGAAGTTCTCCAGCACCCTCCTTACAGTCCTGATCTGTCGCCCTGCGATTTTCATGTGTCGGGCCACTGAAAAAGCACTGAAGGGATGCCGGTTCACGGACAACGTGAAGGTGCGAGAAACAGTTGAAGAATGGTTCTGCACGAAACTCACGACATTCTTCGCTGACGGTATACATCGTCTCCTGGACCAATGAGACGTATGTCTCAACCACCTAGGTGATTATGTATAGACATATCTTGTTCCCTATGTAACACTTTTCAATTTATAATATACTTATGCATTAAAACAATAAATATTTGCTTAAATGTATCAGTCTCACTTTCATTTAGGCATGCCATATACTTTTAAACTTACAGAGAAAAACCTTCAAATTTTGTACCAATTGTTAGAAAATGACATCGCGTAAATGTTTGAATGACCCTGCTGTTTTCTGTTATGTGTGTGGCAATTAAACTGTGCTCAAACAGAGACTCCCTATTGCAAGTTTCATAAAGAAAGTGTACACGGCTTATTTTGGTATCAAATTAGGCGATCAAGATAAATCGTGGGCACCTCATAGTGTGTGCAGAATATGTGTAGAGACACTGAGATCCTGGGCAAAATTTGTAAAAAGAAAGGAATGCAGTTCTGAATATCTATGGTATGGAGGGAGCCTCGAAACCATCATGATGACTGTTATTTCTGTGCAATAAATGTTAAAGGATACAATGCAAAGAACAAGAAGGGTGTTCTGTATTCGGATAACATAGCTTCAGCAATTCGACCCGTTCCTCATGATAAAAATCTACCGATTCCCAATCCACCAGCCTCTATGGATGTTTTATCATAATCTAGTAGTAGTGAAGCAGATGTTCCATGCGAGGATGATAGCAACTATCCTAGCACGATTCCGCAGCCGTTTACACAATCAGAACTTAATTATCCTGTTCGAAATTTAAATCTACCAAAGGAAAGTGCAGAAGTTCTTGGGTCTTTCGTTCGTAAAAGCTTTTGGCCAGCGCGACACATTGCTCATGGTATAGACACCGAGAGAGAGAATTTCTTCCTTATTTCTCTGAAGAAGACGGGTTAGTGTTCTGCAACAACATCTGAGCTGTTGTGGGCGCATTGGGTGCTTCTTATGACGCATCCGATTGAAGACTCTTTATAGATGCTTCGAAATCCAGCCTAAAAGAAGTTCTTCTGCATAATGGAAACAAACTTGGATCAATTCCTGTAGCACACTCTGTTACATGAAAAGAAACGTACAATACCTTGAAATTAATACTCTCTAAGTTAAAATACGAAGAACAATGTTGGTCTATTTGCGGGGACTTGAAAGTTGTAGGTCTTCTAATAGGAATGCAGGCAGGATATACAAAATACCCATATTTTTTATGTGAATGGGATAGCAGGGCCAGAGACAAGCACTGGAATGTGAGAGAGTTGCCTCAGCGCTGTGATTTGTCTGCAGGTAAGAAGAGTGTATTGTACACACCACTAATTGATCACAATAAAATGCTACTTCCACCACTTCATCTGAAACTGGGACTTATGGGGCAATTTTTGAAAGCTGTGGACAAGAATGGGCAGTGTTTTCAATATATAGCTAAAACGTTTCCATCACTGAGTGCAGCAAAACTTTCGGAAGGTATTTTTACAGGGCCACAAATTAGAAAGCTGTTAGTAGATGACACATTTGAAAATTCAATGACCGAATTGGAAAAGAACGCCTGGTTAAGTTTCAAAAATGTTGTAGGTAACTTTCTCGGAAACAAGAAACACCCTGACTATGTAACAATTTAGAAGATATGTTGACCCATTTTCGCGCACTTGGGTGCAACATGAACCTCAAGATACATTTTCTACATTCTCATCCCGACTTTTTTCCTGCCAATCTTGGTAAGGTCAGCGAAGAGCAAGGGGGAAGATTTGACAAAGATATTTCTGAAATGGAGATTAGATAACAGAGCAGATGGAATATCACAATGTTGGCAGACTATTGTTGGATAATGAAGAGGGATCGTGACACTTACGACAGAAGTTGTAGGGAAACAAGAGGTGTGCATTTAAAAAGGAATAAGTGGCTTCTCGATGAACTTGAAAACCAGCACAAGTAAGTGTATTCAACATTATACCGTAGGAAATAAGGTTTATGATAGTATTATGTGTGTATAGCATTGTTTAGTGTAACCAGAGCAACTAGTTTATTTGTTTAAATTGTTTTATTGAATTGTTCTGCAGTATTATTCGTGCCTTCCGAAATTATATAATACTATATATGTATATTGAAATGAGGGTAGTGTTCGAAATAAAGATTGCAAATTGTAAGAAAACCTGATATGATAAGCATAAATGGATGTCACTTCTGTAATCAGCGCCCCAAAACCATTTAGGATCACCTATGAGCTTGTAAACAACCGAAAAATGCTGAGCAAATTACATCTATTCTTGCCAGATGAGAATTAAAGTCAATAGATATTAACATTAGCACTACCTATTACCGTAACAATCGATGTAACTTTGAGGGATTTGAAGAGCAATGTTAATGGTAGCAAGTTAATATGCGATGTTCCTACATAGTGAAATTTTTGATTCCCTACAACGGCTGAAGAATGCCTGCCTCATGGGCGGCACTTTTGGAACACCCGATATATATCTATATCTACCTATCTGTAACACTGTCATCTGTTGAGGAGGAGTTTCGTAGTCCAACTTCAAAGAGTTTAATAAGATCCTGATAAAATTTGGAACCTGGGGAAAAGTATATTCCCTGGAATCAAATAAAATAAATGAGTTCGTGGCGGATCCAGGGGGACGATCGGGCCAGTCACCCCTTCCCCCCCAGAACAGGAAAGTTTTTTATTTTATGTATAAATTAAACCCATCCCAGAGTTTGGAAATCTTAAAAGTAGCTCTAAGTAGCAGTATTACAACCCCCCCCCCAGAAGTCCGTCCTGGGTCCGCCCCTAAACGGGTTACTGAATTAAACTTCCTTGTTCCAATTCCTTAAACGAAATGATGTGCTGAAGTTATTAATGAAGAAAACTACCCCTTGTAGATTTAATCATACGAAAAAAGACTTATGTCATATTAGGATTATTAATAAAATATATGTAAACAAAATAAGATAATCGAAGAATACTTATTCACAATACTGTCCAAAAACACTCATCCCAAGGGTAAAATAACCGTTGTGGATATTTTAATAAGTTATTTAAGCAACATTATAGGAATATTAATGAAATATTTATTTATGAAATGTGAATAAAATCGCCTGTCATTTTTGAGAAAATCGTCCGAGAGACTCTACCGAAGAATAAATTACTCGCCGATTTTTCAGCATAAATGAATTATACTGTATTGTCAAGTTATTAATGAAATATTATGTTTCTCTATGTTTATAAAATACATAGAGAAAAATCCGTTCTCCGGACAGCGGTATATTGTACAAATATACGGTATCCTCTTGCTTACTGTAGAAATCAGTACGGAGCATATGTTATCCGTATGCTACATAGGCACTGCCCTTAGATGTTACATCATGCCGTTGCAGGATGTCTGACATCTAACAGTTTTCCTTATATCATATGCATATACTAATGTTACCTTCGTCAGCTATATGTTATGTACGTCCATTTATATGTGAGATCCTGACCGCCTACATTGTTTCATACGGAAAGTATGTATAGATGGAACACTTATACGGAAAGTATTATGAAACATGCGTTTTCAGTTATACGTCTGTTGTACGTTAAGTCCAAAAACTACAGGAATTACAAATGTAACCTATCTTTTTAAGTACGCCACCTATATTTTTTTCTCAGTGTATGAAAAAAATAGCATGAGTCTTTTTGAGAAAATCATCCAAAAAACACCAAGAATAATCTAACCCTCGTACATTTTTGCAGAGCAAATGAATTATACCATATTACCGTATTATTAATGAAATATTTGTTTATGAAGTATAAACCTAATTGCCTGATTTGTTTTTGAGAAATTTATCCGAAAAAAACTCACCCCAAAAATAAATTACCCCCGCAGATTTTTTTAAAAAAGGATGAATAAGTTATGAGACATTGTCAGGTTACTAATGAAGTATTTATTTATGAAATATGAACAAGTTCGCTTGAGTTGTTTTTGAAAAAAATCATGCAAAAAGAAAACTCACCTCCAAGAATAAACTACTCCTTCCCGATTATTTTTTCTCGAGAAATGCCATACCGCATGATAATAGGGGTTGATTTTGAAAGCTGATTTATGAAATATTAACAAAATTGTTAGAGCCTTTTTTGAGCAAGTCATAATTTTTAAGCTTTACCCTTAGGGAGAAATAGTGCTCCCAACGGGTCGGGTCGGGTCGAAGACCGACCCGATCCTACCCGTGACCCGAATTGACTGACCCGACCCGACTGACCCGAACCGTGATCCGACCTGATTGATCTGACCCAACAACCCGACCCGAGCTGACCCGGTTGACCCGACCCAACAACCCGACCCGAGCTGACCCGGCCTGAGTAGCCTGACCCGACAACCCGACCCGTAACCCGACCCGAGCTGACCCGATCCGAGTCGGGTCGGGTCAACCAGATCCGTTTGAGACCACTATGGTCACGACAATGTGTGAACGCCAAAATGCACTCCCATTGGGAATTAAACCCGGACCACGTGTACCGAAGTCTTACACGTTAACCACTAGCTAGATCAAGCGGGGGATTTGTATATGCATCTTAATGAATATTTGGCACTTTTGAGGTTTGGTTATTTCTTTTGAGGTTTGGTAACTGATACCAATGTCCGACGTAGGAGAAATTTACTTTTTTTTTCTTGCTTTAGTTCTATGTGACGAAATTTTTCTTCAAGGTCAGTGTTCTCACCTGCTTGGATGGCAGGGGGTCTTCTCGGAAGGCAGTAGCAAGAGTCTCTTGGCGGAGACAAAAGGAAATCGTTTAACTACAATGATAAGGGTTCAGGAGACAGGAGAACACCTGTGATTTTTTCCAACCCTTCAACTTTCATTCCAAAATAGGTTCTTATGATTCCGGGACCCGTGCCACTTAGATTTTTCTTTCTCGGTAATTAAAACGTATTTTACAGTATATATAGTTGTACGTAAGAAGATACATAATATGATTTTTGTAATTTAAAATTTAAAAATACCGTATGATATTTAATTATAAAGTACTAATTTTATTTCATCACTTTCACCTCAACAAATTAAATTCAAACAATTCGCTGCCTGGGTCTTGGTCATCAATACTGCGTCTTATTCTTTGTCTTGCAGTCAAGTCTTGGTCCTGCATTTCGTAGTATTAGTGCGCTTTCATGCTACACAAGAGCCAAGAATGCTCGCCTCATCGGTACAAATGAAGACCAAGTGTGATTTTGATTATGGTCTTTCATATTATTCGGAAAGCAAGAAAATACGCTCATCGCTACTTGGTGATCACCAAAACAAGGCCAAGAGCAAGATTACTATGGAATTCGTCTTGCATATCCAATCTTTATCTTGTTCTTGTATCGATGTCCTTGGGCTTGGTGAAATAAAATGAAATATTCAGTTTAAGGTCCCTCGATTCTGCACCGAGGCTAAGAGATACGGTGACCATGAGAAATGAATGAAATGGTGGAATGAAGAAAGTGGGAGGAAACAGGAGAACCCCGAGAAAACCCACTACACGGCGTTTCTCCACCACAAAGCCTACTTAGCACAAGCTGGGATCGAACCATGGACACCATGCACCACATATGAATTCTCTACCACTGAGCCGCCGCAGCACTGCTTGGGCTTGGTAGTCGATATCCAATCTTTCTTTTGGCCTTGCTTAAACAACTTCTAGTTTTGTTCTAAATCCAGACTCTATATTGGCGTAGATATTAATATTACAGTCGATTGGTAAAACCAACCTTCCACATTTAAAAATTAAAGTACACACAAGTACAAAAATAAGCATTTACCATAAAAACACTAGCTGCAAGTGTTCAAAATAGATTTATGGTTTCTATGAAATCAATTGAAAATTGCTATTTTTAATTAGGCAGCTAGTGAAAAACAGCAGCTTTCGACTCCAGCCGAGTTTAAGCTCAACCTAAACTCAGTTGACCAAAGTGAACTGACCCGACTGACCCTAACCGACAACCCGACTGACCCGGCCCGATAACCTGACCCGAGCAAACCCGAATAACCAGACCAGAGCTGACCCGACCCGACAACCCGACCCGAGCTGACCCGACTGACCCGCCCCGACACTCCGACCCGAGCTGACCCAACTGACCCGACAACCCGACCCGAGTTGACCTGACCCGACCCGTTTGAGAGCACTAGGGAGAAAGTACCCTTATAAAAATCGGGCTTCCAATGTTAGAAAAGCAAGAGCAGTTGGAAGGAGTAGCTAGTAGCAGTAGGAAGAAAATTTGTGAAGTCCCTCTGAAGGATCACATAAAAACTTTGTTTAAAATTTGATAGAGATACGTTAAACGGTATGACTTCTAGGTGTATGTAAATAAGGACGAACGGATTTACAGACGGACAGATGTCGAAAAATCTATTTTTTGGTATCTATGAGCGATAAAACCGTTGAAATCTTGAATTCGATCTTTTTCACACTCACCAAACTGTTTTGTCTCCTTTCGTCGTCCGAAAGTTAAAAAAAAAAAAGAATTATCCATATCGGTACCTCTATGTTAAAGTTAAGCTTGAACATAGAATGAAATCGGTTAATTACAATATTAATACAATCTGCCCTTGAAGAGTTTCATAGTCAAGCTTTGAAGATTATTATTGGATCGTTATGAACTTTACATGGGACCACAAGAAAAGAATACTCTTTCAAACATAAAAGAATGTATCAAAATCGGTGTACCTTTGTCGCGGTTTTGAGTGAATATACAAAAACTTAATGAAGAATACAGTCAGCCAATTGATGAGTTTCATGGTCTAGCTCCGACGGTTTTTATTAAGGCCTTATGAAATTTATATGAAACTACAAGGAAAGAATACTCTATCAAAGAGAAAATAATAATCAAAATCAGTGCACTTATATCGAAGTTATGCGTAACGCCTAGGGGATATATATATATATATATATATATATATATATATATATATATATATATATATATATATATATATATGTAGATAGATAGATAGATAGATAGATAGATAGATAGATAACTAACTCTATGGCCTATGCAACAAGGAGGTTCAATGCCGCGTTCACAGAAGTTCTCCACTGATTTCTATCCTTAGCTAACTTTGTCCAGTTTCTACTTTGTATTCCTATTTCTGCGAGATCTATCTTAATATTGTCCTTCCATCTACGCCTAGGTCTTCCTAATGGTCGTTTTCAGATTCTTCTTCCAGTCAAGACTTTGAAAGCGTTTCTACTTTCTTCCATCCTGGCTACATGACCTGCTCATCTAATCCTCCTAGACTTGATGACACTAACAATGTTTGGCAAACCGTATAAAGTATGTAGTTCCTAATTATGAAGTTTCCCACCATTCCCCATTCCCGTTCCTCTTGGGTCCGAATATTCGTTTCAGGATCTCGTTCTCAAACACTTTGAGTCTATGTTGTTCCCTCAGAGTAAGTGACCATGTTTCGCAACCATACAGAAGAACAGGCATCTATTGATAATAGTCGTGCCTTTGCACTCACCTTAAAACAAACGTACCAATCGTTATTACTTGGTAACGTAGACACAAATAGAGAAAACGAATTCCTTTACTTTGTGATCTTTCGCGCCCACAAAAGAACTGGTAATAATCCAATTCTCATTAACACTGGTTTTCTTCTTTGCTTGCCTCTCTAACTGAGATAGACAGACAGAAAAAGTTGGAATGGGAGATGGGAAGATGATGATGGATATTAAACAAACAAGAGAGTAAGGAAAATGTGAAAGGGCATGATTGAAGATAATGTTTGATGATCCCTAATTCATTTGGTAGTCACTCGACAATGTCAACAACTTCAGAACTCATAATAACAAGCAACGGAGCGCAAACTATATATATATACGTGTGTGTGTGTGTGTGTGTGTGTGTGTGTGTGTGTGTGTGTGTGTGTTACTCCAGACATACAAAACCCGTACATAAGCAGGGCACGACACTTTCATCTCCAGTCCCAGTCCCTCAGGTATTCAATGGTATGTAGTACTCAACAAACAAATAAATGAATATCCATTGATATATATAAAGCATATTGAATATATACAAATAGGAGCTTATATCTAGAGTTATCAAAGTAGCCACTGGTGTGAATATAAAACTGTTTAACAGTACAAAGGCAATAGGAATAGGGGAGGAAAAACGATAAGGCATAAGGTGGTACTATTTCTTTTATTATTATTTTCCCAACGAATGTATACTGAAATATGTGTTTCTGTTCTTGACCTGGAAGACCAAAGAGATCAATATAAACTGTAAACATTAAAATTATCTATGTTTTGATGACGATATCTTTGTTTGCAAACAACATTACACAGATCTGAAAGAGATTATAAAAGTTCTTAATTAAGAGAACGAGAAAATTTAAGTTGAAAACGAATATGAAAGTGAAGAAAGGAAATTGAACATACAGAATTGGTAGAATTAAATGCCTTCCTCTTTTCAGCAAAACAAAAAAATTAATAGGCATATTGAACTGAGGTACTAAGAAGCAAAATACATCTCAAAAGGAAGATGAATGATATAAAAACTATAGATAGATCACTCATAGATGTAGGGTAAAGATTGATAATATCATGATATAAGTTATTTTATATTACTATCTACTATTCACTTTCATTCCATTCCACGTCGCACCAGAGCTCTCCCGAGGGCGGAAGGTGGTAAAATCTAATAAAATTTCAATTTTTTCAGTTGTTATCATTAAAGAACAAATCCACCATAACTTTCGGTTTCAATATGTATCAACAGAACTAAAACGATAACAGATACATAGAGAGAACAAGTTTTCTGAACTCAATTCAACGTCCCAAGAATACGTTCTGTAACCTTCTTTAAAGCTCTTTGAAAACCGCAGACCGTATCATGAAGCATTTCTGGTTTTAACGTTGATCGCCATAGAGCAAAATGAAAATAGGTACGGAGGAGCGAGTTTCTGCAATTTGTTAAGCATTCATAGGATATAGATGTTACATCTTCACTCTTATCTTTCTACTAAAACCGGAAGCGGCAGAAATCTACTAACACTTTCGGTTTCAATTAATTTTCGTAATACCAAAATTGTAAGAGGTAGGAAGAAAGTTTTTTTTTTTTTTTTTTTTTTGAATCGATTCAGCGTTTTAAGAAAAGGCTCCATCGTGACCTTTAGCCCTCCATACCAGCGTTTGTCAAACTTTTTCATTCATGAAACCCTTTCATATCCAAAATAAAAAGTAAGAACCCACGAAAACAGTATTAAAGTATTCGACAATTTTAAATAGTAATCCGATTTGTTATTCACTATCATTGAACAGAAAAACACTTTTTCTTTTTAGATTTGGTAGTATTGTGTAAATTAGCATCACTCTATTATACGAGACTTGGAACTTTAATAGTGGCAACACTGCTGTGGAGACACTATGCAATGAAATGTACTAGTGGCGCTGATAGCACACGTTGTTGACATACCTACCTAACCTCCGAGCAAATAGACTCGCCCGTCCACGTCACCGGCAGGCGCACAAGCGAGGGAACTGTGATCCTTTGTCTGTGCAGTCACTTGTGAGCGAGCGGTCTAACGTAAAGATGTCACTATGTTTTCCAAACAGAAACAATGGAGTTCGATCAAGATTCAATGTGCCAGAGGTGGTACAGCACGACAGTGTCATCAAGGGCTTCAAGAGGCGTGTGGGGAATCGGCATTGCCGTACTGAACAATGGCACGGTGGGCAAAATCTTTCAACGAAGGTCGGCAAACTGTGGCAGACATGCATCGGGCAGGTCGTCCTAGCGTCTCTGAAGAAGAAGTGCAAGCTTTTGCCGCGTTAGTGGACAGTGATCGGCGCCTGATGATTTGTGATCAGTAGGTCCTCTCTCATACAGCCTCGTTGCTGAAATGGATGTTAAACTCAAAATCAACTCAACTGAACAGCATGGAAGAATAAACAATTGCTTAGGAGTGTTGTGAAGCAGCAGAGGTGTTAAGTATGACATCTAGTGGTAACAAGTGGAGGCCGACCGAACACGGTTAAGTGGTAGTGTTTAGGTGAGTGTGTACATACGGTCAAAAGATACCCCTTCGTCGAATGAAGCAGTCGTTCCAGCACGTTTCGACCTTTGATCACGGACGAATAGCAGGGTATCTGGAACGTTTTTCTTTAACCATGACATTAGAACCCTACTGAACAAAATTCAATTACAGTATAGCACACATGAAATTGCTGGTTCGACGAAGGCATAACGCAGCTACACGGGAATTCCAACGACCGTACTATACCACGACCCGTGAGGAGAGACAGCTTGTGCGTGTGGCTCAGACAGATAGTACAATCACATCCAACACACTGGCGCAAGTACTGGAGGTTATTCCACAGCTCCCAGTGTTTCCACGAATAGGTATATCTCGTCTCGTAGAATTGTGTGTATTTTCACAGCATCCATTGTTCCTTTTTCCGCTGACTGGCCAGAATAGATATAGGAAACTACATTGGTGTTTTGAATGTAACGCATGGAGAGGTGAATAGCAAGACACTCTCTTTCAGAATAATCTTGCGTCTGTCTGCAGAATCATGGTAGTCACATCCTTATCTGGTAGTCACATCCAGAAGGTTACACATTCTGTTTAATAGCATTCTTGTTCTTTAAAATAAATGTGAATTAAAGGTCTTTATGGACTATTTTCATTGCATTTGCTGCGAATGTATTATATTTAATATTCTATGGATTACGATTGAAAATATTGACAATGTGGAGTTTTTCAGGGTTTTATTTTTAAAAATGTCTGGAGTATTATTTGGAGAATACAAAGATAGTTACAAAATCTATTTAAAAGAATTTACAGTGGCCACATCAGTAAAGATTAGAAACATAAAGTGCCTAATAAACGCTAAATAGTGTGCAATTGAAACTAATGTGAACGTAAAAATATAAAAATTATAATATCGTTTGGAGAACATGACATAAATTCCCAACTAAATTAAACTATGCAATCGATAAATCAAATAACAATCCCGATAATTATCAGCGTTGATTGTACACTAACCTGAATATAAAACATTAAATTAGAATATTGTTTGGAGAATTCAACGGAAGTTACGAATAGTTTAAAATAATTGACAATGATTACTAGCCCAGTCAATAAAGGTTTTTGCAAGGAAAAAATTTGGGTAAAGCTGATTTTCTCCCAAGTGATAGACCACTATGAGGGGAACATTTTCCCAAAAGTCCCCGCCCCTCCCCCTGGAGCTTTCCCCACCACGCCCCCTCAAAGTTAAAAAATTGGCGTTTTAGAAAAAAGGCCATATCTTCAAAACTAATGGACATATTGACATGCTTCTTTTTTTCTCGTAATCTGTAAAATGTGCTCTACAATTTCGTATTCCTTAAAGTTTTTCATAAACCTAATGGTTTCTTGGCAATTTTAACCTAAAGAGTAAAAAATGAAAAAAATCGCCCGCGCCATTTTGTTTTTCCTCTTATATTTCCTTAATGAGTTGTGATATGGAAAAATGTTTCAAATAAATCTTAAAGAGCATAAAATTATCTTTCCAACGGTGTATATATTGTGAGGGTTACTCTTAAAATTAGCCATGTAGCGAGGTAAGTTTGAAGACGAGCGGCCTCAAATTTTCGCCTCAAATATCAGTCACTATGTTTCATTTCGAAAGAAAAAATAATAATAACAAAGCTTTTTTAAAAAATAATAAACCACTGCATTGTTAGAAAAGCATTTTTGTTTAGTCCTGCCTCCCCTGTGAAGCTTTAACCCTTACTCGATCCCCATTACCATTCCGAATTTAAAAATAAGCGTTTTTGACAAAAGGTATTATCTCCAAAACTATTCAACACACTGATAATTTTCACATTCTGTTTTATTCTTAAAAAGTGATAAAATTATTTTATTTTATTTTCTATTTTTTTTATAAATCTAATAATTTCTAGATAAACAAATAAACTATAAAAATTTGAAATATTTTGTTTGCTCTTCCTTTCCCTATTTTTTGCCTTGGATACCCTCAGTCAATTAGCGTATGAAATTATATCTATAACATTTTTTATTATGTTTACATCTTAATTTTGAACATGTCCGCTATGCTTACTGCAGTATTTTCAACTTAATCTTCCGTAGCTATACAGTATACTATTTAATTTTCGGATGATGATTCTACAAGTTCTTCCTCGGAATAGAAATGTGAATTTAGGCAAGACAGCCCATACAATGCTCACACATTGCAGAGCAATCTATTTTAGTTATTTTACATTTACAGTATTGCCTACATCCTTGCTTACACGAACATGATATTATGTACAGAAGCTCGTCTGGTGCAAATGGCTTGGATGTGGGAATAGGTTTCAATGTCTTTTTGGAGCGTCCGTTTTCTTTAATTCTATCCTCCAACCCCATTCTGTGTCAGGAAGTTTATTTCCTAACCATTTCTGTACTTGCAAAAATACTCTGAGCGAATGTTCATTACACGCTTCAGAAGTTGGAGGTAGTTTGGCCAGGTCAAAGTTAGATCTTAGTGAACTTTCCTTTGTGAAAGACAAAAATCTGTGGTATCGGGCTTCATTCAAATTTGAGTATTTTCCCAAATCATACAAAGCCAAAACTATTTTTTCACCTGTAGATAATATTTCTCCTTTAGATTTTGAGATATCCAAAAACACTCTGGCCCAGTTTTGAAATTCCGGTGATTTGAGCATATCTATTACTTTTAATTTGCCCATACCATAAAAACACGATGTCGTGTCACATCCTGTAAACGCATGACAGAACAAAAGTAGTTGCCGGCAATCTCCAAACTTTTCAATCAATGTTTCGATCCTGAAGTACCTTGTGTTCGGAGTCACACCACCTTTCTCTTTACAGAAGTAAACAGAAGCACTTTCTTTCTCAGGAGACAAAGCAGTAAGTAAGACTACCAGGTCAGTATCAGATCCTACAACAATAACTTTTGAAGCAGTTTTCAACTTGAATGGCCGTCATTACAATGTCAACATCTGCGTCTTCCTCTGCTGTAATTACAGTCAATCCCCATTTCACGAGTTCAGACCCCAGAGCAAACGATAATCTCTTCTTATTGTTTCTATTACCTAAGAACTCGTCTTTTCCCGTGGCACAGACTGTGTTTTGACAAAAAATTATATCTTGTGAAGATTTTTTCGCCGCTCTCCTGTTTTGTTCTTCATTTTTCGTGGTAGGCTCACTAGGGTAACCATCAAAAACAACGATAGATTTTTGACCATATTTATTAAGAACATGTGTACAATAATTCTCTAAGACAGCTCCAAAGGTTCAATTTTTTGGCCATGGCAGATGGTGAAGAAGAAACCCTCCGTCTACAATATATGTTGCATCCTTTACATCTAGTTCTTCGATGATTCCTTCTTCAAAAACTTTCATGAAGGATGATTTTGTACCTTTTCGAAGAGAAACTTCGTCAAACAGAGCTGGTGGGCGCACTGCCAATTCATATTCTAAATATGTCTTTAATTTGCTGGCGCTATTACAGGCACACAATATCCGATTAAAAAGCTGTTGAGAATTGATATTGACCTCTTTTGATCTTACTCTTGCTGACTTCTGTGCTGCCTGTGTCTTCACCTTTTCTGTGCAGTTTGAGTTCTTGGAAATTTTTACCTTTAATTTTGTTCATGGTAGACAAACCGACATCGTATGCTTGATCATAGTTTATTGAATCATCACAAACAAACCCAGTGGCCAAAGAGACCAGTTCACCAGACAACTTTGTAAAAGGATTGTGTTCTTGTAACCAAGCTGTAAACTTCTGTAAGTCTGACAAGTCTTTCTTCTTTCTGGATTCTCGTAGTTACACGTGCTGTTCCGAAAAAATCTTCTACAGCCTCATGGACTTTCAGAAAGAATGGTGTTCCCAGTACCCATTTTGAAAGAGTATTGTCAGTAATGCCACGGCCATGTGTCAGTCCTCCAACAGATTTCATGGGTCGCATCAAATTTTGTTCTATGCACATATCAGACTACGTTCCTTACCAGTACTTACCTTTCCGCCTAATAGTGAAGAATCCTTTCTCCTTAAAAAGAACTAGTTCTTGATTTGTGAGTTTTGATTCAAGTTTGCACATCTCTTGTGCATACAAGTGGGCGGATTTAGCATAGGGGAGATGTCCGGCAGTATGAAAATATGTATTGAATTGTTGTATTCATATGTAAATCCCAGTTTCCTGATATTTCTGCAAAGATAAACAGCATTATAAGGTCAATGCACCTAAGGAGATTAACCCACAGCTTAATTGTTCTGCTTAAAGTTCTAATTTCCTTCAAGAAATCGTTAAATTTGCTCAAAGCTTCTTTAACAGCTGGTTCTTCTAGAACATCTTGTTCATTAAAACTCTTTACAAGAAGATCTTTAGAAATATTTTCCAAATATGCAAGAGAGCCATTTATTTCAGGAAAACTGATCTTCATCACTTTAACAATCGCACAAGCAGTAAGGCTATATGCTCGGACAGCTCTTGCGTATGCGTGATCATTCAAATGTGGTTCACAGTCAGTTTACGGTAAACTGTAGCCCATAGGTCTTCCAAACCACTCCCCTCCATTATCTTTCCAATAGCACCCATAAAAGACATTAATAGATGGAATCCTCCTAGCCTCAGAATAATTTTTGACACTTCACTGTTGGGATTTGCTGACGCTACAATTTCAGCCGCCTTTAAAAACAATGGTTGATCGAACGTAACAATACAGGCACGGCGTTGCTTCTGACATTGTTCTGCAGCATAACTGAGAGCAGAGAAAATTGTTGATGGATTGCTAGGATCCATGTTTATAAAGGGAATTCCTAATATATATGTATCCTCACAATCTTCTCTTCTACTCATTACGGAGGTCATGAATCCATTCCACCCAGGCTGCATATCTGCGCCTGCAATCCACAAAACATTGATTGGAAATATTGGGTGTACCGTTCGACATTCAATTCCTCTGGTAACTTTCAAGTCATTAAAATCTTCCACAAAAATATTGGAGAGCCCACTACGGTGACTTTTTTTTTGGCATACGAAAGAATACGAATAGTTTCAGGATTAAATGTTCCCAACGGAGTTCGCTTCACCTCCACTTCTGTTTTAACACATTTACTTAGTGTTATGCATTTTATCCCTCCATGATATTTGAGGCGAAAATTTGAGGCCGCTCGTCTTCAAACTTATCTTGCTACATGGCTAATTTTAAGAGTAACCCTCACAATATATACACCGTTGGAAAGATAATTTTATGCTCTTTAAGATTTATTTGAAACATTTTTCCATATCACAACTCACTAAGGAAATATAAGAGGAAAAACAAAATGGCGCGGGCGATTTTTTCATTTTTTACTCTTTAGGTTAAAATTGCCAAGAAACCATTAGGTTTATGAAAAACTTTAAGGAATACGAAATTGTAGAGCACATTTCACAGATTACGAGAAAAAAAGAAGCATGTCAATATGTCCATTAGTTTTGAAGATATGGCCTTTTTTCTAGAACGCCAATTTTTTAACTTTGAGGGGGCGTGGGGGGAGAAGCTCCAGGGGGAGGGGCGGGGACTTTTGGGAAAATGTTCCCCTCATAGTGGTCTATCACTTGAGAGAAAATCAGCTTTACCCAAATTTTTTCCGAACTTTGATGTTTTTTGACCTTCATTGACTGGGCTATACATCAACAGCACAGATCAGAGAGGACAAAGCATCTAGTAAATGTTAAAATAATGTGTATTAGAAACTAATGTGAATATAAAATATAAGAAATGCAAAAAAAATTACAGCGTCACTAAGAGAGACATCGGTAGATTATATTATAAACAAATGAATATCTTTCTTGCTATGTCGAATGCTTTTCTGTTGAAACGCTTCCATAGCAACGAATATCAATATCTGGAAAACCACCTGTGGAGCTTCTTCGTCTAGCTTCTTGATTCTCTTTTTATCTTTTCTTTATTTATGTTTGTTCCTATAAGCGAACTTCTTTCTCCAGGTTTCATCCGCATTTTCTCATAACCTCTGAATGAAAAGGGGCAGAATTTTCTCTCTTCGTTCTAAGAATAAAAAAATAAATAAATAAATACAAGATGTAGATATGTTTTCATATAAAACCTCTTCCGGGAAACAGTGATCGACGGGAAAGACGAACTATGTGGGAATAATGGGCAACACAAACGTCTCAAATAAAATGAAATCATCTCGTTCAATCTTGCTTTTCATACTTTTGTTCTTTAATTTGTTTTTGGTTGCTCTTTCAGTAAATCTTTTGTTTCCTTTTTTTATTGAAGCCTGTTCTGTTCAATAAAGGCAACTGCCATTCAAGTCTAGGCAAAACACGTGTAGAACAGTGGCGACGCTAGAAGAGGTAAAGGAGGTGTGTGGCATCTTCTGACTCCAGGCATGTTGTAATTCAAGTAAAGTAATAAAACTATTATTTTCGGTATACAAAAAATACCTGCCCATCCAAAATGTAACTATTCCTCCATTTATCTCGACCCAGATAAATTAAAACTGGAGTCGCCACTGTTCAGAAACACCAATCACAGAAACCTCCGTTAATGCACAGCCTCTGAATAAGAGGCAACTCTATAGTATGAACAGATCATATGCTTTCGTAACAGACCATTTAAATTTACATTATCAGTATTTGCCAGCAATTTTGTAAGTCCTTATTTCGTTACTCTTACTTAGTGATGTGAGGTGGAAAATTTTCCGCCACATTTTTCCGGAAAATTTTCCGTTCTAAAAGAAATATCAGTAATCAAGTAACAATTCCTAAGTAATCATAAAATTGATTGAATTCGTGTATAGAAATGTTAAAAAGTGAAAAATCGTTTAAAGAATCTGAAAATTTTCATGGCTCAGACAATTTTCAGTACTATGTAGGAACAAGCGAAACAATTTTTCGTGAAACGAAATATTTTCTCTCTTCTATGGAAAAATTGAAGTTCTATTTATGACTCGGAAAATTTTCAACATTTTGAAGGAAAAAGTAAAACAACTTTTTGTGAATCGGAAAGTTTTATTGCTCTGTAGAAACAAGTGAAAGGAATATTCATAGATCGGAAAATTTTCATTACGATGCAGAAACAAGTCAAAGAAACTTTTCAAAAGCCGGACAATTTTGGAAATTATGTATAGTGATGTTAGGTATAAAATTTTCCACTATATTTAACTGCACATTGAGCAACAAAATTGAATTCCTTTAGAGGAAAGTTAGTCAGCAACAAATTATAATTTTCCAATTAGCTTTCGGGAACCGGAAAATTTTCTAATATATCAATATAAGAAGTTCGGAAGTAAAAATTTGCACAGTGTTTCTCTCTCTCTCTATCTCCCTCTGAGAGCTCCTTCGTTGCTAAGCGGTTAGCATACGCACCTTTGGCATAGGAGACCTGGCTTCGATTCCCGGCGGGAGCTCATGTAGTTCGGATTCCACGTTAATCAGTTGGTCCCGTCTCATAGCCTCGCTGCTGAAAGGGACGTTAAACTCAAAATCAACTCAATTCAACTCTCTCTCTCTCTCTCTCTCTCTGTCTGTGTGTGTGTGTCTGTATGTGTATATATGTAAAGTGCCGAGAACATACATCAAGTTTGTAGAGTACAAATATCCAATTCTATTATTTAAAATTTAAATTTATTAAAAGTGATGAATATTTTCCGATTCACAAAAACATACTTCACTTATTCGTACATCGTTATTTAGCCGTAAAATTTATTGGTAATAAATATTGTCTTTAAAAAGTTTCATGAAGTAAAAAGCTAACGATTCTTCATTTCTTCAAAAATGTTTCAAAAACTTCAATGCGTTCTTCCCTCAGAATCCACATTTGATATCACAAAATTATATTTCGTCAGTTTAATACACGTAAGACGAAGTTTTCACTTAGCTTTACTACTTTTCTAGATTTACATATTGCAACATTTATAAATAAGTAGAGATAATATAAAGTGCCTACTGTAAACTTTTGACTATCCAAAATATGAGTTTAAGTAACTCATGAAAACAAATACTGACCATTTTCTGGAAATAGACATAGACCCCCTATATTTATTCATATATTCATTCAGAAAAGAAAGTGAAATATAACTAATAAGGAAGCTGATTTGTGTAGTTGTTCTTCCAATAAAATAATAAAAGAAACGTAAAAAGCTGAACTATTAGCGCTGCGTTCTAATAGCAACAAGTAATTTCATTTTAATTTACAAAATAAAAGAAACACATTTCTTTTGTATATATGTATTTACTTGTTCTATCGAATCGTCATTATTTCCAATACATTTTTATACATAATAATGGTAGTTTCACAATATAAATATCTGCTCTAAGATGTTGATTATACAAAATTCCAATATTGAAATTATGATTTACGAGTGTTAAACACAATAAAATCAAAGCATTTCTTCTTATTTTCTGTTACAAAAATAATCTTCATAAGGAATTTTTATGTAGTTATTTCATTACATAGGCAGGCGTATATGTGAAGAAATAGTGGAATTTTCTGTTTTTAAAATAATTGATAAATTCAGAAAGGCTTGTTTTCGATTTCTTGTTAAATTTTAAATATTGGAATGGGATATTTGTTCTCTACGAACTCGATGTAGTGTTCCCTGCACTTCACACACACACACACACACACACACACAGAGAGAGAGAGAGAGAGAGAAACACTGTGTAAATTTTTACTTCCGAACTTGATATATTAGAAAATTTTCTGGTTCCCGAATGCTAATTGGAAAATTATAAATTGTTGCTGTCTAATTTTCCTCTACAGGAATTGAATTTTGCATCTCAATGTGCAGTTAAATATAGTGGAAAATTTTATACCTAACATCACTATACATAATTTCCAAAATTGTCCGGGTTATGAAAAGTTTCTTCGACCTACTTCTACAGAGGAGTAAAACTTTCCGATTCACAAAAAAGTTTTTTTTTTTTTTTTTTTTTTTTACTTTTTCCTTCAAAATGATGAAAATTTTCCGACTCATAAATAGAACTTCAATTTTTCCATACAGGACAGAAAATTTTTCGATTCATGAAAAATTGTTTCACTTGTTCGCACATAGTACTGAAAATTGTCTGAGCCATGAGAATTTTCAGATTCTTTAAACGATCTTTCACTTTTTAACATTTCTATACAGGAATTCAATCAATTTTATGATTACTGAGGAATTTTTACTTGATTACTGATATTTTCTTAGAACGGAAAATTTTCCGGAAAAATATAGCTGAAAATTTTCCACCTCACATCACTACTTCCTAGCCCCCCTCTGGTCGCCGGCTATAGTTTCACTCCGTTATCTCTCTCTCTCTCTCTCTCTCTCTCTCTATATATATATATATATATATATATATATATATATAGGTAGATAGATAGGGTGTTTCAAAACAACACCGACAACTTTGGGATGTGATATTTGACATCAAGGTAAGACAAAAACTATAAACCAACCTGAGTGCACAAATGCATCCTTCAGGAACTCCAGGAAACTTGAAAGGTCCACAGCTTCAAAACTATGGGACCTACCGTAGTCGGATTAAGACTTCACTTAGAAACTAATATGTGCTTTATCCAAAAATACATGTTTCGGAATCCTAAGATATTCACTCAACCATTTTTATAGAGGGAATTTGAATATAATACATAATTTGAAGTATTCACCTACTACCTCTATAAACTTTTGTTGCGGAAACACCACAGGATTGTTCCAAAGTGAAGTCTTGACCTGACAACGGTGGATCCCATAGTTTTGGAGCTTTGGACCTTTAAAGTTCATTTGTTTCATGTTTTCAGCAGCCTATAACTCCGAAATGAAGCATTTGTACACGCAGGATGGTCTATACTTTCTCTCTTATCTTGGTGTCAGGAATCACCTCTCAAACGTTGTCAGTGTTGTTTTGAAACACCCTGTATGTATATTTAGAAGCAGCGCCCAACAAGTTTTGAACAGATGATTATAATATTGTTATTAGATGCAATATGATGATGAAATTTTAGGTGAACATACTTTGATCCTTTGGTTACAAGATTGTGTCACTTAGTGTAACCTCCTTCTGCTGTGACGTATTTTGTCCAACGTTCTTTCTATGCCTTGAATGCACTTAAGTAAAATTCAGGTGGATGGTTTTTATACTATTGTTTCACACAAGAAATAAAGGGCTTGTCACTGTCGAATGTTTCCCTGGCAGGTGAACCTTCAGACAACCAAACAGGAAGAAATCCTAAGGAGCCAAATCCAGACTATAATGAGGCTGAGGGACGCTTCCCAAACCACTTTCATGATTCTCTGCTTTGTCATCATGGCTGTGTAAGATTTGGCATTGTTACGGTGGAGTTTGGTTACCTTATCTTGCAGCTCCGGTCTCTTGATCTGGAGAGCAGGCCGTACCTTATCCAGCGACAAACAATAACGCTCCTTGTTAATTGTGGATCCGTATTCTAAGAAGTCTGAAAATGGTACCTTACTCATCTCAGAAAAAGTTGGCCAAAATTTTTTGTTCTGATCTGGTAAGTCTAGATTTTTAAAACCGAATGACCCAACTCAACGAACATCATCTGATTTTGTGTAACCGCGACTGAATACTGAATCAATTGTCGACCACGAAAGAATTCATTATACACACAACGAATAATATCATTGATAAAGGTCCATTTGATAAATAACCAGAAATGTATAAAAAGTACAAAACTTCGACAAAGTTTGTGCTTCTTTGTTATCTTTTGGCGGTGTCCTAGAACTGTTATCAGATGGGCCTGGCACGTCTGTCTCGCAAACGGGGTGCTGGGAATCAGTGAAACAAGGTGGTGGCACTCTTGCAGGTTTACTCCAACGTGGAGCACCGAAGTGTCATTAGATTTCTGTTAACTGAAGGGCTGGAGCCAATTCAAATTCACCGTCGGATGGCAGTGCAATATGGTGAAACTTGTTTGAGTCGAATACAAGTATACGAGTGGGCAGATAAGTTCAAATGGGGTGTAACAAGTCTTGAAGATTCGCTCTACTCAGGACACTCCGTCTGTGTAATCACGGAGAACAAGATTGCGAGAGTTTATGAGTTGATACGGGAAAACAGGTATATTACGGTAAGTGATACTGCAGCAAAGATGAACATTAATGTCGGGTCAGCCCACCATATTGTTCATGACGTACTAATGTTGAAGAAGCTGTGTTTGAGCATTGGCACCCGAAGGGTGGCAGGGTGGGGCCCACTTCCCGCCTGGCTCACGAAAATGTATACGTAATATAGCAAACCATGTATATTAAATACCGGACGTAATATAGCAACCATGGAGATGGTCCCTCCTAGAATTTTTTTACGGGTGCCCCTGTGCTTGAGGGAAAACTTAGGTTCCAAAACATTTAACATCAGAAATGAAAGAAAGACGCATGTTGTTTTCCATGACTGTACAGTCAGGGCGTCCTGGATGTGGCGAATCTTCAACACTTGTTACATCCCGTTTGAACTTATCTACCCACTCCTACACTTGTATTTGACTCAAACAACTTGCACCATATTGCACTGCTATACGACGGTGAATTTCAATTGGTTTCAAATTTTCAGCTAACAGAAAACTCATGACACTTCGCTGCTCCATGTTGCAAACCTGCAAGGGTGCCGCCATCTTGTTTCACTAATTCCCCGCATCCTGCTCGCGAGCGCGGGCTTGCCAGACCCATCTGATAATAGTTCTAAGACACCACAAAAAAAGCTCAAACTGTGTTCATTCATTGGACAATGTGCTCCAAACGATAGAGAATAATGTTGAAATGGAGATATTTCTTCATGCATCAATTCTACAGCAAAAGCCTGTTTCAGTGCCTGTCGTCGCTTGGTTGAAATAGATGTAAGTTAGGTTGCATCTGTCCAGGCGTTTGTGATGCAAGCAAAAGTACTGGATTTGACCTAATGGAGTTATGACACCAGGGGGAGATACTTTTACTGTTAACTATACAATAGTTGGTAAATCTTTAGAGAAATAGTTTGGATGGTAATGTGCTAACGAAAAGGAATGGCAACATGAACTTCGTTCTTTATACAGTATATCGTGGTAATTCTTATTGATTGAATTAAGTACATGCGGTTTGGGGGAGGTTGGAAGCTAGGCATTTCGTGAACTCATTCGTTGGTTAATGGTTAGATTTTCTCAGTATTGTGCAGTAGATTAGAAATTGATTTCTATTTGTAATTTAACTGATTAGAATATCACCCTAAATCGTAAGTCCATGTTTCATATGTATCCTCAGTCCTAAAAAGAGAGACGTGCATTCCGAACAAGCAAATTAATGAGTCTGTCGGTAGAAGAGAAAAAGGAACGCGAACCGTTATTATACTGTGTATGTACAAGAAGTGGGTATGACTGTTTTCATGAAGATAAAAAGTAATGGGGGATGTATTATGACATTTCTGAATGGAATGTGATACGAATGTGTCTGACCTGGCAAATTCATTTGACAGTCACTTGGTCGTGTCAACAGACACAAAATCTCATAATAGAAGCTACGAAATGGAGCACGTACTGATCGTTCAATTTCAGGAGCTGAAATGTTGTTTGTGTGTATGTGTGTGGAACTGAATGGAAGAGAGAGAGGGAGAGAAAGAAGGTTTTTGTGTTATCTATGAAAGCCCCGCCGGAATTGGCACAAAACGATAATGAGCAATGTTGAGCAAACAATTGACGATCGTTTGCTGGGGATAAATTCCATTTAATCAAGTTCAGTTCTCCTATAGTGAAAAAGAGAGAGGTGAGCACATTTATGCCAATGCCAACAATTGAAGTCTCTACAAAAAGTAATCTCATACACCTATTTGGAAACAAATTGAAAGTTCAATATTTCTAACGAGAGGAAGATGGCATTTATAGCACTATAATTACATAAATATCCGGCTTCATTTCTTTTAATGTTTGAACTCTCGCAAACTGACGGTTGGTAATATTAGTGAGTGTAACATGTAAACTTAGAAACTTCATACCTGCATCAAGTTTATCTCTTAGAAACGATTGCTATCAACATGTTCTTGACTTATCAAACTATTATAATAGTTAAAAAAAAAAAAAGATGGAGATACTTCCCTAAGATGCCCATTATTAGTGTTCGAATTTTGTGCGAAACTTTCGAGTTCAGATGAATTCCATGCGAAAGGTGGAGAAGGAAGCTCGGAAAATAACACGTGGGGGAAGTGCTGTGTTTATCGATCCAAGCACTACATACTGGACTGTCTTCTCTAAGAATTCTGCTCAAAGACAGGTTCTATCCCAATAACTTGACGTTGTAGTTAAATAGGGTAATTAACTGTGAGCAGTAATAGAGGGTTCAGTTCTTTTTTCGTGGTTCAAATAGGTATGGGAAATAGATAATACTGGTATGGATAGATTAATTGATGTACGATATTATTATTTATCACAGTATTTCCCGTCGGAATAATGTTACGCAGGTAGTGCACACATTTAAAAAATGCGGTTAGCGAAGGCACACACTGTGTAGCTAGCAGTAAATAACACAATTAATGTCAATAAGAATACACGATTCTGGTAACGTTGGCTTATATACTGAATTTAACGTTATGAACTACCAATAATACTTAAAGTATGCTCACTCTTCTTATAATGTCAATTGTTAAGTACAAATAAATTGATTCAAATAACTATTTGGTCTTTTCCAGTTCTATTCTGCATCAAACTAACATACTTTCGGGGCTAGCACCTGACTTTTACAACAATATCACAATATCTACTGTATCTAACTTTTCAATTTAGGGTAAATTAAAATTTGTCACAGTTCTTATAGCAGAGAGGAATTAAAAATCAGAGAGGTAAAATGTAGAGAAAATTTAGAATTGGGATTACGGATATGACGTATAGAGATGAACTACATAAATATGACTTAATGATACAAATGTTCATTTGCACAAATCAACTAATATTCTGACCAAGGGTGGCCTTCCCCCATCAAGGACTTCGGCGCAATTCATTAAACGTTATTATTTCCCCCCAAAATGTCTATTTACCCCCAAATTTACCATTTTTCAGCCTAAATTTTAAAGTATTATCCCCAATTTTACGTTTCATTCTCATAAGTTACCATTCTGCTTCCAAATTAGTAATTCTTCCCCTCAAATTTACCATTTTGCTCCTCCAAATTTATAATTGTTCGATTTGATTGTAACATTTTCAATGAAAAATATTATCTTCCTAAATACTCTTACAGGTACAACCTAAAACCCATCTGCGAACACTTCTAATTTCTCCGATAAAAACGCAATCTAACTTCTTATAGCGTTTGGAGCTGATCCATCCCAAGAGTGTACCAGAATATTACATCCTTATTTCCTATACATGCAACTACAGTATAACTCTATACTCAGAAAGGCACATTGTGCTCAGTATTGCTCTCACTCCCGTATTTTATTTAATCTACACCAAGGACGTACGCAGGGTGTGGGTCCTCGACGGCCCAGACCCACTCAATTCCAAGTTTTCTATAAATTTAGTTTAATTTTATGCCTGAGTTTACAGATTTTAGTATAATTTATATTCATACTGCATTTGGACCCTCCAAAAGCTTTGGAACCCTTCCGAAATAAATTGCTACGTATCTTTCTAATCTTCACTGTATAAAATAGCACTTTAGATCCGCGGTAGCGAAGTCGGTAAAACATCTACCTGCCACCTGAGCGGCCCGAGTTCGCCTCCCCATATCGGCGAGAAATGTTTTCTGATTCTAATACGGCTCCCTAAAATAAATACATGGAGAACCTGTGGAGGTAAACAAGGCCCGAGCGTGGTCCTAACAACAACACCTCCATGAGTGCCGAAGTCAAGAAACTGTTGAAGCCTTTATATCCACACACGACCTTTGGGCCTTTAGATTCTGCCACGAAAAGGGGCGGGGTCGACCTTTACTTTTTAAAAATAGCATTTTAAGTTATTTTCAAGCATTCCAAATAAGTACTGTTTCCCGCAGTACGAGAAATTTCTCGTTCAGTTTCGAAACGAGATGAGGGTCGAGGCGGTAAGTGCATCCCCAAATTCCCAATTTTCTCACGGCACATGAGCTATAATAATTCATCAAAATCTTAGTTATCAAACACTGTTTTAATGTTATATGGTTCATTTATAAAATCTATAAATTGATAAAGTAATTGTGCAAAGCATTTATCAATGTTTAAAGACACGAAAGTCATTACACAATATACTTCCATAATAAATGTGGTTTAAATTTTATTATATCATAACCTATGTAGACTTGTGACGCCGAATTCTGTACGTAAATTCACAAAACAAAATTAGAAAAAATGATGAGACGAGAAAACCTTTTCGAAACTCCAGACGAGACGTGAATTAATTTGTATCAATCAAGAAGAGACAAGGAATAATTCTTCGAGAATCTAGTCGAGACGATACAAAACATTACTATACGAGACGAGAAAACCATATTTCTCGTCTCGTCTCGCAGCCAACACAGAAATAAAGACGTTCGTTTTCTGAAAAAAAGAGGAAAGATCCTTATACAGTATAGACAAAAAGTGAGGTGCCATGAGGATGAGATTATCCACTGAGTTGGGTTTCAAGGTCACCAAGGTTAGCGAAAATCGCGGATAAACCGAAGAAAGACTAAAAATGAGGTGCAAACACAAAACAAATACAGAATTTCAGCATAAAAACTGTTTTATTGTTTGTATTGGTCGGGTTGTCAAAGTCAAGGATCAGAGAATGGGAAAGCCATGATCAAAATAAAAGAGCAAGAACCTGCTACTCATTCACAAATTCCGAGAAGGCCTATAGAATTACGATACACAATAACCTGTCAGTAACTTTCGACCTTCACACTGTATATTCCCGCTTGCTGGCTTTGATTATTTTTTAAATTTCTTTTTTTAGGTTTGTAATTAACTCCAGTGGTCGCCCACGGACTTTCCCTCCGCAGTGAACAATGAATGTATGCAAATCACTCTTCCCAATTCCCGATGTTCACACCTTACAATAATCGACTTTGCTTATCAGAGTAGAATTGCACTTCAAAATGTGCACCATTGTTGGAAATATTGATCTCTACAATGCATTTTATTTTAAAGTTTTAGAACATACAGTACTTATTTGCATATGGAATGTCAGTCCGCAGCGACTACTTATGAAAAATAATTGAGCACGATTCCAGCAGGGTTAAAAAAAAATCGCGGCACCGGAGCCTTACCGTATTTATGTTCTTGCGTTTTGGGAACTTAAGTATTTTACAACTATTCCAAAAAAATCAACTTTGTAGTAATATTTAATTTCTAGATGTATATACAATAGAGAATAATGGACCAGCATCGATAATTAAAAATTAATATTTGTGCTAACAAGTTAAGTATTTTACTATCTTAATAATACAATTCTCTTTGAGTCTTTCTTTTTATATATAATTCTTGTTCTTCTGTGATCTTTAGTTTCTTAAGTCTTTAATAGGTCTTTTTTTAAAAAAACTCCTAATATTCTATATCTTCATTTCTTTTTTCCTTTTTCTTTCAGACAAAGGTAATTATCTACTCTTCCTACTCTTATTCTCTTCTCGAAGGTAAGACTCTTAAACTATTCAATTTCCATTCAAAACACTAATATGCTTCCCTTTTTCGCTACTTTGCTCCTTTCCTACTTACGCTATTAACACTTAATCATTCCAATTAGTATGCTCCATGCTTTCCTTTCCTATTTTTTTTTTTCAAATTAAAGATTTATTTTTAATATTATTTTCCTAAATTACACACTTTACTGCAAATAATCACTGTTTTGTTAAGTGATACACTATTATATATATATATATATATATATATATATATATATATATATATATATATATATATATATATATATATATATATATATGTATGTATGTATGTATTTACAAGCAGTAGAACTTTCCAATTAAGTCAATTTGCTATTACTGAGAAAATAATAAAAAGGCACAGAAACTCCTAATTAATTTCACGAAGGAATTACCATCTATTGAAATGCTTTGTACAACACCTCAGCACTGTAAAAGTTTGAATCAAGTAACTGTCTTTTTTCATTATTTTTCAATTTTTTATGGTGTCTTTATTTTTAATTAGCACTTTCAGGAAATATTTTCTATAAAGTATTTTCTAGAAATTATTAGCTCCCAGCCTAAGCACGCAAGAGCTTACATTTTACTCCAGGAGTATGTTTCTGTTTATATATATATAATGTGTGTGTGTGTGTGGTACTTTATTTCTCGACGACTATTGGCTAGATCTGGACCAAATTTGGTTAATAAGTAGCCCTGGTCTAAAGAGGAGCCCTAGCTTGGCCCGTAAGGCCGGTAAGCTCAGGCAACGTGCCAGAAGTTGTCATGAGTAAAATAACATCGCTAGATCACTTTTTCACTTCGATTCTTGTGACACCATGTGCGATAGTTCGAGTGGAGCAGTGTGCTTAAACAGATAAAGAGCACTTAACTCTGTCTGATTGCATAACGCAAAGTAATAGCGCATGGAATAGGCGGAAAAATGCATGTCACCAACCTGAAATTCATTCAACCCCTTTTGGGAGGATTTATATTTTTTTCCTAAGAATATAGTAATAGCATTAAATGTTAAATATATTTAAAAACAACATTAATGGGCTGTCCAAAGAAGTTTAACATCAATTTTTTATTTTTATTTTATTTTAGTTCAAGCACAACACAACAGGCTCTAGGCCCAATTATTGTGTTGTCTTTGACAACGAAATACATAATAATACAAAACAGTGAGATATACAAATAATTAAAAGAAATACACATTACAAAATAGACAATTTAAAAATACACATTTATATTGTCTTTAGCACATGTACTCTTTATATGCCGTTTCCAAAACATGCATGTTTAATTAAGCAACATTATTTAGTTTATAATGCCAATGACTATGATTAAATTTGAAGGACAAACATATGTAGTCTGCTCAATGTTTTTTATTTTCGTTTAGTATACTTAAAGAAGTGTCTGTATCAAAGACACCCATGTTGTGGTTTCCAAGGGGGTGCAAGTATAAGCGACATTTCAAATATAGTCTTAAATTCTGTTGGGTTTTCAATATTTCGAAGTACAATTTCCTCTAGGGGGGCAAGCGCCCCACCATGCCCCCCAAATGGCCATCCTTGGTCTGTATTATGCCACAGTACTTACAAGGGAACTTGAGAGAAAGCACTCGTCTGCAGAGAAACTAAGCATGCTATTTGAAGGACCAATTCATACTGATCTAATTTTCATCTCTAACCTATCATTATTGCAAACAGTATAATGACTAATTTTAACTATCAAACCCGTTAGTTATTGCAAAACAGTCTTTCTGTTACGTCTGATAGATTTCAATTCGTATATCATTTGTTGCTGATAATGTACTTAACGCGTTTAAATGCGCTTATACTCATTGTTTCATATATACTTCCAAGTTGAAGTTCTCGAACAGTTCTCAACCATATTCTACAGGAATTTTATTAGCCTGTTGTAATCAGCATGAATTGGTCCTTCAAATGGCATCTTAGTTTCTCTGCAGGCGAGTGCTTTCTCTCGAACTTCCCTTGTTAGAACTGTGTGATGCGCAGGCAATGTTGAAGAGCTACATGGCCTTATTCCGCAACAGCCTATGTAAAATTAGCGGACCGCAACATTAAGCAAAACATTCAAGATACAGTGGCGTATCTAGAAGGTAAAAATTGGGGGTTGCTAGAACCCAGACTATGATAGGTATATCATGAGTTTACTCTAGGTTTTCAGAAACATAAATATAATAGCTTAGAATATTTTCGTTACTCTGAAAACTAGAGTGGAGGCTAGGCCCTGGTCTAGATTCGCCACTGGCAAGATATAATTGCTCTGCCGATTATCGCAAGCGAAAACGCAAGCTTTGATTTGTGTTGACATACAACTACAGAATGAGGCTCATACTATTTTACAATGCAACATATTACATTTTAAAACACCGAAAGTAGGCTAGCGGGTTTATTCTATTTTGTAGCTTCAACAGGAGTACGATAATTACAGATATCTGTTCTATGATGAATATATAATGACCAGATTTTTTAAAAAAAAGTATTCTAGAATTTCCCCTGACAAATTTCACGAGATAATTTCGTTCGTGAGCAGTAGCGTCATTTCAGATTTGGCTTGGGGGGGCAAGACCCCTTGATATAAGTAAAATTTCGCGTTTTTCACTGACTTACTACTATTGTATTGATAAAATCTATATAAATCTCAAACTCAGGGGGGGGCAAATGCCCCTCTCTGCCCTTTAAATGACGCCCCTGTTTGTGAGCTCTTTGTTTACAAGCAAATGCATGTAACAAGGAAATTAATATTACTGGAAGGATGATTGGTAATTACATTATGAACAGTTTATTTATTTTGTACAGCAGAACGGTTCTAGCAGGTAAAAACAATAGGAGGGAAGCATGTCCATGAAGTTAGCAGGCCACCTATGGCAGGCCAGAACTTCAACTTCACAGATCGTTAGTGCTTCGTTAGTGCTCGTTAGTGCCGCAAACCCCATCGTTAGTGCTACAAAAATAACGCCGCAATTTTAATAGTTACTATTGGTCTGCTAACTTCATGCCAGCAGGCCAACATATCAGAATCACACCATAAGTGAAATAGCCGGTTTCAGCATCGTTAGTGCTCGTTAGTGCTGTAAACAATAACGTTAGTGCTTCTATATATACAGTTTTTAGGGTAACAAAATGGGTCAGTTTTATGAAGCTAGCATGAACTTAGCAGGCCACCTATGGCAGGCCAGAATTTCAACTTCACATATCGTTAGTGCTTCGTTAGTGCTCGTTAGTGCCGCAAACCCCATCGTTAGTGCTACAAAAATAACGCCGCAATTTTCACCAGTCACTATTGGCCTGCTAACTTCATGCCAATGAACTTTGCAGGCCACATATGGCAGGACACAACTGGGATTTTACACATCGTTAGTGCTTTGTTAGTGCTCGTTAGTGCCGCAAACCCAATCGTTAGTGCTACAAAAATAACGTCTGAATTTTAATAGTTACTATTGGCCTGCTAACTTTATGCCAGCAGGACAACATATCAGAATCACACTATAAGTGAAATAGCCGGTTTCAGCATCGTTAGTGCTCGTTAGTGCTGTAAACAATAACGTTAGTGCTTCTATATATACAGTTTTTAGGGTAACAAAATGGGTCAGTTTTATGAAGCTAGTATGAACTTAGCAGGCCACCTATGGCAGGCCAGAATTTCAACTTCACAGATCGTTAGTGCTTCGTTAGTGCTCGTTAGTGCCGCAAACCCAATCGTTAGTGCTACAAAAATAACGTATGAATTTTAATAGTTACTATTGGCCTGCTAACTTTATGCCAGCAGGACAACATATCAAAATAACACTATAAATGAAATTGCCGGTTCGAGCTTCGTTAGTGCCCGTTAGTGCTAGAAATATTAATGTTAGTGCTTCTATATATATAGTTTTAGGGTAACAAAATGGGTCCGTTTTATGAAGCTAGCGTGAACTTAGCAGGTCACTTATGGCAGGACAGAATTACAATTTCACAGATCGTTAGTGCTTCGTTAATTCTCGTTAGTGCCGCAAACAATATCGTTAGTGCTACAAAAATAACGTCTCAATTTTTAAAAGTAAATGTTGCCGTGCTAACTTCTTGCCAATTAATTTTGGCAGGCAACAATTTCGATTTCACATATTGTTTTTGCTTCGTTAGTGTTTGTTATCGCCGCAAAACTCATCGTGAGTGCTTGAAAAATAACGTCTCATTTTTTAGTCACTATTGGCCTGCTAACATCACCCTAATGAGTTTGCCAGGCCGTCTATTGCAGCCCACAATTTCGATTACACACATTGTTAGTGCTTCGTTAGAACAGCAAATCCCATCGTTAGTGCTACAAAAATAACGCCTCAATTTTTAACAGTCACTATTGGCCTGCTAACTTTATGCCAATGAACTTGGCAGGCCACATATGTCAGACCACAATTTCGGTTTCACATATTGTTTGTGATTCATTTGTGCTCGTTAGTGCCGCAAAACCCATCGTTAGTGCTACAAAATAACGTCTCAATTTTCAATAATCACTATTGGCCTGCTAACTTCATGCCAGTGAACTTGGCAGACCACATATGGCAGACCAAAATTTTGACTTCACAGATCGCTAGTGCTTCGTTAGTGCTCGTTAGTGCCGCAAACTCTATCGTTAGTGCTACAAAAATAACGTATCAATTTTTAACAATCACTATTAGCCTGCTAACTTTATGCCAGTGAACTTGGCAGACCACATATGGCAGACCAGAATTTCGTCCTCACATATCGTTAGTGCTTCGTTAGTGCTCGTTAGTGCCGCAAACCCCATCGTTAGTGCTGCAAAAATAACGTCTCAATTTGAATAGTCACTATTGGGCTGCTAACTGCATGCCAATGATCTCGTCAATCCACCTACGATAGGACAGAATCTCGACTTTACACATCGTCAGTGCTTCGTTAGTGCTCGTTAGTGCCACAAACCACGTCGTTAAAGCTACGAAAATAACGTCTCAAACTTAATAGTTACTATTGGCCTGCTAACTTAATGGCAATGAACTTGGAGGACCTCCTATGGCAGGCCAGAATTTCGACTTCGCACATCGTTAGTGCTACATTAGTGCTCGTTAGTGCCAGAAACCACATCGTTAGTGCTACGAAATAACGTGTCAATTCCTAACAGTCACTATTGGCCTGCTAACTTCATGGCAATGAACTTTGCAGGCCACCTATGGCAGGCCAGAATTTCGACTTCAGATGTCGTTAGTGCTTCGTTAGTGTTCGTTACTGCCACAAATCCCATCGTTAGTGCTACAAAAATAAGGTCTCAATTTTTGACAGTCACTATGGGCCTGCTAACTTCATGCCAATGAACTTGACAGGCCTGCTATGGGAGGCCAGAATTTCGACTTCACACGTCGTTAGTGCTTCGTTAGTGTTCGTTACTGCCACAAACCCCATAGTTAGTGCTAGGAAAATAATGTCTCAATTTTAATAGTTAGTATTGGCTTGATTGGCCTGCTAACTTCATGCCAGCAGGCGAACATATCGAAATCACACCAGAAATGAAACTGCCGGTTCGAGCAGCGTTAGTGCTCGTTATTGCGATAAACATTAATGTTACTGTTTCTATATATACAGATTTTTGCGTAACAAAATGGTCCCGTTTCATGAAGCTGACAAGCCACGTATGGCAGATCACGATGTCAATCTCACATATCGTTTGTGCTTCGTTCGTGCTCGTTAGTGCTATACATCCCTTCGTTAGTGCTTCAAAGACAACGGATATATACAGTGTAATATTTAAGAAATCGATTTTCCTCACCTAACTGCATGTCAACACGTCCCACAGAGCTTACCCCAGAGCACCACCTATTAGTGGTCGTTAGTGGCGCATGCCCCATCGTTACTGCTCTATAAATATTGCCTACAAATTTGTACAAACTGTTATTGGCCTGCTAACTTGTGGCAGCACGCAAGGACGAAACCTACGACAGATGGCACCCGTCATTAGTGCTTCGTTAGTACTTGTTACTGAAGATTATTATATCGTTATTGCTTCATAGTTAATAACTACATTTAAAAAAACATTAATGGCTGCAACATAATGGCAGCAGACAATGGACGAAATGTACGACAGACCACAATTTCGATCGCATCCGTCATTAGTGCGTCGTTAGTGCCCCATATCCCACCGCTAGTGCTTCACAGAAGACGAATATAATTTTAAGGAAAGACATTTTTGCCTACTAATTTCATGCCAGCAGATCAAGACCAAATCTACGCAGACCACAATTTTGATTACACCCGTTATTAGTGACTTGTTAGTGTTAGCTAGTGCTGCGTATTCCATCGTTAGTGTTCCACAGGTAAGGTCTAAAATTCTACAAACTTGATTTTCCTCTCATAATTTCATGCCAAAAAGCCACCCACTAAACCTACAACAGACCACAATTTTGATTACACCCGTCATTAGTTCCTCGTTAGTGCTTGTTAGTGCACCATATCCAATCGTTTGTGCTTCACAGATAACGGGTACATTCTTGAAGAAAGCCATTATTGGCCCGGTAACTTCATGCCAGTAGTCGAGGGACGAAATAGACGGCAACCCACAAGTTTGATTACATCTGTCACTAGTTCTTCGTTAGTGCCGCACATCTCATCGTTAGTGTTCGCTAGTCCTGCATATCCCATCGTTAGTATTGCATATATAACGGCTACATTTTTTAAAGAAATCCATTATTGCTATGCTAACCTCAACCCAGGAAACGAGGAACAAGATCAACTGGAGGGTACAATTTTGATTACATATGCAATTAGTGCTTCATCAGCACGCGTCAGGCGCGCATATTCCACCGTTAGTGATCCACTGATAAAGGCTACACTTTTTAAGAAAGCCAATATTGATCTGATAATAGTATGGTAGCAGACCAGTGACGAAATCTACGGGAGACTACAGTTTTGATTACGCCCGTCATTAGGCTTCATTAGTGCTCTTTTGTGCCTCATATGAAACCGTTAGTGCATCTGTCATTACTTCTTCGTTAGTGCCGTACATCCCATCGTTAATGTTCGATAGTGCTGCATATCCCATCGTTAATATTCCATATATATGGGCTACGTTTTTAATAAAGTCTTTACTAGCCTTTTAACTTCATTCCAGCATACTAGGGACCAGAGGAGACCACAATTTATATTACATCCTTCATTAGTGCTTAACCAGTGCTCGTTAGTGCCGCATATTCCATCGTTAATGCTTTACGAATAACAGCTACATTTTTTAAGAAGCAAATATTGGCCAGCTAACTTGATACCATCAGAACAGGGACGAAATCTAAAGCAGGTTACAATTTAGATTACACTCCTCATTAGTGCTTCATGAGTTCTCGTTAGTGTCGCATGTCAGACCGTTGGTTCCTCAAAGCTAACGGCTACATCTTTCAAGAAAAACATTTTTTGCCTGCTAAATTTATGGCAGCAGAGCAGGGATGAAATCTATGCAGACAACAATTTTGATTACATCTGTCATTAGTGTTTCTTTAGTGCTCTCTAGTGCCACACATCCCATCGTTAGTGTTCGTTAGTGCTCCATATCTTATAATAAGTACTGAGCATATGTCGGCTATATTTTTTAAGAAAGGCAGTATTGGCCTGCTAATTTTATGGTAGGAGACATAGACCAAATCCGCACAAGAACACAATTTTGATTACACCTGTCACTAGTACTTCTTAAGTATTTCCAGTGCCGCTATCCCTCCATCAGTGATCCACCGATTACGGCTACATTTTTTAAGGCCATTAGTGAACTGTTAACTTCATGCCAGCAGACCAGAGGCGAAATCTACGGTAGACCACAATTTTTATTATACCCGTCATTATTGCTCATTAGTGCTGCATATCTCATCGTTAATGCCCTACAGATAACGCCTATACTTTTAAAAATCCATTTTTTCCTTCTAATTTCATGCAAACACGTCACGCACGAAACCTACAGCAAACCACAATTTTGATTTTATCTATCATTAGTGCTTCGTTAGTACTCGTTAATGTTGTATATCATATCATTAGTGCACGACACATTACAATTAGTATCAAGTTGGAACCACCACTTTTTGACTGGGAAAAATAAATAATGCCATTCGTTTGTGCTGTATTAGTGTTGGTCAGTGCAGAAATTTCAGCGTTAAATGGATTTTTAAAAGTATAGGCGTTATCTGTAGGGCATTAACGATGAGATATGCAGCACTAATGAGCAATAATGACGGGTATAATAAAAATTGTGGTCTACCGTAGATTTCGCCTCTGGTCTGCTGGCATGAAGTTAACAGTTCACTAATGGCCTTAAAAAATGTAGCCGTAATCGGTGGATCACTGATGGAGGGATAGCGGCACTGGAAATACTTAAGAAGCACTAGTGACAGGTGTAATCAAAATTGTGTTCTTGTGCGGATTTGGTCTATGTCTCCTACCATAAAATTAGCAGGCCAATACTGCCTTTCTTAAAAAATATAGCCGACATATGCTCAGTACTTATTATAAGATATGGAGCACTAACGAACACTAACGATGGGATGTGTGGCACTAGAGAGCACTAAAGAAACACTAATGACAGATGTAATCAAAATTGTTGTCTGCATAGATTTCATCCCTGCTCTGCTGCCATAAATTTAGCAGGCAAAAAATGTTTTTCTTGAAAGATGTAGCCGTTAGCTTTGAGGAACCAACGGTCTGACATGCGACACTAACGAGAACTCATGAAGCACTAATGAGGAGTGTAATCTAAATTGTAACCTGCTTTAGATTTCGTCCCTGTTCTGATGGTATCAAGTTAGCTGGCCAATATTTGCTTCTTAAAAAATGTAGCTGTTATTCGTAAAGCATTAACGATGGAATATGCGGCACTAACGAGCACTGGTTAAGCACTAATGAAGGATGTAATATAAATTGTGGTCTCCTCTGGTCCCTAGTATGCTGGAATGAAGTTAAAAGGCTAGTAAAGACTTTATTAAAAACGTAGCCCATATATATGGAATATTAACGATGGGATATGCAGCACTATCGAACATTAACGATGGGATGTACGGCACTAACGAAGAAGTAATGACAGATGCACTAACGGTTTCATATGAGGCACAAAAGAGCACTAATGAAGCCTAATGACGGGCGTAATCAAAACTGTAGTCTCCCGTAGATTTCGTCACTGGTCTGCTACCATACTATTATCAGATCAATATTGGCTTTCTTAAAAAGTGTAGCCTTTATCAGTGGATCACTAAAGGTGGAATATGCGCGCCTGACGCGTGCTGATGAAGCACTAATTGCATATGTAATCAAAATTGTACCCTCCAGTTGATCTTGTTCCTCGTTTCCTGGGTTGAGGTTAGCATAGCAATAATGGATTTCTTTAAAAAATGTAGCCGTTATATATGCAATACTAACGATGGGATATGCAGGACTAGCGAACACTAACGATGAGATGTGCGGCACTAACGAAGAACTAGTGACAGATGTAATCAAACTTGTGGGTTGCCGTCTATTTCGTCCCTCGACTACTGGCATGAAGTTACCGGGCCAATAATGGCTTTCTTCAAGAATGTACCCGTTATCTGTGAAGCACAAACGATTGGATATGGTGCACTAACAAGCACTAACGAGGAACTAATGACGGGTGTAATCAAAATTGTGGTCTGTTGTAGGTTTAGTGGGTGGCTTTTTGGCATGAAATTATGAGAGGAAAATCAAGTTTGTAGAATTTTAGACCTTACCTGTGGAACACTAACGATGGAATACGCAGCACTAGCTAACACTAACAAGTCACTAATAACGGGTGTAATCAAAATTGTGGTCTGCGTAGATTTGGTCTTGATCTGCTGGCATGAAATTAGTAGGCAAAAATGTCTTTCCTTAAAATTATATTCGTCTTCTGTGAAGCACTAGCGGTGGGATATGGGGCACTAACGACGCACTAATGACGGATGCGATCGAAATTGTGGTCTGTCGTACATTTCGTCCATTGTCTGCTGCCATTATGTTGCAGCCATTAATGTTTTTTTAAATGTAGTTATTAACTATGAAGCAATAACGATATAATAATCTTCAGTAACAAGTACTAACGAAGCACTAATGACGGGTGCCATCTGTCGTAGGTTTCGTCCTTGCGTGCTGCCACAAGTTAGCAGGCCAATAACAGTTTGTACAAATTTGTAGGCAATATTTATAGAGCAGTAACGATGGGGCATGCGCCACTAACGACCACTAATAGGTGGTGCTCTGGGGTAAGCTCTGTGGGACGTGTTGACATGCAGTTAGGTGAGGAAAATCGATTTCTTAAATATTACACTGTATATATCCGTTGTCTTTGAAGCACTAACGAAGGGATGTATAGCACTAACGAGCACGAACGAAGCACAAACGATATGTGAGATTGATATCGTGATCTGCCATACGTGGCTTGTCAGCTTCATGAAACGGGACCATTTTGTTACGCAAAAATCTGTATATATAGAAACAGTAACATTAATGTTTATCGCAATAACGAGCACTAACGCTGCTCGAACCGGCAGTTTCATTTCTGGTGTGATTTCGATATGTTCGCCTGCTGGCATGAAGTTAGCAGGCCAATCAAGCCAATACTAACTATTAAAATTGAGACATTATTTTCCTAGCACTAACTATGGGGTTTGTGGCAGTAACGAACACTAACGAAGCACTAACGACGTGTGAAGTCGAAATTCTGGCCTCCCATAGCAGGCCTGTCAAGTTCATTGGCATGAAGTTAGCAGGCCCATAGTGACTGTCAAAAATTGAGACCTTATTTTTGTAGCACTAACGATGGGATTTGTGGCAGTAACGAACACTAACGAAGCACTAACGACATCTGAAGTCGAAATTCTGGCCTGCCATAGGTGGCCTGCAAAGTTCATTGCCATGAAGTTAGCAGGCCAATAGTGACTGTTAGGAATTGACACGTTATTTTCGTAGCACTAACGATGTGGTTTCTGGCACTAACGAGCACTAATGTAGCACTAACGATGTGCGAAGTCGAAATTCTGGCCTGCCATAGGAGGTCCTCCAAGTTCATTGCCATTAAGTTAGCAGGCCAATAGTAACTATTAAGTTTGAGACGTTATTTTCGTAGCTTTAACGACGTGGTTTGTGGCACTAACGAGCACTAACGAAGCACTGACGATGTGTAAAGTCGAGATTCTGTCCTATCGTAGGTGGATTGACGAGATCATTGGCATGCAGTTAGCAGCCCAATAGTGACTATTCAAATTGAGACGTTATTTTTGCAGCACTAACGATGGGGTTTGCGGCACTAACGAGCACTAACGAAGCACTAAGGATCAAGTTTTAATTCTGGTCTGCCATAGGTGACCTGCTAAGTTCATACTACGTTCATAATACTGACCCATTTTGTTGCCCTAAAAACTGTATATATAGAAGCACTAACGTTAATGTTTATAGCACTAACGAGCACTAACGTTGCTCGAACAGGTAATTTCACTCTTGGTGTGATTTGATATGGTGGCCTGCTGGCATGAATTTAGCAGGCCAATAGTAACTATTAAAATTGATACTTTATTTTTGTACCACTAACGATGGGGTTTGCGGCACTAACGAGCACTGACAAAGCACTAACGATGTGTGAAGTCAAAGTTCTGGCCTGCCATAGGTGGCCTGCTAACTTCATGGACATGGCATGAAGTTAGCACGCCAATAGTAACTATTAAAATTGCGGCGTTATTTTTGTAGCACTAACGATGGGGTTTGCGGCACTAACGAGCACTAACGGAGCACTAACGATGTGTAAAATCCCAGTTGTTTCCTGCCATATGTGGACTGCAAAGTTCATTGGCATGAAGTTAGCAGGCCAATAGTGACTGGTGAAAATTGCGGCGTTATTTTTGTAGCACTAACGATGGGGTTTGCGGCACTAACGAGCACTAACGAAGCACTAACGATCTGTGAAGTTGAAATTTTGGCCTGCCATAGGTGGCCTGCTAAGTTCATGCTAGCTTCATAAAACTGACCCATTTTGTTACCCTAAAAACTGTATATATAGATGCACTAACGTTAATGTTTACAGCACTAACGAGCACTAACGATGCTGAAACCGGCTATTTCACTTATGGTGTGATTCTGATATGTTGGCCTACTGGCATGAAGTTAGCAGGCCAATAGTAATTATTAAAATTGCGGCGTTATTTTTGTAGCACTAACGATGGAGTTTGCGGCACTAACGAGCACTAACGGAGCACTAACGATTTGTAAAATCCCAGTTGTTTCCTGCCATATGTCGACTGCAAAGTTCATTGGCATGAAGTTAGCAGGCCAATAGTGACTGGTGAAAATTGCGGCGTTATTTTTGTAGCACTAACGATGGGGTTTGCGGCACTAACGAGCACTAACGAAGCACTAACGATCTGTGAAGTTGAAATTCTGGCCTGCCATAGGTGGCCTGCTAAGTTCATGCTAGCTTCATAAAACTGATCGATTTTGTTACCCTAAAAACTGTATATATAGAAGCACTAACGTTATTGTTTACAGCACTAACGAGCACTAACGATGCTGAAACCGGCTATTTCACTTATGGTGTGATTCTGATATGTTGGCCTGCTGGCATGAAGTTAGCAGGCCAATAGTAACTATTAAAATTGCGGCGTTATTTTTGTAGCACTAACGATGGGGTTTGCGGCACTAACGAGCACTAACGAAGCACTAACGAACTGTGAAGTTGAAGTTCTGGCCTGCCATAGGTGGCCTGCTAACTTCATGGAGATGAGGGAAGCCAGAACCCAGACTATGATAGGTATATCATGAGTTTACTATAAACTTTCACAAATATATAAATAATGCCTTAAATAATTTTAGGTACTAAAATAACTGGGGACCTAGGCCCTCCGGCCCCGGGCTAGAACCGCCACTGCAGTACAGATTAAAAATATGGGATAACTTTCTGGAAAATGCAGAAGTGAAGTATGTTAATTCAAAAAGAATGAGTATTCTAATATTTAAGGAATTTCCGTATGTAGGTGCCAAACATGTAAATCGTGGGACATAGAAATAACATTAAGATGTATTCTTTCTTACAATACAATTATACATAAGGTACGCCATCCACCAAATATTGAAGTAGGTAGATCCGTCTCTATTGTGTATAGATTTGTATCCAGAGTGACTGCGAATAGCACATGCCTCTACGCTCTGACCCTCATCGCTTGCTATTGCTTCTCTGACTCCCATACTTCCCATTGAGCCATGAACCAAGTCATCTTATGTAAGTATACCTAGTAAAATTAACAGTAGAAACTAAACTAATAATCATTCTCATAACACATCAGCTTGTATCCACATTGTACATCACGTATTCACAAAGAGTGTCCGTGTATTTGAAGATAAATTATATCCTTCCATCAGCTCACAGTATCTGAATCAAAATAGAATACATTAGAACTTGATCGCGGCTCATATAATAATTTCATAGTATTTGAAATAATGTCAATAATTTTTAATTTTCTAATTCATATTGTAGCAAAATGTTTATCCACTTCTCATAAGATGTAAACTAAACACTATTTGTCTTTTAATATTTCATTAAAAATCAGAACATATCAAAATAGTATGATATTTCTTGGCCAATGCTATGAAATAACGATACCAGTGTGTCATTTGCCAATTACCTACTAGAGCTAGAAACAACAGAACACAAAAGACGATACTGCTAATGACGTGTTTACACTAGTTATCTGATTTTCAAAAAAATAAGTTGTGGTCTTGTATTTCTAAAACCATTTTATTCCCACGTTATAAAATTTAGATGTGTATTTGGTCTCTTTATCGTCAGTTCTAGGGTTAGTTCAAGGATGTTATAAATAGATGATCTGCTCATATGTATCGTCATCCTATTAAATCGATGAAGCCAATAAACAACCGAGCATCGGTACGTCTGATTGGCTACTCTTGTTTCCACCATCGTCTGATTGGCTACTTTTGTTTCCGCCATGATTGTTGGCTCAAAACATTGCGATCCTATTGGGCGGAGTGGGCAGAGTAGGGGTGGCGAAACTGTGACTTATGGCTTCAAGATTTTGTTGTAAGGGCAGATCCTCTATTTTATAAGATCCTTGGGTTAGTTTTTAATAAAAGTGGTTTGTAACCCATAGTAGATTATTGTGTATTGTTGAGAACCAATAAGTCACCTGTTGGGTCTTTGAGAGGGTATCAAAACTATATGCTAGATCGAAAGATAGCCATTTTATCATGAAGGATAGACTATGGTAAGCTTTTTTCTTTTTTTTAAAAAAAAAAAAAAATCTTAGCTCAGTTCTGTGATAAATTATGATTGTTGTCTAGCATTTCGTTTCTTTCTGAACTTTTCGTTTGCATCTAATTTCCATGATTTCGTGTAGCAAACTGCAATATGATACAATGTAAATAATATACATTAGAGATCTATCTCATGTATTAGTTGTAAAATAACCTCAAACTATGAGACATTGTTTGAAAGTTATCGAGATTGTTGAATGCAGAATAATACATTGCTTAAGCCTACCATATTCTTTTCATAAGAATACGGGACACTTTCGATATTCTCCTTCTCCTAAACTTTCCAACACGATACAATGAACTGTAGCTAGCTCTGGTTATGAACAACAGTATAATAGGCGAAAGTTCCCTAAGCTGCAGCTACTTTTCTCTCTCCGTTCCCTGCAATTAATTGTACGGAGTGAAAATATTTAATTACGGTCCATTTACGAAAGAAACGCCTTAAAAATTCAAGATGACGTTTTATATTAATGCTTTATAAGAAAATAATATGCATGAAAACTTAGCTGATGAAATTGTCAGGGCCGGATTTACATATTTTTAATCCCTAGACCAAAGCACAATTCTGCGCCCCTAGCCTCTCAAAAAGATTATGTATAATTCTTGTTAACTTATCTAATGTCTCGCTAGAGAAAAAGTCACTCATTTTCCTTGTACTTGTAGATGTAGAAGCACTCAAACCCACTTTATGTTTGCTTGCTTTTTGGTGTTGGAGAGTGTTCAAGTTTCCACCAGGTGCAATGGAAAAAGTAACATTGCAAATTTTATAGTTCAACATTGTTGCTTTCAGGAACGGGGACTTATCCTCCAAATTGGAAAAAAAATGTGCACTTCAGTTTAGGCATTTTGTTGATATAAAACTGAAACATGTAACGTATTATCAACGACAGCTCAGTGCACTTTATCAAAAATTGCATATCTCCTTGACTCCTAACGGACAATTACAACTCTGCTATGCGAGTCTATTGAATGCTCACTATCAAATCGGAGACGATGGTATGATGACTTGCTCGAAGCTGTTACATGTCCCAACTTTTCATTCACTAATTACAGGATTCCCAGCCAATGTCAGAGTTTTTGAGTTTTCACTTTTCAAATAAGCTGATATTGATAGCAGAAATAGGACGAGATTAAAATACGAAACATTGACCTGTCTCGACTAAATTTACGGGAACACGGGACATTCGGGCCCAAAATCGGGACTGTCCCGTTTTTTACGGGACGTATGGCAGGCTTAACATTGGTGAATAACTAATACTTTCACATATAAACAGTTCATGACATTTATATTAGTATCATCTGATGTGATATTTTTTTCCGAGTATAAACCTATTTTGTTTAATGTTAAACTAAAAGCATGGAAAAAGTATGGAAAACGCGGTTATTTCTCAAGTTTCGTGTATTTTCTTGTTGTGGAAAGAAGGCATTTGAAACATCATAAATTGAAGAATAATTATAAGGAGGCCTTGAAGAAAGTGCAGAGCCCAAACTTTGACTTTCACACTGTTAATCTAATGAACATCCCCCTTCTCTAACCTGATAGTGGACAAGCAAACACAGCTGGAAGCTATGTTAATACCAATGTTCTAGAGAAACTCTTGCAGGAAGATGCAAACATATATTCATGAGTTTTGTGCGAGTACATGATATTTCGTTCTGTCATTTGAAAGTACAAATTTTCAGCTTGCTATGTACTCCATCTGCCGAAACCAGAGCAGAAACACTACAGAGTCCTCCTGTTAACTTTAAAGGCTGTTACCTTCTTGCCGAGACTTATTCTAGCAACAACTAATACTAACTGATGAAACGTGAACATTACATTTTAATCAAAGACAAAATAGTAGCATAGAACAGAAAATAATTCTTTTGTTCCTTCGGTTGGAAAGGCTTTACACTACCAAAGGGAACCACAAGCAACAAAGACAACATATTATTCCTACGACATACAAATTTTCAAACTCCAGTCTATAAAATCTATTGGTGCATCATGATGAAGCAACACCAGACAACTGCTTGACGAACTAAGGAATTTTTAAAAAAATTCTGTTTGTGATGAGAATTACTCCCAAGGATACTTTATTGGCCTAACGACTCAATGACTATACTCTCGTAATCTCTTCCCAGAACTGAAGAAACTTCTGGTAGGTGCCATTTCAGATTTTTGTGAACCAAATATTCTGTAAGCCAGTGGATAAGTTTAAAAACGTTTTTTTGAAAGTGAGCTGAAAAGTATAAGTTCACGCTGGGAAAAGTTCGTATAATCATAGGCGCCAGAACCCCAGATTCCTTCACCCCAAATGTGTTATTTCTACCATATCACTTTCTTGCTTAAAAAAAAAAAAAAAAAAAACACTGCTGCCCATTAAATATTGGAAATATTTATATTTGAAGAAATGGGCGGAAAATATTATTTTTCTACCATTCGGCACATATACATATATAGTCCAATTGTAATTATAGACTAAAATTAGTGAAATTTAAAGCAATAAAACAAAATCGTAATAACTTTTAAAAGTATTCTCCATAAATTTCGTACTAGATGATTACATGGCAATTTTGTATCACATTTAAATAAAATTGTGGGAGATTCAATACTTCTTTTCGTGTAGTTTTTTTTTTTTTTTTTTAATTCTGACATATGTATGCATGTAATGTATGTATCGTTTATATCCTCTCCTTTGCAAATAAAACTCATTCGCATCCCACCGACAATACAATTAGAGTGGAGAAAATTTATAAGCGCTTTTCCCTAATTACAGACAAGAAAGGGTGAATTTTGGTGGCTTTGTTAATTACATAAATTCATAGCAGGAAGTTTCAACAACCCCACCCTTTCCCGCCTTCTCAGAAAAGAGATGACTTTCAAATAATTAACAAAAAATACAAGTGAAACTATATATAATTGGTATTTACGATAGAAAAAGGAACACTAAGCAGATCAAATTTCGCGGTTTTCTGTAATACGAGAAGATGACTGAATTTGTAGAGTTTTGTTGTTCTCTCTTCCGCTTCTACGACAACAACTCCCCTTCCTTCTTTTGAACACGTATACATTACGAACACTCTCACATATTCAGGCGAACACAAATATATAAGGACTTTTTTTTCATTATTCCTGCGGGCAATATTATCTTTATATTCTTCTTCTACGAATATAACTCTCTAATGTTATGGAACTACTATACTATGATTTATTCTGCAAAGACGAAGAGAAACTACGAGTTATAATACAAAGCTAAAGTGAATTATCTCTTAAGGTAACTTCTCTTCGGTCACACTTTCGTAAACGTTGCTTTTTTCTTTAACACGTGGAAGAAACAGTAAATACGCCAAAAAGTTTAGTGTGAGATAATATCTTACTTGATAAATTCATACATCATATTTTAATTGAATTTGAAGCATATCTAATAGAAAGTTTCCTAGCATATACAGGGTGAGTCAAAACAGTACCAACAACGTTTGGAAGGTGATTCTTGACAAGAAGATAAGACAAGAAGTATAGACCAACTGGGTGCACAAATACTTGCTTTCGGAGTTATAGGCTGCCGAAAAATGAAAAAAAAAATGAATTTTAAAAGTCCATATCTCCAATACCATGGGACCTACTGTAGTCGGGTCAAGACCATTTAGGAACTAGTAGCATGTGCGCTATCCAGAAATACTTGTCAGAATCCTGCGGTACTCATGCAACAACTTTTATACAGGGAGTTTGGCTACGGTCATATAATTTGAAGTACTCATCAACTACCTCTATAAAAATTCTAGCGGAAGTACCACATGATTCTGAAACATGGAAATTTAGGATAGAACACATACTAGTTCCTAAGTGAAGTCTTGACCCGATTACGGTAGGTCCCATAGTATTGGAGATATGGATCTTTAAAGTTCAATTTTTCATGTTTTCGACAGCCTATAACTTCAAAAGGAAGCACTTCTACACCCAGGTTGTCTGTACTTCTTGTCTTATTTTGGTGTCAGGAATCACTTCTCAAACGTTGTCGGTGTTCTTTTGAAACACCCTGAACATGGGCGTGCCAGCCGGGGGGGATGAGAGGGACGCGTCCCCCCAGAAATTTTCTAGGAGGGGATTGTCCCCCCCGGAAAATTGTATAGCAGGAATTCTTCCCCAAATATCTCGGCAAAAATGATGAAATACTGGAATAGGAACGTCGATTGTCAATTAATAATTCCTGAAATTGAAAGGAATTAGTTTCATTGAAGAAAACTCTGTAACAATTACCACGAAATATAAATGAAGTATAGAAAGAAGCGACACTGTATTAGCTCGATTATTAGCGACACTGTATTACTGTATCGAAAACTACCGCAACGCGTGCACACATTCATTTGCGGCAAAAATAAAATTTTGAAATATCTATATATTAAAATGCTACGTTTATATGTTTGTATTCAAGAAACGTTTATATGTTTGTGGTAAATTCTTTTAACAACCATATCTCGGAAACTACAAGCTCTGGAAAGATGCCTTTTTCACTGATCGATTGCAAATTTTGTGAAGATTGTTGAGTTATAATTGAATATTTTTTTAAATGGACGTTATTTCTTTATTACATTTTTAGGAATACGGGGAAGTATTGAAAATTTAAAAAGTAAAGCATCATATCTCAACGAATTATACATCCCAACACCGCACATTTGTATACGACTTTAGTATATCTCTCTGGCATTTGTTTTATGGTCAAATGATAATGAAAAACGAAGCATAACTATTTCTCCAGGGTAAGATGAATCTTTATTGTTTGGAGTGTTTGGCCCAATGAACACCATATAGACTATCACTGACATTTATAATTAATTGTGTGTGTGAGCTAGTATCTTTATAAAAATAGTAGGTTCTAATTGAAAGTACGCAATTCTTAGTGTGTCTTTTCAGTTTGAACAGCTACAGCTTTGTGAAAGATTAACAACTTGGTTCCAAGGCAAAAATATTTCGAATTTGACTTAGTACTTATTAAAAGTTTCATGCTCAGTTTCAAATATTTCTGCCTTGAGATTTTATCTTTAATGTTCCAAGAAAGCGGTAGCAGCAAGAAAAAAAAATGTTGCTTTCTAAGTATCTAAAAAGATTCCTTTCCTTCTACACTTATAGCATTATAAAGAGAAAAATGTGAAATGATATTTTTTTTATTTAATATACCGACTCTTGCTGTATCGGCTTCGTGTAAAAATACAACCATTATTGTGTCAACCTCGACAATCAATGGAAGACTTACAACACTGTTTAGCTTCGGAAATATAACTCAAAACCTGCCTAAAAAGATCTTTTTCTTCGTGTGCGTCTCTGCGTGTGTGTAAGGTAGGTCTCTTTGCGTATTTTTTCTAATGTATTGTTGAACTTCGTCAACTGGGCTGTGCGCAAGTGCACCACTGTTTTTGAAAGGACATGTTTTGTAGCATGTTTTCTCCAACAGTAACGTTATTTAGACAGCTGTTTTATGTGTTACTGTGAATATAATGTTGATATGAAGTTTTTCATCTCTTGTTTCTGTTTACTGTTGTTTTATTGTTTGAAATGGATCAATTTGTCATAAGAAAAAGCAAAGAAGACAGCACGTGGGCCAAAGCAGTGCCATTATTAAAGAAAAGAAGAGAAAAATTAATTCAAATTATAGTTCAGCTGATGGATAACAACCTAAAACTGACAATGTAAATTCAAATCTTGTATTGGTCACCATCACCATTAGTGTCTATAGAAAAAAAAAAAACTCTCAATCTCCACGTCTAGCAAGTGGTTCAGATTTTCCCCACCCTTCGAACCTTTCAAAGCCCAATTAGACTTTAGTGTTACCTACAAATTTTCCACAACAGTCCCTGAAAGGTCGAACATAGAAATTTGTGCCACCTTCGTTACTTCCGTGGCTGCACGCCTATCCAAACAAAATTAACGTCATTTTCTGTTTTTACTGTACGGACATCTTGAAAAACATTTAAAAAAAAAAGTTCTTACTAAAACCATGGAAGACGATTTCTCTACTCTAGGATTTTGCAACTTGAAGAAGGCTAAAGAGAAATTAAGTATACACGAAACTTCAGAATGTCATAAACTGGCTGTACTCTGCTACACGCAGAGAAAAAAAAATTCAGTAGAAAACCAATTAAACAGACAAATTTTAGATGAACAACTGAAAGCCAGGAAATTCCTGGAAAAATAGAATCTCAAGTATACGTTATCTTGCAAGACAAGGACTCGCATTTAGAGAACATGGCTCCCGGTTCAGGAATTTATTTCAGTTGATGAGCCTTTGCTCTGAAGATTTTCCACAATTGAAGAGCCGGATAAAGGGAAACATGAAGAGATGTAATTTCATGAATTTTAAAATCCAGAACGAAATCTCGAAACCATAAGCCAAGAAATTGCTTTTCATACATGTAACAAAATCAAATCTCAAAACCCTCCTCTGTTCTCTATCGTGTCTGATGGTTCCCGTGATGTGGATGGCGAAAAACAATTAAGTATTTGTGCCAGGTAAGTTGATGAAGATCTCTGTTCTCATGAAAGTTTTCTTGTGTTCTACTGTATATCAAAAAAACTACTGGTGAGTTTATAGCTTCAGTTATTCTGGATGAGATGGTGAGACTCCAGCTTCCAATTGCTCAACTCAGTGGATAAGTTTATGATGGCTCTGGAAATACGAGTGATGGCTCTGGAATTAGTGGCCCACCTATTATATGTAAACAGCAACTTCTTGCTTTGTATGTACATTGTGGAGCTCACAGTACTAATCTTGTGATTAAGGGTGTCTGTAGTGCATCAGAAGTAGTGAGAAACTCTTTGCAGTGGATACACGAACTATGAGTACTGTTTTCGCAGTAACTTTCAGTGAGGCCACGATTTCCTGCTCTAATCGAGGCTCATGCTTGTGGTCTCGTCTTAAACATTGTAAACATTAAATCCTTGTGTCCTACTAGGTCCCACTTTGTAGACTTAGTCTAATAACAGGAGTTGTTTAACATTATGAAGAAATTGTCTCTACGTTGCAAAAGATGAAGACTGACGGAATTGTCAACACATCTTCAGGATCAGCAGCTGGGGTTTTGCGGCTTTTTGAAGAAGGATCTACGTTTCTTGGGCTCATATGGCTAGAAATATTATCAGAGGTTGGAGCTTTTTAACAGGACACTTAAAGACCCAATTTCAGTGTCAAAATGGGAAACAATACAAATCATAAATGAAAACATGAACTTCAATAATACGCTTAGTCACTGATCATAAGTTCATTGTACTGTCATGAAACCTACAAATTAATATCATCGCCCTGGAAATCCCATTAATTATAATAAATATTGTCAACAGTACCATATATAGGATTGTTTGTGTCGCTGGAATAGAAACTGTTATCACAATTGATAGGATTTATCTATCCTAAATTGCAGCACTTTAATTCATGTTGTGTTACATTTTGAAAATTAAGGGGGGGGGGGGGCAATGACATCAGCATTTCTTTAAATTTGGCCCACAATGTTGAGTGAAGGGTACTGTCCCCCAGAAAATTTTAGGTGGGCACGCCTATGCCCTGAATATGAGAAACATAATGCTATATCGCATTTTCTAACTTTCCAGTAAAATGGGAAAGATTCAAAATTCCTATGCAATTCAATTCCCATGCTGTGCAATTCCCATAATTACAAGCTTAACAGTTTTCCTAACCCATGATAAAAATGTCTGTTGTCAAATTGCACTACTTCAGGTTATTATATATTATATATTTCAAATTTATAACTATTCTATCAGGCCTTGTTTCCATTTTGTACTAATACACAATAAGACATTGAGCAAGGCTATGTAATAATATGTAAAAAAACAGTATCACGTAACGGTTTCAACACAATAACTGTGTCTTCATCAGACTTCCACTCCTTCTACTCTAGAGAAGGAGTGGAAGTCTGATGAAGACACAGTTATTGTGTTGAAACCGTTACGTGATACTGTTTTTTTTTTTTTTTTTTTTTTACATATTATAACATAGCCTTGCTCAGTGTGTTATTGTGTATTAGTTCAAATTTATATATAAAATAAAAACTTACAATACCACTCTTGTTATACAGTGCTGCAAACTAAGAACACTAAAGTATCACAAACATAGAGAAACAAACAAACTTCGAAGGGCTCTACAATATTTGGATGAAGTTCATGACTCATCTGCTCATGTGTTTACGACTGTTTACGATTGGATAAATGAGTTTAAACGTGGCTGTACATCTACAAATGAAGAATATGGGATGTCCAGTTGAAGTGACTTTCTCCGAAATAATTGACAAAATCCATATGGTTTTGAGTGATCGATGAATCTAAGTGCGCGAAATAGTTGAGGCCACAGGCATGTCACTAGGTACAGTAAATTTTCAATTTTGAAAACAATCTCGGCAAGATGGGTGCCGCTCGATATATAACAGCGGACGAGACATAGATACACTACTACACTCCAGAAACAAAGGAACAGTCCAAACAATGAGTTTTTAAAGGCGATTCAGCTTCGAAGAGGGCGAAGATGGTAAAATTCGCCGACAAAGTGAGAGCCACAGTTTTATAGATGCACGTGGAATCATCTACATCGATTGTTTCGCAAAATGACAAACGATAAATGAAGAGGATATGCGTCATTGTTGCATCAGTTGGAAAGAAATTTAAAAAATGTCCTCATTTGACAAAGAAGAAATTCTTTTCCATCAAGACAGGTTTCGATAGCGAAAATTATGAAATTAAAATTCGAATTGTTACTACATACACTGTATTCACCAGTGTTGGCTCCCAGTGATTTTCTTTATTTCGAAACTTGAAAAAATGGTCCGGCGGTAAACGATTCACGTCGAACGAGGATACCATCGCCCAAGCAGATGACTATTTTGAGGATCTTCCTAAATCCAACTTTCTGGTAGGCTTAAAAAGTTGGAGAGATGGTGGAAAAAATGTGTCGAGCTAAAAGGAAGTTATGTTGAAAAAATAAAAATAAATTTCTACCCCAAGTTATTTGTCCTTTTATCTTTTTCTAAGGATTTATTGATCGACTCTCACTCATAGAAGTGAGTTACTTTGTACAGTGTGAAACTACGATAGACTTTCACACTATATTAATTCAATACTTAAAGAACCGTCTATAACTACTAGTTGCAATAGAAGAATAAGATCAAAGATAAATTCTGTTCCTTGGATGTGGAAGCTGAATCCACATCGAAAAGCCATTACTTGCTATCAATTATTGTTTTTATTCTATGGGTATTACCAGTGGCGTATTTACGATTTTCTTTCGGGGGGGGCTTTGCTAACTTTCGGGGAGGGCTTTGCCTGAAAATGTGAAAATTCTGCAAGATATTTCATATACTTTACTATAGTAAGTAAGATTTCAGGGGGGGCTTAAGCCCGGAAGCCCCCCCCCCCTAAATACGCCACTGGGTATTACCATTAAAACCGAAGGTAGTAATAATAGATATCTATCACTTTTGGTTGTAATATAAAGAATAAAATCAGAAATGAAGTATATTTTTTGTACTGAATCGATACAAAAAAAAAAAAAAATACTTGTCGCTGACTAGGCTATTTTCATTTTATCCATTATGCGATTAGTATTGTAATCGAATAATCGAAGATTTTTCACCATTTCATGTTTCAACAGATAGATAAAACTCGAGACAAAACTCATTCTTGGGGCGATTAATCTGTGTCAAAAACCGTTATTTGATATCCCTTATCGTTTTTATTCTATGGAAATAAGTATTGAAACCAGAAGTGCTAGTAAATACCACCCACTTCTTATTTGGATAGAATATTGCGTGTGGTATGATCTTCTCTTGAGACACTAAATCGATTGCTGAAATCCGCTGATTTTCTTCTACGGCGATCAATACTAAAACTGGAAACGGTTCATTTCTATCACTTTGGATCTGAATAGACGGTAAACAGAAAGTTTATATTTCATTCTTGGGACATTAAATCGATTGCACGAAACCACTTATCGATATTATATTATATTATATTATATTATATTATATTATATTATATTATATTATATTATATTATATTATATTATATTATATTTGGTCTAGGAATTAATTCATGCGGGTGGACAAGAGACGGCGCAACGAACGGAGCGTCCCACAGTTCCGTGTATCCACACATGTGTTGCAAACCCCTGTCATCGCGTATCGTTCGTAGTATAGGGCAGTGGATTAAAGCGTCAACAACACCAGTTTGTAGTTAAGTGAACATGGCGCAATTTGTGCCTGATAAAGTGTTTTTGCGGGGTGTCCTGCTGCATTACTTTAACATGCAGAAAAGTGCGACTGAAAGTCATCGTATTTTGGTGGAAGTGTATGGTGACCATGCTCTAGCTGAGCGAACGTGTCAGAAGTGGTTTGCACGGTTTAGAAGTAGTGATTTCGGCTTGGCAGACCAAGAGCGAGCTGGACAGCCAAAAAAATTTCAAGACGAAGAATTGACAGCATTGCTCGAGCAGGATTCGTGTCAAACGCAGGAACAACTTGCAGCAGCATTAGGCGTTGATCAAACAACAGTCTCCAAACGCTTGAAAGCCATGGGAATGATTCAAAAGATGTCACATTGGGTTCCACATGAATTGAAAGACAGAGACGTTGAAAGACGAAAAACCATTTGCGAATTGCTGCTTCAACGACAGAGCAGAAAGGGGTTTCTGCATCGAATTATTACGGGTGATGAGAAGTGGATCCATTACGAGAACCCTAAACGAAAAAAGGCCTGGGTGAAATCAGGTGAACCAGGTCCATCACAACCAAAACGAGATATTCACTGTGCAAAGGTTATGCTGTGCATATGGTGAGATATGAAAGGTGTGGTGTACTATGAGCTGCTGCAACCGGGTGAAACTATGAATGGAGAACGTTATCGACGACAATTAATGCGTTTGAAGCAAGCTCTGGCCAGAACACGACCAGAATGGGAGAACAGACATGATAAACTTATTGTTTAACATGATAACGCTCGCCCACATGTCGCAAAACCGGTCAAAACCTATTTAGAAAATGTCGGATGGGAAGTTTTACCCCACCCGCCGTATTCACCAGACGTTGCTCCTTCGGACTACTACTTGTTCGATTGCATGAACAACGATTTGATTGGACAGCGGTTTACTTCTTCAGAAGATATCGAAATATGGGTCTCTGACTGGATCGCTTCCAAGGATGAGGACTTCTTTCGCCACGGAATCCGTACATTGCCTGACAGATGGGCGAAAGTGGTGGCTAGCGATGGACAATATTTTTCTTAAGGTATTTATGTATTTTGTGTTTGTACTACAGCTTCAATGTGTGCGTACCAACCGCACGAATTAATTCCTAGACCAAATATTATATATATCTTTCCGCTTTTGCTCTATGGAAGTCAATATTGTAATCGAAAGTACTATTACATTTCAACCAGTTCCCTTTTCGGTAGAGTGTTGCAGATGGTGACAATATGTTCTCTTGAGACACTGAACTGGTTGCAAGAAACCGCTTGCCGCGATCTATTACTGATTTTGTTCTATAGCGATGAACATTGAAACCAGAAATGATTCATTTCTACCATTTCCTGGTTTGAATAGAGGACTAGCCTAATATGAAATATATCCTTGAAATGCTGAATGAATTGTAAAAAAAAAAAAAAAAAAAAAAAAAAAAAAAAAAAAAAAAAACCTTGTCGCATTATATTGACTGTTTTTCGTTCTATAGCTATAAACATTGGAACCGGAAGTGGTGGATTTCTATCCCTTACGCCTTGAATAGAGGGTTAGCCTAGGATATGAAATTTATTCTTGAGACTCCGAGTCGATTATTAAAAAAATCTTCTGGCTATCTATTGTCTGTTTTTTATTGTATGGCAATAAACACTGACACCAGAAATAGTGGATTTCTATCCCTTCCCGATTTGAATAGAGGGTTATCCTAGCATATGAAATTTATCCTTGAGATGCTGAATCGAGTATTAAAACACCGCTTGTTGCTATCTATTGACTATTTTTCTACTATGGCGATAAACATTGAAACCAGAAATAGTGGATTCTATCCCTTTCTGGTTTGAATAGAGGATTAGCCTAACATGAAATTTATCCTTGAGATGCTGAATCAATTGCAAAAGAACCGCTTGTTGCATTATATTGACTGTTTTTCGTTCTATGGCGATAAACATTGAAACCACAAGTGATGGATTTCTATCCCTTACAGCTTGAATAGAGGGTTAGCGTAAGATATGAAATTTATTCTTGAGACGCTGACTCGATTATAGAAAACCCCTTCTCGCTATCTATTGACTGTTCCTTATCCTATGGCAATAAACACTGAAACCAGAAATGGTGGGTTTCTACCTCTTCCGGTTTAAATAGAGGTTTAGCCTAGGATATGAAATTTATTCTTGAGACGCTAAATCGAATATTAGAAAACCGCTTATCGTCATCTAAATACTGGTTTTATTCTATAACGATAAACATTTAAACTGAAAATGTTGGGTTTCTATCCCCAAAACAGTCAATAGATAGTGACAGGAGTTATATATATAATTGATTCAGCGTCTCAATAATAAAGGGTCTTCCCTAGTAAGATAGCGAAATCGGCCCTTGATCCAAATTGGGTCGCTATTGACACAAAAGGTTACTCTTAATCTAAAACTTCCTTAAAAAAATGACCCTCTCCCCTTACCGAATTATCGTATCATACATGCTCAAAATTGAATATTTTTTAAAATTTTGGTGGGGGTGGTCGAAATATTTTGAAAGTTTCACAAGTTGTAGATACTATCTAGATGTAAATATGCAATTTTCTTCAAAACTATCGATGCGTATTTTCTTTATTCTTTTGCGGGGGGCGCGGTGGCTCAGTGGTAGAGCGTTCACCTCCGGTGCTTAAGGTCCCTGCTTCCATCCCAGCTCGCGCCGTGTGGACTTTGTGGTGAACAAACACCGTGCTCGTGGGTTTTCTCGGGGTTCTGCCGTTTCCTCCCACTTTCTTCATTCCACCATTTCATTCATCTTTCATCATCACCGTCTCCTTTAGCGTAACCGGCATAACCGTGGGACGTAAAACTTAAATATTTCATTTCATTTTTCTTTATTCTTTTGCGTGTTGAAAATTTTAAAAAAATGTAGAAAAAAAGTTTGGGGGGAACACGTTGCTGATTTTTTGGTTAAAAAATTAGTTATACCCTTAGGTACAACATATATTTTTTTCGGGGCCTGAAAGTAATGGCAACATTGTCAAAAAGAAATAAAACTGAAAACAAACGTGTTTTTCGCACAGTTTTCTCACTGAGGGCAATTTCAAAAATTCTTTGCCAGATTTCACAATTTTCCTTTCTCTTGCGTCTCTCCCGATTCTGCCGTTCTTCGGCTGCTTCGAAAGTGTCCGTTTCGGAATAGAAACACCAAATAGGCCTATATCTACGTAACAGTGCTTCCACTACAACCGACTCTTGCACAACGAAATTACACACACCTCGCGTCGGCTCCTCCTATCTATCAGTGTTTGTTTCACTGGTCACACACAGTGGCGCTCTCTACCGCGGGCTGTGTCACTGTTGTGCAAGAGTCGGTTGAAGTGGAAGCACTGTTACGGAGATATATTTGGTGTTTCTATTCTGAAATGGACACAATCGAAGTAGTCGAAGAACTACAGAAGCGGAAGGGACGCAAGAGAAATGAAAATTGTGAACTTTGGCAAAGGATTGTTTGAAAGCGTCCTCACTTTGAGAGCCCAAAAATGGTGGGTAAACTGTGTGAAAAACACGTTTGCTTTCAGTTTTATTTCTTTTTGACAATGTTGCCGTCACTTTCGGGCCCTGAAAAAAATATATGTTGTACCTAAGGGGATAACAGTTTTTTTAACCAAAAAATCAACGACGTGTCGCCCTCAAATATTTTTCTACAATATTTTGAAATTTTCAACACGCAAAAAAATAACGAATATACGCATCGATGGTTTTAAAGAAAATTACACATTTACATCTAGATTAGGGATGGCCTTTTTCGAAAAATCTGTTTTTCGATTTTAGGAAATTTCATTTTTCGTTTTTTCGTTTTTTCGAAAAAAATTTCGTTTTTCGAAAAAAATTCTTTTTTTGGTTTACAAAAAAATTTCGTTTTTTCGAAATAATTTTCGTTTTCCCTTTTTTCGATAAAAAACGTTTTCGGTTTTTCGATGATTTTTCGTTTCTCGAAAAGTTTTCAGAATTCGTGGAATGATAATGCGGAAGGAAATGAGAGTACCCCGGGAAAACACACGGACACGATGTTGTCTCCCACGAACTTAATTGACCTGGGATCAAATGCACAAGAGGTAAGCGTTCTAAAAGCTTCCGTGAACCCTTGGATTTGGATTTAATGAAAGAATAGTGTATAATGTCTACTATTGACGAAACTCATCCAATCACGACCAAAATTTGTATAGTTATGGACTGCGATGTATTTAGTACATACGTTAAATATTATGGTGCTTGGGCTTTGGTTCCAGAGTTATTGCTAATTAAATTTGTGTTTTAAGTTAGTGATATCAAGAAATTTCGCTTAAGACGCATTTGATTAAACTTAAACGATCTTGACGGAAGTTGGTAGGATTGTAAATATTGACAAGCTTGGTATGCATGAAAGCTCAGTATAAAATATTATGGTGTACAAACTTTTTGTTCCTGAGTTATTAGCTATCAATGTTAGATTTGGAATCAGTGAAACCAAGAAATTTCATTAAACCGCGAAAGATGGAACTCATCCAATTTTTCCAAATTTGGCAAGGTAGTAGATCTTGACGAGCTTAGTAACTATAAAGATAACCAAGAAAGATTTGTCGCTTTTTCACCCAACATCTTCAAACATCGATATGTAACCTACCATACCTGGAAGGTCAAAAATAATATCCATCAACATCGACGAACTTCTGCCAACGTTTTGGAAGGCCATGTATTCCATCGCGGTAGAACTTGGTGGACCGTGAAGCGACTAAACTATCAAGTGCATTTTGCACCTCTACCAGGGATTTGAACTGGCGTCCTCTAAGCTGATTGTCCACGGAATGGAACAGGTGATAATCGAACGGTGCAATGACCGGTGAGTATGGCGGATGCAATAGTGTTTCCCATCCAAAATGTAGAATGGTGTCCCGGGTCATCCTAGCCACGTGGGGCTTAGCGTTGTCCTGTAACAGGAGGACCCCTTTGCGATTCAGAAGTGCTGGCTCCAGAGTCTTGAGTTTTTTCTTGAACACGGCTCAACTGCTAACAGTACACAGTTGCATTGATGCTCTGACTAGCTGGTAACAGTACTTTTTCTCAAAATACTATCCAAAAAATTTGGACTAGAACTTAGTAAAATAAAAAAAAATCATTAAAACGCGTTAAACTCATCCGACATTGGCCAAAGTTGATATGGTCATAGACTTTAACGAATCTGGTACGCGTGCAAGCTCAGCACGAAATATTGTGATGCACAGACCTTTGGTTCTTGATATAAATTAGAAATAATAATTCACAAAGGTAAATAGTGTAAAATTTATATTTTACAGAATATTAAAAAATAACTATTTACTAATAGCGATTATTAATGTGTTATCGACTATATGGCATTACTGCTGTATCGCCGGACCAATTTGAAAATCGAAAAAATGGAGCAAAATATACTGCATTCGGTTATATTTGGTTGGATTACATTAAGTTACGTTAGATTATGTTATTAGGTGCGCAGTTTCAGTATACGAATCCATAGTATAAGTAGTAGTAGGAGTAGGAGTAACAGTAGTAGTAGTAGTAGAAGTAAGAGTAGGGGTAGTAGTAGTAGTAGTAGGAACGGGTTAGAAGTCCCGCAGTGGTTGGTTGGGTTCTGTTCTCGATATGAAATGGGCAAATTAAAGATTTGCCAAAATTTTTCTGTACATTTTACAATCTATGGATCCGTATAGTAAAACAAGTGTACCTCTCCGCGAAATAGTCCATCCGTCTCCACATACAGTGCCTCTTACAACATCAAAAACAACCAGCAAATACAATCACCTTCTGAGCTTTTACTATTCCCCTTACCTGACTTTCAATCACTCTTCCTCATAAACTAAATAAATTCTCCAATTGACACGGTAAATTTCCTAAAATTGGTCCGGCGATACCAGGGCTGATATGTTTAAAACAAAATGTTTAAAACAAGTGTTTAAAACATGTTTAAAACGAGGGCTGTTGTTTTATTCAGTTTGTTTTAAACGTTTTAAACAAATTGTTTTAAACGTTTTTTTCTAATGCTGGTTGGACATGTTTAAAACAACTAAAATATCACATTGAAGAAGCTAATTTAATTTTCTAACGAACAAGCCATCCTCCGCAGGATTTGTGCATGGAGTAAATTACAAGAAGAGTTATATTCTTATTATAACAGTAATTACTGAACGAAATTCTGCACATCAATGTGCGTATAACTAAACCAACAGGAATTCAAGTGAAGTATTTAAACATTTCTTAATTTCCAAGAATAATGGAGGTTAAACACACTATACACTATTCTAAGACCCAAATTCACAAATTCAAAACTTGGATTTTTTTTATCACTATCATTTCCATAATAATGAACAGTTCTCACATCATAGGTTAGAAGAAATACTCTGACAAATACAATACAGCTCATAGAAAAGACTACAAGGAGCAAATGATATTTTAACTAAACAGTTTTCAAGATACATCTCTATCTGCAACATGGGTAGTTAATAATGATTAGTGTCTACGGCATAACAACACAATTAACTCTAGACACCCGCCAGGGATTTTAACAAAACGGTAGACTCTCATGTTTGGGGCTCTGGTGACTCCCCTAATTATCACAGAGTCATGAGTTATACACCATTGGAAAGCTTATAGACCACAAATTCCAACGAGATAACATTCGTGAAATTCCCGCCGTATTCGTAGAAAAAGAACAGACATAAAAAATCATTAAAAATATGAAAATATTGACTTTGCGGGGCCCTGGCAACCCTTGCAGTCTCCCTACGCTGACAAAATGATGCTAATGTGTAGGCCACATATTTGTGACAATAATATAAGAAATGGTAGCCATTGCTGCCATTGCGTAATGAATTCGGTTTATGTAGGAAATATAAAAAAATATATATATACACGCAGAAAAACATTCATTGAATTAGACATTATCTCCCCTCCCCCACTATAGTACCACGTCCATATGCAATTCATTTTTGCTGCCACATCGTGTATACGAACAAGAATTGTGCTTCTAGACCACTTCAGTGAAATGTATCTTGTGTTATATGGGACCGTCCCGAAAATAAATGTAAATTAACCAAATTTGACCCCCTCTTCCTCTATAAACAAGTACACATACAGGTTACTATCATGTAGGGGACTACTTTATTGCTTCACATACCAATTTTTAGGGATGTACCACAAAGGGGGGAGAAATACCCGCCAAAACCTGATGAAAAATTAAAAAATAACAATATCATCCTCCCTCTCTCGGCCGTACATATGTACCCCCTATATGCATAAAATGCAACTGACGGAAAGCTTCATCTCTCAAAAATACTTTGGTACCAAATCATCTTTTTAGCTTAATTAAGGACTGAGCTATTGATGTTTGTTGTAAAAATAAATGTAATTTACGTCAAAAAAACTCCAAAAATTGGCTAACTTTGCCCCCTTCCTGCTACCCCATATAAGCAAGAAGTATAAATACACGATATTACTATGTAGTGGCCTACTTCATTGCTTCACGTAACCATTTTTGTGAATCTATCCTCCAAGGGGGGGAATGGCCCCCAAAAAACTGTTGAAAAAAACACGATATTTACCCTCCTCCCACGTACATAAAATGCACATCAGCAAAGCTGCATCTTTCAGGAATAAATTGATACCAAAACCATCTTCCAGCCTTAATTTGAGGTTTAGGACTGAGCCATTGAGGTTTAAAGCTCTGATAGAACGTAACACGAAGAAACTAAACTACATATTCTGTGAACGGAGATCGGGAAATTCCCGATTTTTTCCCAGAATTTAACATTTGGGCGGATAGAGATTAGGGAAGTTCCCGAAATTTGATCTAGCGGTTGAATATAGATGGCAAGCAATACCTAAGATTGTAAAAATGTAATATATATCCCTATTTAGATTATTGTTTTAAACAAATTAAAAACTTTTTTTTTCTTTAAAAACAAAGTACTTTAAAATATTTAATATGGACAGTCACATAAGTTTACAGGTGATGATGTATCACAAAATATCATTAATACATTAAGCCATCAATACATTTAAATAATCAGAAACAACGTTTCTTCACAATTAGAGTACAATAAAACAAAGTACAATGAAAACATATATTACATAACATTTCCACATGTGATAACCATATATATATCCATGAAGAAATTCGAACCATTTCCTAGTAACCAGATTCAATTGCTTTTTATAATTTCAAACAGAAGAAACTGATAACTCCCACTTCTTCGTAGTTGGAAACTTCTATCGTTCATCATTCCGTATGCTTTCTTTTCCTTTCGTTATTAAATAATCTTCAGTATATATCAAAATGTTTCCAAGATTTCTTCTTTTTTTTTTTTTAAGAAAATTTGTGCCAAGGCACGGAAGCTACAAGTAAAAATTTTCTGTTGTTTTGTTTTCCAAAAGAGTGAAGTGCGTTAAAGCACCTGGTAACAATCAGGGTTTCTTTTAAAAAAACATCAAACAGTGACAGCACAAAGGTGTAAATAGCTGAAGTTTCAACCGTGTTGCAAGGGCTTCAGTAGTTCTTTGAAGAGCCTCTTAACTTAATGTTCATCGATTTCCTGTGAAGCAACACAGTAGGCGCCGCCACCACTATCTTTTCTTCCTTGAATGTTTTGAAGTTTCAGGAAAGGAATTGAGTATGACTGCATCAATTTCTGATTCTGGGATGTCATCTAACCACTGTTTCTCAGGAGAGGAATTGAATATGATTCCATCAAGCTCTGATTCTGGGACGTCACTTAGCGCATCATTGTCTGAGACATCGCTTTTATCATCATCTGAAGCTATTGTTGTAACTGAATTGCTGCAATGTATTATTTCCTCAGGCATGTTGTTAATGAAATCGAGTTCTTCATCGGCGCATAGTAACACTGCCGGATCGCTCTCGTTATCTTCAGTAGCATTTGGATCGCAGGAAGCATCTTCTGGAACATGCTCAATGGAAGGCTCCTGATGAAGTGGTACAAAGGATCGTAAATCAGTGCGAATGCTGACATATGGTAACATACATTTTACGCACATGTCATTAACACAGAACCATGTAATTGAGTATGCACGCAAGGTGTATATAAAAAAAAGGGGTAACCACCTCTTCATCATACTTATAAGTGTATATTATATTTCCATTCGCATCCTTACTTTGATACTCAGTGCAGCGTCGGTCACAGCTGATGATATTCCTAGGGTTATCGATGAATAGAAATCTCATTTGCTTTGAGTAGAGAGCAATAAAGGAAGTCTTGAAATAGTCAGCCATCATAAAATTCAGAGCGTTTCTCTCGTACGTCTAACTAGATTGCTTATTATCACCACACTAAATTTTCCAGCTCTTAGAAACTACAACAGTGAACACAAGAATCGAAAAACTAGTTTTACCAACAATGACACGAATTTTGTATTAGGTATAATATAAACAAGAACAGAAAAAATAAGAATAAAATATGTTTAATAATTTTTGATATACTGAAAACAGTTAAACGTAAAGTTGTTGAAATTTACGTATGAGTTATAGTATATCTTTGTGTGTGAATATTCTTTCGGAAAGCAAGTTTTATATCTGTGCACAATTTCATCCACTTCGGATAACTTCTTCTGGCCTTTCACACCTCAACTTTCAAAATTTTGGATGGGGACTTTTGCCCCCTAAAACCGTTTTTCCGCAGAAAAAAAACGCATGTTTATTTTTTGCGTATTGTCCCTACACAAAGTTTCGTTGCAATACTTTACACACATCTCACATACTGTTCTTAGCTCTTTTGATATTTCGTGATCAAAGGTTTGGAGGGGTCCGTGCCCCACCTAACCGTTTCTTTCCAGGAAAATATGAAACATGTATTCCCTCATTTTGAGTCTACAATATGTGTACGCAATTTCTTTCACTTCGATCCATTTGTTTTTCCTTTCGGGCATCAAATTCCAAAATTATGGATTGGGTTTTTGCCCCCCTAAAACCGTTTCTCCACAGAAAATAAAAAAAAAAACGTATTCATTTATTTTTTGCGTATTGTCTCTACAGAAAGCTTCGTTGCAATCCTTCATGTTCTTTACACACATCTGACATACTGTTATTAGCACTTTCGATATTTCGTGATCAAAGGCTTGTAGGAGTCTGTGCCCCACCTAACCGTTTTTCCAGGAAAATACGAAACTCGTATTCCCTCATTTTATGTCTACAATATCTGTACACAATTTCATTTACTTCGGTTCACTTCTTCTTGCCTTTCGGGTATCAACTTTCAAAATTTTGGGTAGGTTCTTTTGCTCCCTAAAACCGTTCCTTTCCGCAGAAAATAAAAAAAAACGTATTCGCTTTTTTTTTTTTTTTTTGTATTGTCAATGCACAAAGTTTTGTTGCAATTTTTCATATCCTTTACACATATCTGACATACTGTTACTAGCACTTTTGGAATTTCATGATCAAAGGTTTGCAGGGGTCCGTGCCCCACCTAACCTTTTTTTTTTCAGGAAAATACGAAACACGTATTCCCTCATTTTGCCTACAATGTCTGTGCACAATTTCGTTCAGTTCGGTCCGCTGTTTTTGCCTTTTGGGCGTCAACTTTCAAAATTTTGGGTAGGGGCTTTTGCCACCTAAAACCGTTTTTCCGCAGAAAATAAAAAAAAAACACATATTCGTGTATTTTATGCGTAGTATCTGTCTGCCAAATTTTATCAAAATCGGAGTGTTACACTTGGGAAGTGTTACTTGTTAGTAGCTTTTTATGTTCATACTTGGACGAGGGAATTTGTTTTGTAACTCAGTAACCATTTTTGCAATGGGAAGCATGCGGGTGCATATCAACACGGCGGGTTTATATCAAGAGAGATACAGGGTGCCGAAAGCGTAGTGAAGTGCATGCAAATATCGGAATGTATAGAATGTACGTTACTCCATTTAAGTAGACTTATAAGATAATAATCTTACATAAGTAAATGGGTAGTATTTTTACCACTTTACTTTAATTAGGTTTATCCACCTTGAGTATATGTGACCCTTATATATTGGTAGGGGGTCCGAGGTGAAGGAAATTAGTGTGAGCCTAAAATGTACTTGTACTAAGAGAGTATTATTGCGAGTGTTAATTTCTCAACGCATTCCAAAAGAAACTTCTGTTCACAGGAAAATACCCCTGTACAATATGGAAAAGGTTATGATTTCTCAGTTCACAATATTTTTCTCACAAAAGACTTGAAAAACCAATGTATAAAGGTGTTCGGGTACCCTATGTGAGAGCATCTCCACAAAGTATGCTCATAATTGTAATTTGTGTAATCAGTAAAACAACAAGTTAAATTTAAGTTACAAATATGCATAATTGCAATTATTATGAATATTTATTCAAAGTAGTTTACCTAAAGCAAAGAAGAGGCTTATTAAAAATTAGGTACAAAGTTGAATAGCACAAATAAGCCATTAGTAATACAAGTATACATTTTCCATAACTCGTAATTTGCCACCGTAAAACAAATCTGAAATCTAGTGTATTTCCTGCTGGCCTCCAGAACTTTTTCGTGGTAAATAGTCCGCAGTGGAATGATGTCCATCCTTCAGCCAAGAAATAACTAGCTCATCTACCGTACTTTGAGCGTGTATAGCGGTGGGCCATTAACATTGATGAACAATAAGTTAGACAATGTTTGAGCACTTAGTCTATTTCTAATATCAGTCATCTGTAAATTCATAAGGGGAAATCCCCGTTCGCACTCTGTCGTGGAAATTGATAATACTTCTATCCGATTTCTGCAACTCCTCATCGACAATCCGCTTGTTAGACTTAAGTCTGATAACGATTTTTCTCAGTCAGTTTTGAAATACTCAGCAAGAAGTATTATCTCTCTATCACCATACAATATCTTTTCAATATCGACCATGTAAGTTGGCAATGTCGACTCATGAAGAACGGAAACTTCATCTACCACACCTTCGACAGGGAATCTTGTGAATAAATTATCAATTAAAGCCTGATAAACTGATGATTTCTTATTTGTTTATAAATTTAATTTTTGTAATTACACATGAAAGTTTGATGCCATTACCAAGTTCCCTCCCCGTCTAGAAAGCGAAAGGGAACGAGGTTCCTGGAAAGTGTTCAGAGGTGAATGGGAATTTCCGTCCTTCTTCCCCTTTCATTACCACACTGATGTTTGCCATGGGCCAAATTACGATGAATTTCGATTAAATTATCATAATATAATTATTTTCTTGTTGAATTATCGATACTTTCCGGTGGAAAAAAGGATGATATTTCAAAATTTCAAATCAAGGTAAGTAGACCAACGTAAAGGGAAAAAAAAGAGTAAAATTTTTCATATAATTATGCGTACAATCCAAACTTGAAATTTCCGCGTAATTAAGCTTACAGTACAAATTTTATCTCTATTTTTCTCACAACTTTATGGGTTGATTGTCCTGTGCTGTCAGTGCTCCATATAATAAACATAAGCTTCAGCAATTATTATAGTAGAAAGCAATGGGTATATGAAGCCAAGCACTGTATTTTTTATTTCTGATTTTTTTCATAAATAACATCGATCGTTATCGATCATTTTTACAAACCAACTCACTACTAATTTTCCATATATAGAAAATGACCCCCCGATAAAGTAGAATTAAAAAAAAATGCTAGGACACATTCTGTTTATTTTCAATAAAGAGTTAATACACTGAATTTCAGCTCCGTAAATTTAACGGCTTGCGAAATACTTTTTTTTTTCGCAAAATTTCGGATCCTCACTACTTCCTTAGGATATTATGTATTATAATGAAAGCAATATAACATCCCAGTTTGGATTAAGGCCTAACTATATACCAAAAGTCATTTCATTTGACTTTGCAATTTGACCGTGATGATCAGGCACATAGTTATATTCAATTTTTTATATAATAATTTATATATTACAGTGATTCAAAAATGTATTTTTTCCAGTAGTTAGCTCCTCTAAAAACTCACAGGTCTCGAAAGCCAAGTAGTAGTATAAGACCTATTACTATTATTACAATTAAAAATATCAATATCCCGAAGTGTCTGAAGTTCTTTTTTTCACTTGGTTAGATATACTCACCTCAGGTAAGTAGACAGAAATAAATGGAAAAGGAAGGGAAATGAAGGTCTTGAAAGTAAAACGAAGAGAACTTTACCAGTCTTCAAAAGATACTGTCTACAATGCAGTGAGCAGAGTGGGTCGGTAGATCATACTGAGTCGGTGGTTCGCTGTGGGTCATGGTGGGTGGTGTGTCACAGTGGGTTACATGCTGTTGACCCACGACCCTTTGATCCACTCAGACAACTTGATCCACTTGACCCACTGACCTATTCCATTTCTATTATAGTTTGGAAATTCTAACAAATGAGATGAATTCAGTTTGTTTTACGAAAATTATCCGTTTTCCGTTTCTCGAAAAAAAATTTCGTTTTTCGAAAAAGATTGTTTTTTCTAAAACTTTTTCGTTTCTTTTTTTCGAAAAATTTTCCGTTTTTCTTCGAAAAATTTTTCGTTTTCCGTTTGTCGGAAAAATTTTCGTTTTTCGTTTTTTTGAATTTTTTTCCGTTTTTCGCTTTTCGAATAATTTTTCGTTTTTCATTTTTTTCGAAAAAGTTTTATTTTTTCGTTTTTTCGAAAAATTTTTCGTTTTTCATTTTTCGTTTTCGATAAATTCATTTTTCGAAAAAGTATTTTTCGATAAATGTGGCCATCCCGAATCTAGATTGTATCTACAATCTGTGAAACTTTCAAAATTTTTCGACCACCGCCTCGAAAAATTAAAAAAAATATTCAATTTTGAGCATGTATGATACGATAATTCGGTAAGGGGAGGGGGTAGAGAATCAAATTTTTTTTGGACGTAGTTTTAGGTCAAGAGTAAACTCTTAGGTTAATAGCGACCCAATTTGGCTCAAGGGCCGATTTCACTATCTTACTAGGAAAGACCAATTCATATTCCCTGCAATGACCGGTTAACCTAAGATATGACATTTATTCTTGAAGCGCTAAATCGATTATAAAAGAACCGCTTGTTGCTGTCCATTGTCTATTTTTGTTCTACGGCGATAAACGTTGAAACCGGAAATAGTGGATTTCTACCCCTTCCGATTTGAATAGAGGGTTAGCGTAGGATATGCAATTTATTCTTCAGATTTTAAATTGATTATAAAACCCCGCTTGTCGCTATTTATTGACTGTTTCTGTTCTATGGCAATAAACACTGAGACCGGAAATAGTGGAATGGTTTGAATAAGAGGTTAACAGAAGAGATGGAAGCCATTCTTGGAACGCTGGATCGATTGCAAAAGCTATATATATATATATATATATATATATATATATATATATATATATATATATATATATATATATATATATATATATTTGTTGTGATACCTGAGGACAAACGCATGGATGGATGGACGGACTGACAAAGCCATTCTATAAGACTTCCGATACTTGTGCATAGCATAGTTCGGAAGCCTGATAAATACGGAGAAAGCAGGTTAGAGAGAGAGAGAAAAAAGCTATATATGGCGTAGGATTGTGGACAGAGTGAGAGAGAGACCGACCGGAAGAACGGATTTCAAGGGAGCTAGGAAAAAAGCTATTTTTAGACGCTAAAGGAACTGAAAGGGAAAGAGGTGCCAACATCCTTATCCTGTATCCTTAACGGGTTTTCCTTCTTGCAACCTTTTGACTGAGTAACTAAAACATGCGTATTTTAAAAGTACTTAGCGTGTAAGCTACCCATATTAATTTTATCCTTTTGTTTTTCGCGACAAAGATGTTTTTATAACATCACGTGATTGATCACTTACTGATACGAATTGCTTAAAGTGATGCATTTTCTTTTCTCCAGCCCAAAGTATATAATAAAACATTAGTGTATATACATTTTGCTAGAAACTGTTATCTGAGAGTACATATGGTTCACTTGAATGCCTAAATCCAAGAAAAATGGAAAATGATAAATTCCGTTTGTTCTTCATTTCTATACATGAGTATCTTTCAAAAATATATTACAAAACAATAAATTATTAGACCATAAACTGCATACTTACTCATACGATTTTGCCAACGTCACAGAAGTATAAATTTCTCATGAGTTGCTAACGTTAAATTTTTCTCGTCGAAAATTTCAATTTTGGACTTAAACCAATTGACATCTAAACGGTTCTATATGATACTCATGTTCTTTAAAAAAAAGAAAAAAAAATGCTGTATCAGAGTATCAGATTGATGTAAATGACAGTTAAGATTTTATGTTATCTAATGATTGAACTAACAGAGGCACATTTTACTACATGTTGTTCTATACTTGTATTTCAACGTATGTTGGAGCAATTAAAAATCACATTTCTAACACATAGTTGGTGAAAGAGGATCAGGAATAACTTTTTTTTGGCTTGGTTTACGAATGACTGTTGCAGTATCTTTCGGCGTACCTGGTATACGATGATACAGCATTCTTCCTACATTCGCCCTATACTAACAACATAATTGAACAATTGTTCTTTTGAGAATTTTAAAATGTCATGCCTCGAGCAAATCCACAACGTCCTACTTCGTTGAACGCTCACAACTAGTGACGAGGACATCCCTATATTCCACGAAACAAACATCGACACCAAACCACACCATGGACAACATTATTAATCCATGACGCCTGTTGTACTTGTAATGTTGAATTGGACATCAGCACTTGTCTTTGGTTTCTCCCTACAATGTCTCTTTATGCATTTGGACTTGATGCGTGCAATAAACCAGTGGTTTCCAGTCTTGTTTGATTGACGACACTTTACTGAACACCCAGGATATTTATACATACATGTTTGATTCATTATTAATAATAATATAAATTATAATACAGGGTGGCCCAAAAGTAGGTATTGATCATTGATCAAGTGTAACATTCTACTTTATGGGTTTATTTACTTCGGCTGTTCCGAGCTTAAGATATAAGTAAAAACACATTCAGGACAAATAATAAAGAAACTAAGTGTACTTGATGGATAACAATAAGAAATTATAGTATATAAAATGCAAGGTATTGTTCATTATAAACATATATATATATATATATATATATATATATATATATATATATATATATATATATGTGTGTGTGTGTGTGTGTAAAAGATTTGTAATAATATTTTAATAATCAAAGCATGTTGTGTTGTAAGATGCATATCTAAGTAGAAGTACTTTAACGACAGTCTAACCTGTTAAGCACGCATTCGCCCATAAGAAAGCCATTAATCACAGTCTACAAAGTGAAGTGAAGTAACGTACTGAAATCAGTGTGCTAAGTCATAGCACACAACCATAGAAGTGACCAAGAGTTAAGGAATCCTCATATTTGTGAAATTTAAGTTATTAACGTGTTATGTTCTTTTGTAATACAAACGTGCAAACAATAAAATTACATCGGGGACGTCTTTATAATTATATCGGGACCGTCCTTAGAACGTACAAATGCATAATTCAACACATAAAGTAAGTGTGTTTATGCCATGAGTCTATTAGATAACATTCCTGCTTTTCAGTGACCACCTAGTACAAGTTGGTTAGTGTCTTTAGCACTATAGTTCTTATTGTTATATAGTTGCACGTACACTAAAGCGCTCCTAAAGTGAATATGCCCAGACAAATGCAAGACCACACACCAAAAATGATTGTTTAAGATACATTACATAATATAATTACGTAATATTACATAAGCAGAAAATTTATGTATGGATCCTCCAATAAATCTGCACTTTTCTTTCTTTTTTTTTTCTAATGAGCTACAAATTTCAATTTTTTTATAAACTTGACGTCTGTGAATTCAACATATGGCAATAATAGTTTCTGGGGGTGGGGGTATTCTCAGCACACGATGTGTCTATTAACTCGTCGGGACGAAAGAAACTGGTATATACCGTAATTGGTCACTTCCAGTCAACCACTTCCGGCACACATTACCTAATACAGTTTCGGGGGGTGGGGTGTTTTCAGTGATTGCACGCATGAATATATACTGTATATATCAATCAACTCGTCTTGACGAAAGAAACCGATCGGTACTGGGTTTGGTTACTGGATTTGGTTACTATTTGGATACCTAATATAGTTTCCGGGGGTGGATATGTTTGCAGCAATAGCACACATGTAATATATAAATCAATCAACTCGTCTTGACGAAGGAGTACTGGTATTGGTCATTTCTGTCCAGCTGGTGGGAAACCCCACCCCCGGATACTGTATTAGGTACCGTGTACCGTAAGTAGTTGACCGGAGTAATTCACAAGACAACAAGTAAGAATTTGATATTTAAACCCTTTATTCAATGCAAGTTGGTATGTGCCCCAGTATTTCTGGAAATTCCGCTCTTAACAGAAGAACGAGTACAATTCACAATTTATTTTTTCTCAATATATGAAAATGACTTCAAGGTTTCTGTCTCATAATCACGAAAGAATGTGTGAGCCATTTGAAATGAATTTCTGAATATAGTTTACACTTGGGGTGACATGAGTTATTATTATTTCACTTTGATTGGAATCTGTATTCTAAGGGGGAAAAGGATTTACATTTTTCACACAAAACGATGTCATAAACGTATTCTTCCAGTGCGATGAACGAGTACTTCACGTAGCATCTATATTATACAAAAGAAGTTCTAACTGAGTGACTGATCAACGCCTTGGCTAAACCGCTTAATCTAGAAGTGTGAAAATTTGACAGTGCCGTAAGATACTACTAAGAAAGGACTTTTGGTAATTCGACGAGAAAAGGAACGAAATATGGGTGGTAATTTTTGTAATAAAAAGTCTATATATATATATCTCGAAATTTCTGAAGCATGACATTTGGTATATGGTCTTATCACTTAAAATAATTAGACATGTACTTCAGCGTTTGATATTTTACTTAGAAGAAAAAAATGGGTAGGAAGAGAAAAGGTGTTTATAAGGCGTTTCAAAGTATTTTTTAAAGTGATTTTTACCCAGAAGTGAAAATTTGGTATTTAAGTCTTCATTTAAAATCATCAACCACATATTTAAAAGTTGTTATGTGTTTGTCATAAAAAGAAAAGAAAAAGAGATATATAAGGGGTGGGGTTGCAATTACTATAAATACTGTACATATCTTGGAATTCCTTAAAGTTAGAAACGAAATTTTGTATTTATACTTTTCATTAAAAATAGTTAAACATGGTTTAAGCATTTTGTCTAGGTCGATGTTGTCTATCGATTGATACATGAGCCGTTGGATGACAAAAGTGGCATAAGTAACTTTTTTTTTTCCTAAAATGAAACCAATGGATTTCCACGAGCTTGAAACCACAATTTAGTTGATGGCAAAGTGACGTGTGATGTATGTTTGCACCATACTTCGACAACATAACTGACACACAACATAACTTTATAATATTTGTGGATTTTTTCTGTATCCATTCTAGTAAAGTCTCAATTAGGGCTGTTCCGATAATCGAGTAATCGATAACAATTCGATAAAATTTCAAAACCGTTTCATCGATAAAGAATTTTAATTTTATCGAATTATCGAACTTTCGAGATTCCCGAAATGCTTGAGACTCTCGAAATGATCGAAACTCCCGAAATGTTCGGGACTCTCGAAGTGTTCGAGGCACTCGAAATGTAAAAAACATTAGACAACTTCGAGACACTCGAACTGTTCGAGAATCTCGAATTGTTTGAAAGCAGCAAATACAGAAATATATCAATATGATCGCATTTGTCGAATCGCTTGAATATTTAGAAAAGTTCGGGATTATCAGAGTGTTCGAAAGAAACGATATATTCGAGGTTTTCATAGTTGTATATAATATGTATTACATATATGCAGAATGTTCATTTTAAAACTTCTCTCCTTAGCAATGTAGTGAAGGAAAAGTTTTTTCCCCACAGATCTGTACAAGGTTTAAGCAGTCTGTCAGAAGAGAGAAAGAGGAAGAGAAAACATGCATCACCCGAATGGAATTGGAATCCAAGACAACGTTAGTCTACTAATACTCACTTTGTCGATTGCGCCAATAACGGGGCAGGCAGAAAAATAATTTTACATATGATTTCGACAAATACAACTTTGCAATAACTTATCACATGAAAAAAGTTGTTTGACTAGTTTGGTGCTAGAAGAAATCATTGGAGAGGTGAAGGAACCAAACTGTTCATCACTACTTTTGATAATACCCGAAACTTTGATAATACTCGAAATGTCGATAATACCCGAAACTTCGATAATACTCGAAATTTCGATAATACCCGAAACTTTGATAATACTCGAAATTTCGATAATACCCGAAACTTCGATAATTTCAAATACTCGAATGGTTTCGAGTAACCGATGACAACTCGATAAATTTTCACTCCCGAAGTTCGATAGGTCTTCAGCCTTATCGAACACCCCTAGTCTCAATATCTCAAAATGTCTCAGTTTGTCATCCAACGGCTCAATGTCTCATATTTGAACAGTATTATACTGTACGAGTATTAAACAAAAATTAAAGCTTAAATCTTTATCATATTTCTGGACAATTTCTCATTAACCATGTTATGTACTGTATTCTTACTAGTCCTATAGTAAAGAACTTGATACAGAACCTACTTCAACATCAGTTTTATCTTAATACGTAGTATGGTAATCGTATATCAACGTTAAGTTTACAAAAAAAACTTCTTTTTTCGATTTCCTCTAGAACTACATATGAGATTTTACTCACTTGAATCATTTTGTTCAGCTCAGTTAGATAAATTGATCAGTATACTTGATCTTTGGACATTTTATCCCATTATACTCATATATTAAGCAATATCTTTATTTAAAAAAGAAATCAAAAAACACTTTTGGAATAAATTTGCTGAATAATCTAGTAGCCATAAAAATGATAAATGAAGACAGTGGATACTGACACATTACTACATAAAAAAAATACCAAAAAGAAATACTTAGTCCCTTAAAGTGAGCTATTGTTCGTTGGGACATTTTCCAACTTCTACTATCCACATGTTATACCTGTCAGCCATATAGAGAACTTGGAGGACCAGTTCACTTTATAATTTAGAAATATTAAGTGTGGGAAATCTGGAAGACCGATTTCTCTATTAATGACGTATATTAAGTGTGAGGAATTAGGATATTATCAAAATAAATTATAGGAAATTTGGATTTCCAATTTCCGTATAGTATGGTATTTATGTTACTTTTTCTTTTTTTTTCTTTTCTTTCTTTTCCTCTTATTTCTTTTTTTAAAGGACTTGCGTTAGTAAAAATATGTTTTGATTGTAATGGTATAATATATTGAGAACAAATGTAAATATCTTGTATAAATCTTCCAGCACTGGTCTAAATTCTGTAGCATCTCTTTTGTATAATAAATAATAATAAATATTAATCATGTTGAAGAATCATACAACAAATATTCAGTTAAATTTAAATATAAATGTCGCATATATGATAAAATGAAGTTATATACTCGTGTACTTGGGCACCTACTCGTACCAGGTGCTCATAGAATAAACTAGAAAAAAAATGTATCGTTGGAAGGTCTATATTCACTAGGCGTAGGATTTACAATACCTGTATCTATATGTAGGAGTGGTAGTCTGAAAATAAGTTTCCTCTCTCGTTTTCCAAATAGCGAACAGCAATGGGGTAATCAAGACAGCGGTTGCACGTGCAACACACCCAGACATAAGTGGATATCGTTCGCCCGCGATCTTGCAGATGGCGCCATCCAGTGGCTGCTCAAAGTGAAGACGAGTCTCTCAGTCTGACCCTAGTAGCTATGGAGAGAATGCGCGTTTTGACGTCGTGGTAAAAGCAGGAAATACGCGCGCTTATCCGCTATGAATGGGCACGTAGCGTATCGGGAGCATAAATCCATAACCGCCTAGTGGAAGTGTTGGAGGACAATGAGAGACCACACTCAGCGACAGAAACTCAGACACTCAGAAACCATATTACAACTCTTGGGCGGGAGCGCCTTGCCCATACGTCATACAGTCCTGATCTCGCACCTAGTGATTTCCATCTGTTTCTGGCTTTGAAGATGCCTGTCGGCGGCAGGCGCTTTGTAAGCAATGCTGAAGTCATAGAAGCTGTTCGACGCTTCTTCCGTATGCAGAACCCTGAATATTTCCTGGAAAGGTTTTTGAAGCTTAAAGACCGGTATGACAAATGTCTCAATGTACTCCCATGCGCAAAAAATATTGCGCGTATACTGTAACTCACGATTTTTCGCAATTATTCCATTTTCCTTATGTTTATGGGTAAAATTCAGTTATTAGTATGTGGAGATAATAGAAAGCAATCCATCTAAGGAGATATTTCCAAAAATATATAATAAAATAATAAAAATATAAGCAAAAAACAAAATTATGTTCGGTTTTGTGTATACTGGCAATAATGTTTTCGAGGGATTTTTTGCAGTAGCACAGCACGATTGCAGAGGGAATAACTTTAGTTGAATGAAGGAACTGGAAAGTGGACTAATATATTGCATTTATTGGCTTAAATCTAGGGTGTAAATTGTCTACCAAATATAAATTAGCTTCTGTAACCAAGATGTTATACGGAAATATAGAAACAAAGAGAAAAACTGTTGTCTTAAGTTTGGAAGTGACATGCTCTATAGCCATGAACATTTATGTGTTAAGAAAAAGACAGGCAACAAAAGGTAGTCTGTGTGGTCAAGTGGGTAGAGTGTCGGACTAGTAATTCTTATATTGTTTTGACACCAGATCGAATCCCATGCGATCCCATCCAATTTTTTCTTTAAAAAACATTGTAGAAAGTGTATAATTTTTATGTTAATAAGAACCGACACAATATAATAATGAAATAACTTTTTGTTTTTTCTGATGACGTATTTATTTAGAATTAGTGTATGCTGTTGTATAGCTTCTTTTATCATCCTCTTTTCTTGAAAAAAAATTGTCTCCAATAAAGTATGAAAAATATATATAGACAAACAGACATCTTAGTATCAAACGTGATTAATCGTGATGAATTAAACAAGTTTCCCGTTGTTAAAAAAGAAAACTGTAGAAAATTATTGAATTTGGTCTTTAGGTTTTTAGCATGCTATATATATTCTTTATAAGACTATACTTTATAAGGGAAGATGTGCGATCATACCCACAAATTTAGCTAGTGAGTGAAAGATGTTTTCGGCACAAATATTTTACAGGTTTAGGTGCATGAAACACCAATACGCCATGGTCTCGACCTTCGTTTATTCCACATTATTATCCGACATATCATAGCAGGTAAAAAGCAGCATCAATTGGCAAGAAGAACTGCAAGTTGTGGTCTGTTTTCGATGCTCCGGACTCGATCGCCTAGCACGCCCGTCTATACCATGACTCATACGTCTATCATTCAGTGCAGGCACGTATCCAGCTTTTCTTTTCGGAGGGGGCCCAACACGAATTCTCGTAAGCATGTAATTCTAATGTTTCAAAAATATCAATAATAATAATAATAATAATAATAATAATAATAATAATAATAATAATAATAATAATAATAATAATAATAATAATAATAATAATAACAATGCAACAGTTCTGTATTTCTCTTAAACGTTTCTTACTTTTCATTTATGAACCGGTCAAACTGCATTGTAACACAAACGAAATCAAAAAATATTTTCTAGAGACATGTAAGGAAAACTGTCTGCTACGTATATCACATAAAAAAATAGCAAATGGCTATGAGTGTATCGTTCTAATACAGTAATGTTATAAACAAAACGGAAACGAAATTATAATCCCATTTAAAAGTGTGCTTTAATTCCACCTGGTTTCAATGGCATTACGGTATATTCTTACAAGTAACACTCCGATTTTGATAAAATTTGGCAGGTAGATACTACACATAAAATAAACGAATACATGTTTCTTTTTTTCTGCGGAAAAACGATTTTAGGGGGCAAAAGCCCCCCACCCAAAATTTTGAAATTTGACGCCCGAAAGGCAAAAACAAGTGGACCAAAGTGAACGAAATTGTGCACAGATATGGCAGACGTAAAATGAAGGAATACGTGTTTTGTATTTTCCTGGAAAAAACGGTTAGGTGGGGCACAGACTCCTCCAAACCTTTGATCACGAAATATCAAAAGTGCTAGTAACAATATGTCAGATGTGTGTAAAGGACGAAGAATTCCAACGACACTTTGTGTATATACGATACGCAAAAACTAAACAAATACCTGTTTTTTTTTTATTTTCTGGCGAAAAAATGGCTTTTGGGGGCAAAAGCCCCCATCCAAAATTTTGAATGTTGATGCCCGAAAGGCAAGAAGAAGTGAATCTAAATGAAAGAAATTGTGCCCAAATATTGTAGACGTAAAATGAGGGAATACGGGTTTTGTATTTTCCTGGAAAAAAGAAAAGAAAAACGTTTGGGTGGGACACAGACCCCTCCAAAACTTTGATCGTGAAATATCAAAAGTGCTAATAACAGTATGTCAGAAGTGCTTCAAGGACATGAAGAATTGGAACGACACATTGTGTAGTGACAATACACAAAAAACAAACGAATACGGTTTTTTTTCTGCGAAAAAATGGTTTTAGGGGGAAGAATTCCCCACCCAAAATTTTGAAATTTGAGGCCAAAAAGGCAACAAGAAGTGCACCGAATTGGATGAAATCGTGCACACATATTCTAGACGTAAATTGAGGTAATTGTGTTTCGTATTTTCCTGAAGAAAAAAAAAACGGTTGAGTGGGGCACGGATCTTCTTAGCTGGTTATTACGAAATATCAAAAGTGCAAATAAGTATACGTCAGAAGTTCCTAAAGAGTGTGGAGAATTGCAATGAAACTTCGTATAGGGACAATTTGCAAAACAATAAATGAAATGTGTTTTAATTTGTACGGAAAAACAGTGTTGGAGCCTAGAGCCACTCCGAAAAAAAAAATATTACCGTAAAAGTGCAGGAAGGAGTGGACCGAAGCAAATGAAATTGTGTGTAGATATTGTATAGACTGTATGTAAAATAAGGACTTTCGTGTTTTTAAGATGTCCCTATCAATTTTGGCACATCAACAGCAAACAGGAAATTAATCGGCACGTGTTTTTGTTTATGCGGAAAATCATTGTAAGGGTTAAAGTTGCCTCGTGAAATACTATAAAATACGCTATACTGTTTGTGATTGTTGTTGATCTGCCAAATTTGAAAAAATCTGATGGAGACACTTGTGAAACAGGAGAGGCTTTATTTATCATATCCAATATCTATAGACAATTTCATTGGCTTCGGTCCACTCCTTCCGACACTCAACACCACGGTCCACTCAACAGTATTTTTCTTTTCAGGAAAATACGAAACACGTATTCCCTCATCTTACCTCTACAACATTTGTGAACAATTTCATTCAGTTCGGTCGATTTCTTCTTCCCTTCCCCTTCAAATTTCAAAATTCTGGGCAGGACCTTTTGCCCCCTAAGACCGTTTTTTTCACAGGTAATAAAAAAAGCCCTATTTGTTTATTTTTTGCTTATTGTCCTAACACAAAGTTTTGTTCCAATTCTTCATGTAAATTTGGGCACTTCTGACATACTGTTATTAGCACTTTTGTTATTTCATGATCAAAGGTTTGGAGGAGTCTGTGCCCCACTTAACCGTTTTTTTTCCAGGAAAATATGAAACCCGTATTCCCTCATTTTTCGTCTAAAATATCTATGCACAATTTCACTCACTTTGGTTCACTTTTTCTTACCTTTCAGGTGTCAACTTTCAAAATTTTGGGTGGGGGCTTTTTCTTCTAGAACCGTTTTTCCGCAGAAAATAAAAAAAACCGCATGTTTATTTTTTGCGTATTGTTCATACACAAAGTGTCGTTGCAATTCTTCATGTCCTTTACACACATCTTACATGTTACTAGCACTTTTGATATTTCATGATCAAAGGTTTGGAGGTGTCTGTGCCCCACCTAACCGTTTTTTCCAGGAAAATACAAAATACGTATTCCCTAATTTTACGTCTGCAATATCTGTGCACAATTTCGTTCACTTTGGTCCACTTGTTTTTGCCTTTCGGGCGTCAACTTTCAAAATTTTGGGTGAGGGCTTTTGCCCCCTAAAACCGTTTTTCCGCAAAAAATAAAAAAGCAATTATTTGTTTACTTTATGTGTAGTATCTACCTGCCAAATTTTATCAAAATCGGAGTGTTACACTGGGGAAGTGTTACTTGTTAGAATTATAACAACAACGCATTGCCCACAGTTTGAACACTGACTCAAAGTAATCTGATATAAAAGAACCTCAAAAGGAAAAAAGTAGGTTTATTAAAAAGAGTTTGAGGTTTGGAAAGGGACAGCTTCCAGGACCTCACGCTGGATACGTCCCTGAGTCAATGCATTATATTTGTTTCTTGCAAAACATGATTATTAGATGAGTAATATGTAAAATTATATCATAGTTTGACTTTTAATAGGTCTTTCCTTAACACACCTATATTATCCGGCATTCTGCCTGTCTGTTTTATGTCGGATAAACGAAACTCTACTGTATTTCCAAAGATAGCATATACACATGGGCTAGCGGTCTGCACGGGCCGGAATTTTTAGAACGGACCCTGCCCGTCCCCTTTAATTTATAATCTATAGGCATTAGCGGATTAAGGGCGGAGCCAATGGAGCCCAGGCTTCGGGACCCCAAGCTCAGGGGGCACTTTAAAATCCCTCTGTTTAACAGTAAAATATAGTAATCAACTTATATTATAGGCTCCAGACCGATGCTATTTTTTTTCCGCTCGTTACGCTCGCGGTATCGCTAGATTTAAGTCTTTCCATCAGCAGCATTTAACTGTTAATAATGAATGCAATTATTTAATTGTTAATAATGGATTTAACTAAACTAATTATTGTAAACTTGGAGCACATTCAAATATTACAGCATAGTTCTCGGTAGTTCCATAAACCTATGAGGCTGTGGAAGGCAGCAAAGAAAATTTATGCACTGGAACTATTCTTAACATAGGGCCCCCTTAAAATAGTCGGCTCTAGGTCCCCAAAAGCCTTAATCCGCCCATGTCTATAAGCAATATTTCACGAAAAGCATGTATTTTTTAACAAATGTGTTTGTCATCAAGTTTTCATAAAGTAGTCCCTTTCTCCTTTAAGCAATTTCAGAGGCCACGGTGTTTCAGTAGTAGAGCGTTCTCCTCTTGTGCATGGAGTCCTTGGTTCGATCTATGCTCGCGCCAAGTGAACCTTGTGCTGGACACTATGTGCGTGAGTTTTCTCGGGGTTCTCCCGTTTTATCCCACTTTCTTCATTCGACCATTTCATTCATTTCTTATCATCACTGTCTCCTTTAGCCTAGCCGGCATAACGTGGGACGTAAAACTTAAAGGTTTCATTTCAAATCATTTCAATCAAAAAACAGTTGTAGGAAGTATGTAATTTCGAATAAAACAAACTACTATATACAATTCTGAGTATATTATTCTTTTATGAAATTCTCGCGAACCTTATTTCTAAATCGAAGGGTAAGAAGACTAAATTCACTCTATTATTGTTATAGATCCATTTCAATTGAAGCAGTTGGAATAGTTGGAAAAAATTAAAAAGCCATACCCTATATTCCAGTGTGGCACAATTGGTATAACGCGGCACACTGGTGTGTCTAGCAAAGTGAACAGTGTGACGCAAACTGTTTCCTATTATTTGCAAGAATATTTGTCGAGTTTCTGTTATTTATTATTATTATTATTATTATTATTATTATTATTATTATTATTATTATTATTATTATTATCAACGATTCTTCCATGGACAGCTGTCTGTATACGGTTAAGCAACCACAAGTATCACATTGAGGGATAATGCAAAAGTCTATTTGCTTGTATATTCTATCGGGAATAACTGCATCCGTCTAGAAAGCTAGGACAAACAACAAAGAGATCCGATGTTCTGACCGCACACCGCCCCAAATCGTGAGTGCTACAAGTTCTCTTCTACGCCTTAGCACAATAAGGGCTGTTGCGTTAAGGGAGAGAGAGAAACAACTTAATTCCATTGCAGTTATATGCTTATTAAATGTTAACTTATGTTTATAAATTATGTAAATGATCGTATCGTTTTCTGTTTATTATTATTATTATTATTATTATTATTATTATTATTATTATTATTATTATTATTATTATTATTATTATTATTATACATTTCTTAATAGGTTGATTGCCACGTGTATGGAATTCCATACACACGGCTCTCCTGTGCAGCAGAACGTGATGATTTTCCATACGCAAACAATGTAGATATTCCAAGTTTGTTGTGTTCGTTTTATAGGTGTGTATGTAATTAGATACATATGGCGTAGAAATCAAAATTTAATATCCATGCCACGTATATGCAAAACCATACACAAAGAAATTTATGAACAAAGACATTGAGTTTCAGTTTATCGTCTCGTTCAGCAACGAAGCTATATGAGACTTCGGCCTACTGATTAACGTGGACTCTAAACCACGTGAGCTCTCGCCGGGAATCGAAGCCGTTTCTTCCACGCCAAAGGCGCATACGCTAACCGCATATCCACTAAGGAGCTCATGAACAGAGACATTTATGGGCTAAAACAAAGGCGAAAACAAAGATGTGTGATGTGATTTTGAGTTTATCGTCCCTTTCAGCAGCGAGGCTATATGAGACGTGGACCTACTGATTAAAGTGGAATCTGAACCACCTGAGCTCCCGCCGGCCGAAAACAAAGAATGTTCATTTCAATGCAAACCTATGTAGGCCTACGGACTTCAATATTCGCCCTCAAACGAAAGTGAAGACTATCCATGATTCGCAGTATTAAACTCTCTCTCACCTCTGTATTCTCCTAACATGTCTCCCAGCGATTACAACATTTTTTGGCGTCTCAATCACTTCTTATGTTAGTAGGATAGCTTTACCTAGAGGCCACAGATTAACCTGGCATTGTATTTTTCACTTTTTTACCTTTGGAATTGACAATCATCGTTTGGACATTTCAGTCGCACCTACCTAATATTAACAATGTTTCTACGATAATTTCGTAACATTGTATTATTTCTTTGTTGATTAGCTTGGTTAGGCTTATTTAAACACTTTTTTCTTTGCACCGACGTGTAACATCTCTTGGACGAAAATACACTAGCTCTCACTGGAAATCAAATCCAGAACCAATGCACTTGAACCATTTGACCACAACAAGGCACATTTAAAAAGAGGTTTCGATTTTGTTCGGAAAATTGTGATTAGGTGTAACATTAAAAATACATTTAAGAAAGGGTACGGAGGAAACGCACTGTACTTTCTCGCTTGAATTTCTTACACTGACTCGTGTTAGGCTGCAACTATTATTGAAACATTTATTTGGGAAATTGCGAATAAAATAATATTTTGGAAAACTTTGCTAGAAGAAACTTCAGGCCCAAAAGTAAAGTACCCATTGGTCATATTTTCGTTAGAAATAACTTGATCCATATATTAGAATTATTAAGGATATAATTGTATGCGAACTATAAGCAAAAGCGTCTGAGTAATTTCTGAGAAAATCATGAAAAAAGTCACCCCAAGAATAAATTATCCTTTGTGGATCTTTTCAGGACAAACAAGCTATGCTATATTGTTAGTGTTTTCATAAAACATTTATTTATGAAATACGAACACAATCGCCTGAGTCGTTCTGGAGAAAATCGCAGGGTAAAATTTACTGTCAAAAGTATTATACCACTTCTAGATTTTCCGGATGAGGGAATTATACCATATAGCTAGGTTATTTATGTAACATGTATTTATAAAATATGAACAACAAACATCTCCTGAGTTGTTTTTAGGAAGGTCATCGGGAAAAGCCTACCCCCAGAGGTAAACTCTTCTATCTGTAATTTTGACAGAATATCGAATAATTTTTAAGCAAATCGTCGGGAAATATTTCACTGTCAAAGTAAACTCTCTCTTTTGAATTTTTCTTTTCGGAACAAGCGAGTTATGCATATTGTAAGAGTGTTGCAGACAATATTTTTACTGAAATTAGAAGAAATTTGTCTCAGTTATTACTGAGAAAATTGTCAAAAAAAAAATTCAACCCTTGAGAAAACCACTTCTTCTGTATGTTAACGGAATAAACGATTTATGCTGTATCTTAGTTTATTAATGAAACATTTCTTTACGAAATATGAACAAAATTGCCTGAGGCATTAATGGGAAAACCATCGGGGGAAAGCTCACCCTAAGAGTAAACTACTCCTTCGAACGAGTTGTCATATTGTTAGGTTATTAATAATACGTTTATTTATGAAATGTGGTTGAGAAAATTGTGGAAAAAGAACGCATACCATACAGTAAATTACACCATATATATTTTCTCAGAAAAAATATTCATATACGGTGGATATTTGTTAATAAAATATATATTTATAAAAAGTAAATAAAATCGTCACAGCTTTTTTTCTTGAGAAAATTGAATTATTTTAAATTTTAATCCTTCAGTAAATTACCCTTACTTTTAGGTGTCGAAGGATATAAAATTCGAAAGATAGTATGTTATTAAAACGTTATGTCTAGAATTCGGTCCAGATACGTTGAACAGTATGGCCTCTATTTGAGTGCATGTAAAAGCGTGACGAACCGAGAGACGAATAGATGGACAGACATCGAAAAATAAATTTTTCGATATGTAGGAGCATTGTAGCTTGAATTCATTGAAATCTGGTATTCGGTTTTTATAACTATCACCACACTTTCTTCTTTCGTCGCTCGACTGTGAAAACGAATAGGCCTATACCGACACGTAAGGTGATAATTTGTAATCCCAAAAATTTAATTTGTTATGTTTAATGTGTTGTCACTCTAGAAAAAAAAAGCTTATGCATGTTACATCATTTTATTATCAGTTTTTCACGCTACTGTATAATTCGGTATGATTATAATTAATATCCATGGCATCTTTTGGAAGCATTCGTGTTCCTCACAAATAGAGCTGTTAATTTTGTTTTGTTTAAAGAAAGCATCCTTTATTTCCTTACACAGACTTATGATTGCATTTGTTGCACTTGTGGATATGAAACAAAAGGAGAGAGAGAGAGAGTCAATACTCTAAAAAGAAACACACACACTGAAACACTAGAACAGTAATTTAACATCAGCTTTTTTTTTCTTCATGACAACGAGCTATCGCTGTGACTGTGTTCGCCACGCTGTGTGTAAGGCAGCAGGTCGCGCATGTTTTGTTTTTTTACTGTTCCTGACTCACAGACACTCGCAGTGAGTTGAAGTTACTTCTGCTGACGGAGAGGGAATGATTAAGCATATCATACCATAAACTGAAAACAATTGCTATTAGTAATAATACACTAATTCTAAATAAATACGTCATCAGAAAAAACAAAAAGTTATTTCATTATTATATTGTTTCGGTTCTTATTAACATAAAAATTATACACTTTCTACAATGTTTTTTAAAGAAAAAATTGGATGGGATCGCATGGGATTCGATCTGGTGTCAAAACAATATAAGAATTACTAGTTCGCCACTCTACCCACTTTTTTTTTTTTTTTTTTAATAGTCAGTTTTATTGCAAGAAATTACAGTACATATATGTATATATAATAAGAATAAAAGAGCAGTCACAAATTACAAAAGGGATACCACTGCAATACAATTGAAAATCAATCACATGAAGTATACACACAAAACACACACGAAAAAAAAAAAATTAGTAAACAGCAGTCGGGTAGTGGGCAAAATGACGCAAGCGTAGATCTGAAGGCATTGTTTTTAAAGAGCACTGTAGTCTAAAAATGTACATTGCTTGTGTCACCAGCTCATTTTCGGTAAGTAGGATAGCCGCTGTGTGAATAGTTAACCACACTATGATATTGTGTTTAGGACGTGGGAAGTATTTGAAATCAGGCAAAATAAAAAACGGCTCACTATTAATAATCCGTTGATCAACACGAAGTATTCGTGCTATAATATGTGTATAGCTACGCCACAAATGCTGGATAGATGGACATGTTTGCAAGCGATGGATGAGTGTGTCAGCTTGTCCACATCGGATACATTGAGCATCTGGTCGAAAACCGAGTTCCCATGCTCGATGGTTAGTAAGAAATACATTATGCACTAACCTATACCATAACTCTCTCATTCCAGAGGGTAAAAAAGAGGAATTAATATTATGCCAAATTTGCGCCCAAGAACAATTGGGATGGCGAGTAACACATTTAGGGGGGGTATAGAGATAATTTGCATAATAAGTATACAATTTCTTCACAGTCATATCTTCAATAGCTGTGTGACTGATAAGAGCATACGAAATGTCTAGAATGACGGTGCGCAGGTAATGGTAAGGTTGGGACCAGTTCAAAATAGAAACAGGTGAACTGAGAGTCACGTGCCGAAGGCAACGCATGATATGGCACGCGGAGAAAGACTCAGAAAAGGAAGTTAACAGCTCACACGTGCGTTGTAGTAGTAGACAACGGCCTTGAAGAGCCACGTCTTTAATACCTAACCCTCCTACTTGCTTGGTCGTACACACAGTTCGACGATGTACTCGCAGTGTCGATTGATACCACAAAAAGGCAAACAAATGTTTGTTAAGTGTGTTAGCGTCTGAGACAGAAAGCTGAAAAATCTGCATTATATAGTACAATAGACTGAAGGCAAAAATATTTAAGAAGGTCGCTCGCTCATGTAATGTAAGATTGCGAGCTTTGTGTTTATAAAGCAAGTTAATGACCTTAGGAACAGCCACTCCATAGGTTGCCTGAATAGATGCTTTTATAGTGGTATGCCAAGTAATGCCGAGAATTTTATGAGTGTTAACGACAGGGAAGGGGGAGACAAAAGGGCAAGAAGACGTATCATTCAAAAAAAGTAATTTGGTTTTCGTGGGATGTAATTCCGCACCAGACAGTTGACTAAATATCTTGAGATTAGTAAGGATAGTATCTAAATCGCGCTGGGAGCGAAAGAAAAAGCAAATATCATCTATGAAACTCTGAACTTTAATAGTAGCCGGAGGAACACACAATCCCGTCATTTCATTCCGGATCTTATACAGAACCGGCATAACGGCAATGCTGTAAAGCATGGGGGACAAGGGACAGCCCTGAATAAGCCCCCGGTTAATTGAAAAGACCCGCGTTAAGGCACCGTTCAGTTTAAGTTGGGCAGTACGCTGGGAGTATAACGTCTTAACCATATTTAAAAATACTGGCCCGAAATGGAGCTTCTCAAGAACTGTGAATAAGTACTGATGGCTTAGTTTATCGAAGGCCTGAGAAAAATCAGTACTCAAAAGCGCTGCAGTCAAGTTCGGACGACTTTCAAAATAAGCGATCGTGTCCCTAATATTCGATAAAGCCAGATATGTAGGATGCTGCTGATCGTGACCAAATTGTTCCGGTAACAGAATGGAACTTAAAGTATTACGTAACCGAGCTGCTAGAACTTTTGCGAGAAGTTTATAATCACAACATGCGAGACTGATAGGTCTAAATTGGTTGATGTGAGTGCTCTTGGGCTGCTTAGGAATGATCACTATAATACTGTGTGTAAATGTTTTGCCGACTTGTAAATTAGAACGAAAGGCATTAAAAAGTTCAGTAAAAAAAGGAATGAAAAGATCTGGGAATGTCTGGTAAAATTCGTAAGGTAGGGAGTCAATGCCACTAGATTTATTCTTTTTTGCCTGGAGGAGGGCATGCTGAATTTCTGCTTCAGTAAAGGGAGCATCAAGCTCTGCTTGGAGTTCAACTGGGAGAGGGTTCAAGGTATCGTAAACACCGTCATTACTAGCTGGAACGTCATGGTTGCGATATAAATCAGCAAAATAGCGCACAAAGTATGGAATAATATTAGTTCCTTCATATAAAACACCTTTATCATCCAGTATATTATGAATAATCTGTTGTTTGCCTCTGCGACGTTCAGCACTGATATGTACAAGACTCGGAGGCTCAGTGGGGGACATTGATGAGATTTTGCTGCGAACAGTAATACCGTGGAGTCTTTTGCGGTGTAATGTTAACAAGAAAGCCTTTACTTGTTTAATTTGTGGAAGTACAGGTACACCGTTAAGGAATGCCGTATGATAGTCGCGTAGAAGCTGAGAGTAGTAATTATATTGTTCATGGAATCGCTGTGACCGTTCTCTGCTGTATTCTTTACATATTTGTTTCAAAGCTGGTTTCCCCCGTTGCTCCCACCATTGGATAATATTGTTCCGCCGCAAAAGTTGCTGATTAATTTCTCTCCAGCGTTGGCGTAGCAACTGCTGGAATTCTGGCTCAGAAAGGATGCCGGTATTGAGGTGCCATAAGCTATTATGGTTCAGAAGCTTTTGAAGCGGTAGCTGGATAGTCATAACTAGGCCCATGTGATCCGAAAAACAAACAGGGATCCTTTCCACAGATTGCACATGTGGAAGTAATGACCGTGAGATATAAAAAGAATCGAGGCGTGAAGATCCAGTGGCGTAGAAAAAAGTATGTCCAGGATTGTGGGGATGAAAATGACGCCAGACATCACATAAATTAAATTGGTTAATCACCTGTAATAAAGTAGGGCAGAAGTTCGAAGTAGAAGTGGAATCTTGAGCGGAAACTATACTGTTATGATCTCCACCCCATATAATCAAACGAGAACTGTCATGTAAGGCGGAGGCTACCTCGGAATTAAAGAAATTATGACGTTCACGCCGTCGGTGTGTACCTGCAGGGGCATACGAGTTGCAAAACCGGATATTGGCCACATTTCCAGTAATAATCCGGCCTGTGGGATGTTTGTATAACTGTTCAAATTCTATATCATTACGATATATAAGTGCAGTACCCGTGCCGTTAACAGTTTCGTTAGAAAAAAAGGTGTGCTGATAAAGGCCTTGAAGGTCAGTCAAGGTCACTTCCTGAGCAAACAGTATATCAAGAGAATAACATTTAATAAAATCCAAAACAGCACTTTGCTTGGTAGGAGATGTTAGACCATTAAAATTGACCGTTCCTATTTTAAAAGAATACATTAAGAGCTGCAAGGAAAGGCTTGGTGTGGAGGAAAAAGCACACACAAAGGAACCGGCAGGCCCAAGGAAAGCAACAAAAAGATGTAATATTAACAAAAACAAAAGTCCCAAACAGACCGCTAGCATAATCTCACTGCGTAGCGGGTCTGTCCAAAGTCTCGGGGACAACCTCCCCATCATTACATGTAGTAGCATCTAATTGAGACATCTGTCGTAATCTAGTGCGGGTTAATCTACTGGTCGAATCATAGGTCTTCCCGGTCACTTTCAAAACTTTCCCCGTATTCACCTCGTGACTGGAACGTTTCTTCTTTTTCAGTTGTTCACTAATAGGGGGTTCAGGAGTGTCATCAACACTGGATGTAGGCGTAACAGGGGAACCACTACCAGTCGAGTCGATCACATCGGAGAGAGGAGGCACCATGTCAAGGGAATCACTAACAACAGGTTCAAGTCGAGCAGGTGCTGAAGTATCGAAAGTCATTGGCTGGGGTCCGGGACACTCAGTCTTATCAGATAAGTCACCTACCTTATTTGCGTCGGGGTTAACCTCAGGAAGAATTTGGCTGGCCATACCCTCTTCATGACACGGGACCTGTGAGGATGTATCACTTGGTCGGGACACAGAAGCTGCCTCGCAGGGGGCTGGCGGGGTAGAGTCACCCGGAGTTGTCGGCATGGTAGGAATAGCGGGCCCGCTTTTTGTCGGCAAAACCGGAAACACACTATAGTTGTGAATAGCAGGCGCATCCTTCAGTTGTAGGATAGGTCGAGCAATGCGGCTACCCAAAGTAGAAATTCCAGAAGAATCACTGGACCGATGATCTAAACGGGCGCTAAATGTTCGGCGATCACACTGGGACACCAAATGCGTTTCACTGTCACACCTCGCACAAGTTTTTGTCTGTCCGGGATACGTCACCCAACAACGAAGAGAACTGAGAGTAATATAGGAAGGGATATTCTTTTTTAAAATCATTTTCACAACTTTGCGGCCAGTACGTACTTTATAATAATGTCCGTCAGTATAAAGTTCGTCACTAACACTAAGAATTTCACCATAAACTTGAAGAACTTGTTTCACTTGGTTATCAGAAATTTCCATAGGTACCGCGTGGATACGTACCAATTTAATTGTATGAGAAGCCGAGTCAAGCGGAAGGTCGTAAGTACCTTCTGCATCTATATACGGAACTTTATTGTCAAATTTAGTAATGATCTGTTCACAGAGCTGTTGAGTAATTAATTTGATATATAGAAGTTTACGTGGAAAGTCTAGTTCAATACTTAATACTGCATCTTGTGCAAGCTCAAAGGTGGTTCGTATCCACTCATGGAGCGAAATCGAATTGGGAACTTTGGAGACAGGTTGAAAACTAATGCGAAGAGTGTTAAGCCTAATATTGGCCATCGTAATCAGTCGTAATCTTGCACTTCACTGAACAAAAACGGGGAGAAATCACCCAAATCAAGTGGTAAGCTCACTCTGCTCAAGTCCAAAAAGCACAGCAAAAACTCGCACAAATAAAAAAAAAAACTATCACTACTAGCAGAATCAGCACCAAGACGCGAGCAACACAGGACGTGTTGCCTCGACGAAAACTCAGGCGCAACTACCCACTTGACCACACAGACTACCTTTTGTTGCCTGTCTTTTTCTTAACAAATAAATGCTCATGGCTATAGAGCATGTCACTTCCAAACTTAAGACAACAGTTTTCCTCTTTGTTTCTATACTTCCGTATAACATCTTGGTTACAGAAGCTAATTTATATTTGGTAGACAATTTACACCCTAGATTTAAGCCAATAAGTGCAATATATTAGTCCACTTTCCAGTTCCTTCATTCAACTAAAGTTATTCCCTCTGCAATCGTGCTGTGCTACTGCAAAAAATCCCTCGAAAACATTATTGCCAGTATACACAAAACCGAATATAATTTTGTTTTTTGCTTATATTTTTATTATTTTATTATATTTTTTGGAAATATCTCCTTAGATGGATTGCTTTCTATTATCTCCACATACTAATAACTGAATTTTACCCATAAACATAAGGAAAATGGAATAATTGCGAAAAATCGTGAGTTACAGTATACGCGCAATATTTTTTGCGCATGGGAGTACGTGGTATTTATGTGGAAAAATAAAGATGCATCGGATCGTTAATATCACATGCTATTTTTGATCTTGCATCCCCATCTCTGTCCACAGTCGCTTGGGGAAACTTATTTTGTGAATCCTCCTCTCAAATATCTATCTATCTAACTATCTATCTATCTATCTATCTATCTATCTATCTATCTATCTATCTATCTATATATATATATATATATCATATCATGCCATATCATATAAGGAGCACAGTGGCTCAGTGCGGTTGATCATACCTCTGGTGTGTGGGGTCTCTGATTCGATCGCCGGCCAAGTAAGTTTGTTCGGGACAACATCATGTCCGTAATTTCCTTGGGGTATTCCTGCTTCCTCCCACTTTATCATTCCACCAATTCTTTCATCATCATTCACGTGCTCTAACCGTCGTCTCTCCTAGCCCAAAAGAGCATAGTACTGGGACGTTATATATAATAAAATATTTAATGGTAATGTTAACGAAAAAAATTAGATCTAACATCTCGAGTAAAAAAATGAATGCAAGGCAGGAAATTAATTCGAAAATTGACTTCGAACTCTCTATTCACATATTTTGCCTAAACACAATTGACACTATAGGGACTCAACACTCAACCCGAAAGTGATAAATCTGCACTTCAAAAAACAGACAAGAGCAAAAATTTAAAGACGTTCTTGTCATATTACCTAGGTATTGAGGTACTTACGGTTGGTTAACAAAGAGTCCTATTCTTATATTAATGATTGCAAATATTTTATATATATATAAGTAACAATAATAAACTACTCTATCCATATGCATCAGCAGGTGTTCAACTTCAGTCAAACTACGCCATAACAGATGCACCTGCTTGAATGGGCATACCATCATTCTGGAATATAGTTTCGTTGCTTGCAAACAACATATAGACCATAGGATAGATGTCGTCCCCTAAAATAGCAACATAATCAGGAGCAGTGATATAACCGATAATAATTAGAACAGACTCAATGAGAACTAGAATATGGCGGCCCATAGCATCACAGAGGCGCTACCGTATTTCACAGTTAAACAGACACTACGGTCCATACGTTTCTTTTGACGTCAATCACATACAAAAACTCCGTGATTTGAAATAAAGTGAAGACTCATCCGATCATATCACATGTTTCCAATTATCAGCGGTTCATGTTGCACATTCGCAACATCACTGGTGTCGTGCTAAAGCGTTATGGTCCCTTATCACTTGTTTCGCCCGTGCAACTCGACTCCATATGTCCATGACATATAATTTACGGGAGACTCTGATTGTCGACACATGCTGTAAGAAGTGCTGTTTGATTTCTTAGTTCGCAATCGCACCATTACAAGTGACAGTCCGCTGTAATGCTCGGTGCGTAATGTCACTGAAGATTTTCTTCTGAATACTGTTCCTTCTCACCAATGTGGTTTTATCGTGAGTTTTGAAGACCGTCATCACCTTTGTCACTCTCGCTCCACCTGGGCGCCAAAATTTGTCTCTTTTTAGAGATCAGAAAAGTAGCCAATTTTACACTTTTACCGTCTGCACAGTGCAATGTACACTACAGTTCTACTAGTTCTACTAGTCCTCGCGTAGTACGAAGTTCTTCCTAGTACCGCCTACTGCTTGGTCCTGCGATTGCTACCAGACCGTTATAAATCCAGAATCTGATGTGTTACCAACTCAAGATGACGTTATCAAATTCATAAATTATATATTTTTCATTCTCGGACAAGGACTGATAACTCGGCACAACCTCAGCAAAAGAAAATGTACATGAGATTTGGAACATGGAATATTAGAAGTCTTTATAAGGCAGGCGCGTTAAAATCCGTAACGAGTAAGTTAGAGAAATACATGATGGACCTAGTAGGAGTTCAGGAAGTTAGGTGGGAAGGAAATGGATCTGAGAATTCCGGAAATTAGCAGTTCTTTTACGGGGAAAGAAATAAAAATCACCAGTTAGGAACAGGGCTTTTCGTTCACAAACGAATATTACCAGCAATTAAACACGTTGAATTTGTTACTGACAGACTTTCTTTTATTACTCTTAAGGGACGGTGGTGTGATATTATTGTTTTAAATGTACATGCCCCAACTGAAGATAAGGATGACGAAATAAAAGACAGTTTTTACGAAGAAATGGAACGAATATTTCACCAACTCCCGTGATACCATATGAAAATTCTATTACATAGAGGATTTCAATGCGAAGGTAGGACGAGAGGATATTTTCAAACCGATTATAGGGAACGAAAGTCTGCATAAGGAAATTAATGACAACGGTGTTAGATTCGTGAATTTTGAAACATTCAAAAATCTAATCGTGAAGAGTACATAATTTCCACATCGCGACGTTCATAAATACACTTGGACATCACCAGACGGTAAAACACATAATCAAATTGATCACGTTTTAGTAGATAGAAGAAGGCAATCTAGCATAATTGATGTCCGGTCGTTTAGAGGGACTGATTGTGACACTGATCACTACCTGGTAGTAGCGATAATACGAGAGAGATTATCGTTGAATAAAGGTAATATTCAATGTCCGAAAACGGAGAGATTTAATTTAAAGAAATTCGGAGAGAGCTAGGTAAGAGAGGAATACCAGATTGAAGTTTCGAAGAGATTCTCGGTTTTAGAAGATTCGGAGTGCACTAGTGTTGAAGATACTTGGATTGAAATTAGAGGTAGCATTAAAATTTCAGCAATAGAAAAATTGGGACACGCGGAAATACGTAGGAACAAACCATGGTCCAACCAGGAATGCATTAAACTAGCAGAGAACAGAAAACAGGCAAAATTACACTGACTAGAAAATCCGAATGAAATAACTACACAAAATTTCGCAGATATCAGGCGGGAAACTTCCAAAACTTTTAGAACAAAGAAACGCGATTTTTTTTAGAGCTAAAATTAAGGAACTCGAAGATAGTAGTAAAAATAAAAATATTCGGGACATGTATAAGGAGATCAGTGAATTTAAGATTTAAGTATAAGGATATCAGCGAATTTATATTAAAGAAAGCTGACGGAACAGTTCTCACTGATATGGATAGCATCTTAAATAGATGGAAAGATTTCTTTGATGATTTGCTGAACACACAGCCAAAAACTAATGTGCTTTGAAAAAAGGATATACACACCGCAGAACCGTATATTCCAGAACCCAACCGAATAGAAGTAGAAACCGCTATAAAGAAATTAAAGAAACACAAATCTCCGGGTGTAGATGAAATTCTGGCTGAATTAATTTTAGCTGGAGTGGAACAATATACACAAACTCATTCTCCTTATCTGGAACAAGGAAGAATTGCCACAAGAGTGGAAAGAATCAATCATTGTTCCAATTCACAAGAAAGGCGACAAAATTGGCTGTAATAATAATTTCTCTTCTGACAACATTCTATAAAATCCTTTCAAATATTCTATTAGCAAGATTGACCCCATACGCAGATGAAATTATTGATTATCAGTGCGGATTTAGACGAAATCCATCAACTATCGACCATATATTTACCATTCGCCAAATACTCGAAAAAAATGGGAATACAATATCCCGGTACATCAATTATTTTTTGATTTTAGAAATGCGTACGACTCGGTTAGGAGAGAAACATTATACATCGTTCTCACAGAACTTTGCAATACAGAGAAAGCTAATTAGATTAATTAAGATATGTTTAAATGAATCCCAAAGTAAAGTAGGAAAATTTTTGTCCACGAGCTTTCACGTCGAAAATGGCCAGAAACAAGGAGATGTGTTGTCGCCATTATTATTTAACTTTGTTCTGGAATACACTGTAAGGAAAATCAAAAATAGCAACCAGGGCGTAAAGTTGAATGGTATTCACCAGGCTATGGCATACGCTGATGATGTAATTTTAATAGGGGATGATAGGAGAACAATGGAAAGAAATTCAGAGATCTTATTAAACGCTTGCAGGGACATGGGTTTAGAAGTAAATGCAGAGAAAACTAAATACATGGAAGTGCATCGGGATCGTAATACGGCAAATTGTGGATGCGTTAAAATATTAAATAATACTTTTGATAAAGTGGATAGTTTAAAATATCTAGGATCAATATTAACAGAGGAAAATCATATTCACGAAGAAATTAAATGTCGACTAAAAGCAGGGAATTCGTGTTATTATTCGGTTCAAAATCTCTTGTCGCCGCGAATTCTGTCGAAGAATTTGAAGCTTAAAATATATAAAACGATAATCATGTCTGTTGTTCTGCATGTTGCGAAACATGGTCACTTACTCTGTGGGAAGAACATAGAAAGAAAGTATTTGAGAACAAGATCCTGAGACGAATGTTCGGACCCAAGAGGAACGGAAATGGGAAATGGCAGAAACTTCATAACGAGGAACTACATAATTTATACGGTTTACCCAACATTATTAGGGTCGTCAAGTCTAGAAGGCTTAGGTGGGCAGGTCATATAGCTAGAATGGAAGAAAGTAGAAACGCTTTCAAAGTCTTGACTGGAAGACGAATCGGAAAACGGCCATTAGGAAGACCTAGGCGCAGATGGGAGAATAATATTAAGATGGATCTCGCAGAGGTAGGAATACAAAGTAGAAACTGGATCCAATTGGCTAAGGATAGAAGTCAGTGGAGAGCTTTTGTGAACGCGGCATTGAACCTCCGGGTTCCATAGGCCATAGAGTTAGTTAGTTATATATTTTTGTCCTCTGGGGATCAATATTGAGAGCGGATGTTGTGTATTTATGTGTCATTTCCGATTTTAATAGAGGGATAAGGGTTTAGATAGAACATTTTCTTTAGACGCAGTATATGTAAATGAAATATTCTCCCTATCTCTTATTGTTCTTTATTTGGTACGTATATGAGAATAATAATAATAATAATAATAATAATAATAATAATAATAATAATAATAATAATAATAATAATAATAATAATAATTATTATTATTATTATTATTATTATTATTATTATTATTATTATTATTATTATTATTATTATTATTTCCTTCCGTTTCAACTACTTTACCAAAGAACCATAGAATAAGGAGTAAATCCTAACAATAAAGAAGTGTTTCCTTCGTATTTTCTAACTTCCTTTTACGACAGAATAAAGCTAGAAGAGTTATTACAGAACTTTAATAACACAAAAGTCTATCGATGCTTTTGTAATAGACGTTTTATCCTTTTTGACGGTTGAAAAGTGGTTAACGGAAGATTTTCAAAGCTGAAGTACAACAACGAAGTTTATTAGAAGAAAGCGAAAGAAAACTCTCTTTTTCTGCCTTTAATTTTTCTTATTACTTTTATTGGATTATGAAGTTCCGAGAGTATTGATGTTTTATTTCTCGTATTTTGTAAGATTCGACAAGTTTTGTACTGTTATTAAATTTTGTTATAGAAATAACACTGCCAGGCTTTAATTCAAGTATTCGTATCAGAACCTACAAATTTATATACCTCAAGACTTAAACTTATTGGTTAATCATTTATTATTCGCATTCTTATATCCTCCAGAAGTACAATTGTATAATTTCAATCAGATTACTAGGAACATTTTGACAAATATCTTACCGTATCATCGTTGCTAAATTATACCTAATCTAATGCAAAACGATGTTTATATGGGATCTTAAAATAATCAATTGCTGATTGTTATAACTTCTTTTACTTTAATTTTAACATGAACCACATTCTCCATATTGTGTTTCTTCGCATTTTGATGGTGATTTGTTGAAAGGAGAGTTTTCGATGATTCGTTGTAATCCGACTAAAAAATTTAGAATATCAAATCTGCAGACTGGGAGGTAAGCAGATCATAAACCCTCAAAATTTCCTGTTTTTCCAAATTATAGGGTGATTGGACCGGTAATGGGTATCTTTAAGGAAATTTTGATTTTTATATTTTATTCTTGCTTGTGATTTAATGTTACAGTAATGTTTTTTTTTATTCACCTAAGGTATAATTTTGTTCTCTTTCAATGCAAGGACCGTTTTCAGTCATTAAGGGAAGCAGTAAGAAAATGTATCAATTTTTCATTGGTAAAAGAAGTTTTGCTGTTAATGGTCAATTTTTTCTAGTTGCGGTCACTTTTATATTCCGTAGTGATTAGAGATTTTATATAACACTTATTATACGTTACTGTGTTTATTCATGTTACATTGTCTTGGTTAAATTTACATTGAAATTATCACTACTCTAGTGTTATCCTTGAACTGACATAAAGCGGTGCTTCCTGTTGACGTGGAAAGTTGAAATTTGGAATGATTGTCGCTTTCCGAGACTAACCGACAGGAAAATTGCCGAAAGTGAATATTTTTAATTTTTAAGGGGTCTAAAGGGGCGATGAAGAATGTCCCCATGTTATTTAAATGGGTTTGTTTTTTCGACATATAATTTCATGTTTTAGGTAACTGGAATTAGAATAATAACTTTAAATTCGGTATACTTGTACGTTTTCGTTAGCATTACCTAAGTAAACTAGTAAAAATTAAAATTTCCAACTTTAGAGTGGTTTTATGGGAAACTGAAAAATGTTTCGCATGTTATTCATATGGAACACCTTTTACACCCCAAAATTATTGGGCACTTCCTGTAGGGCTACAATGATCAAATTTCACATAATTGTAGTTTTTCGGGACTAACCGACAAGAAAATTGCCAAAAGTGAATGTTTTCAGGGGGTCTAAAGGGGAAATTAAGAAATTCTGCGTGTTATTTAAATGGATCCCATTTTTTTTACCTATAATTTCATGTTTTAGGTACTTGGAATTAGAATAAAAACTTGAAATTCTTTATGCTTGTACGTTTTCGTTAGAGTTACCTAAGTAATTCAGTAAACAAAAATTTCCAAATTTAGAGTGGTTTTATGGGGAACTGAAAAATGTTTCCCATGTTATTTATATGGGGTCTTCTAACCCCAAAATGTTTAGGCACTTCCGGCAGGATTAGAATGATGAAATTTGGCATGATTGTAGCCTTCTGGAACTAACCGACAGGAAAATTTCCAAAAGTGAATATTTTTAATTTTTAAGGGGTCTAAAGGGGATTGAGAAATTCACATGTTATTTAAATAAGCGTTTTCTTGGGATACAGAATCTTATCTTTTAGATAGTTGAAATAGGAAAAGAAACTTGAAATTCGGTATAATTGTGGGTTTAAGGGGTGCGAGGTCGTAGGCCGAGCAAAGGAGGGGGTGTGGGGGCGAAGCCTCCAGCTGGGAAAATTTAAGAAACATGGTGAGGAAATGTACGAAATTAATTGTTGATGCAAAGGGTGATACATAAGAAATGTAAGTCCGTAGGCCGAGCACAAGCGGGAGTCTGGGGGCGGAGCCCCCAGCTAACCAAAGGCTGGTCAAAGTAATAAAAACACGTTATTTAATTAGCTACAATATTTAATGATACTAAAGAATTGCATAAACAGAAAAGTGAAATACAATATGATTATACTTTAAGTAAAGCATTATATTAAAAAAAATGTAAACCTACATTGAAGATATGCTTATGTATCTTGACATTCATGCATGAAGGTCCTATAAGACAGAATAACATATTTTAAGGTTATTCCGTACAACAAAATTAAACTACCACTAATTTTATATTTTTTCTGTAATACCTTCAAAACAAACAAAAGAATTCAAATAAAGAAAAGACAAATAGAAAGAAAGAAAGAAAGAAAGAAAAGAAACGCGGTGCGGTATAGAATATTATTTTACATGTGATACCATTGTCGTTCTCACCTATCTGCTATCGCTTTGGAGCTTTTTATAGATTTGGCATTTATTCGCGTATGTATAAATATATCTGTACAGTGATAGCAGATAGGTAAGCCATGATAACGGTATCACGTGCAATATAATAATGTCTATTTCACTGCGTTTTTGCTTTCCGATTATTTTGAAGTTATTACAGAAAAACTTTAAAACTCGCGGTAGAACCTAGTTTATTTTCACTGTATGGAAGATCCTTAATGCCAAACATAGAATAAGAAACAACCTTACATTGTCTGAACTGAGATCACTCGTTTTCATCTAGGTCACTCAATTTGAGCACAAAACTCAGACAAAAAGTTTCTTTCGTTGTCAGAATCGGATTCAGCCACTTTATGAAGAGACAAAAATACAAAATCCTCACAATGTTTCCTGGATACACAACTAATATGAAACAACTTTTTACATTTAGCACACTATATCCATCTCGATATATTTCCGGTGTGGACTTGCTGAGATCTTGTATTACACTTTTGACACTCACGTCCGTCGATATTTATTTTCATATTAATTCTAAAGTTTCTTTCCCCAAACGTGAATTGTTTTCATTCTTAGATTTCGATTTTTGCTTCATTTTCTTATTTAAGAAGTCCTTGTACTGGTTTGAGCTCACTATAGTAGGGAATCGGAGATTCCTCCTTTTGGAATTTTGTTTTTTCTCTGGAGTTTTTTTGTCGGAACATTTTTTGAGTGGACGAGACACACAGTTTTCCCATTTAGAATTTCCTGTGGACACGCATTAGCTACGACATGTCAAACTGGTACCAACAAGCTGAGAGGCTGTGGCTGTTGGAGGATACTCATTGATTTTTGACTGGCATACTTCATCAGACCAAAGAGATGAATCGTTGAAGGTAGTTGTGTATATTGAGTAAGATCGCGGAGCAGTTTCACAGACTCCGTAGACATCGTTTGTATGTCCTCTGTTATCTGTTCAGAATGGAATTATGAGATTTTTAATCCCCATGCAAGGTGTCACCTTTGAAACTTAATAAGGTTTACTCATCAATTTTCATTTCTAGGTAATCTAAGTGATTTTGAGAGCAAACAATACCAACATATTCATCACGGTAGACTTTTCAGAATATCTATTGCATGTAGGAGACATATTTACTTCTTCCTCAAGTGCGGCCCGTCTTCTTGAGAACACACATTTGCTGAAATCCAGTGCATCAGAAGAAAATGGAAAAAGGCCACACGCTCGAAAACTATTTTGAATCACTTCTGCTTTTGCTTTCTTCAAAAACGCGTCGTATAATAATGAGCGAAGGAGGTTAATTGTGTCACTCCCTTAGGAAAATTATGGAATTTAATAATTGATTCCTAATTTAATATAAGACTTGCCTAGGAACATTATATTTCTCAGCAGCTGCCTTTTGCGACATATTCCATTCCCTAACAGCCATGATGGCGGCTTTCATGTCTTCATCGTAGTACACAAATAATTTATTTTGGGGGCATTTGCTAAGTTCTGGAAACAAGTTTAAAAAGAACATAGTGATTAGGATTACAATAGAAGAAACCAAATAAAGAAAGTAAAAATAAAAAAATGAAGAAAGATTAGGCCTACGATAGAAGAAGGAAAAGAAAAAATTCAAAAATATTGTGTGTGACCAAATAAATAAGTATTTTTATTGTGGTTATTTCTATCTATGCCTACTACTGAAATTGTGTTTTATATGTACGTTTAGATCTTTCACTCATTGTAAAGTAACTATAAGGTGCGTGGATGACTGTACTCCTCCTAATTGTGCATCAAACAGAAATATATATATATATATATATATATATATATATATATATATATATATATATATATATATATATATATATATCTTCTCAGGTGCACGTACAGCCACAGAATCTTTCCCAGGGAAACAAATCCCTAAAAGTAGGCAATTTTGTCCCAAAATCGTTTATACTGCAGGTAAAATTGCATAAAACTAGTATTTTTAACTGACAATCCAGGGAGCAAACACCCTCCTGAGGCACTCGCGGTTAGGCATTAGTACAAACCTTCAATTTGTATCTGCAAGGTGTCCTCTAAATTTCATACGGTTCCTTCAGAATTTAGACGTTTTCTTACGAGCTCTGTAATGTTTAACCTAGCGTATTAATCATATTATATGTTAAAACTGCTGCTGTCTCGGAATTGCTTATTATGTCTGCTGTTTCTCGGAATTGGAGGCTGATACAGAAAATTCAGTTACATCACTGTAATCAGTGTAAAATGTTCTATAGGAATCAGTCATTCTTTTTCAGGAAAGAGAAACAAGTTGAAAATTTGTTGCACAGTGTTATTAAAAAGCTTCTGAATATGCCTTAGACTATATTTCTTTAAAAGAATAGTAAAATGTTTGAGCAACACAACATTTAATAAATGACGACTACCATAAGCAATAACGCGTACTCATGTAGACATTACATATATTATTTCCAATAGATTCTATAATTTATCATGCTCTTCTTGACCAGACCATGTACAATATTGATTTATCTAACAACGAATGAATAATACTAATTATCTCTACAAATTTCTACAAAGGACATTTGCCATCATAACAAGTGCGACACAAAATCAACAACTATATTTCCCTTAACTAGGACATGTCCGATAATTGGAAAGCCATTGTACGTTCCCGACAGTAACAATTGATTTACACTGTACAATCATCAGTACTATACGCCTGCCAATTTCAGCTTGAAATGAAAAGATATTGTTTGCATAATATTGTGTTCTGTAATAACTTTAATTCAATTAATTGATTAGCATAGAATTAGGAAAGGATGGTGACCATTGACAAAATGTAATGTAAGATATCAAGTGCAGCAGAATGGTTTTCCGAATAAGAAATAGAGCTCTTTACTTGGTGTTGCAGGGTTTTGATACTTATGTATAAATTAGTTGTAAACAGTTGATCAATTAACATATTTTATGACTAAAGGAACTGAGGTGTCTTTTAAATCTTTAAAGTGTCGTCTTGGCCACCGTGACCTCTTATTTTTCCTTATCTTGATATAATCATCATAAAAAAAGTAGATAAAATGCAATAAATTTAATTTAATATCTAACTTTCAGTTGTAAAATAAATACGGTATGTATTGTCAAAATGAAATAAAAACTTATACTTTCCTGCAACCCACGTAAAGGCTGAAAAAGATAAAAAATAAATTACAATTTACTTTAATTAAAAACTGTTTGTAAATTATTATTTCATTTTAATTATTTAATCCTATTAAATGATTACAGAGATTCAAATATTAAAAATGAACACGTAGCAGATAATTGAATTTTGCAGATAATAGAGAGTGTGTATAGTTGACGCAGAGTTTTGAGATAAATTGATTCAGTGTGAAATTTGGACACATTAAAAAAAAAGGAAAATTCATGAATCTTTTAAAGAATACTTATCAACGATTTTTATTTACAATGATAAGATAATATTTGAAAAAATGATAACTTAGATAACATATTATACATGTATCTATTGAATAATTAATATTGATAAAAAGCAGTATATACGTATATATTTTTTAATATTATTTCCCATAAGAACGATGGTTATTGAGTATTTGATTTAAGAGATATTCTCGTACATTAGTAAGATTCTCATTGAACTTGTTAATCAATTATCTTTAGAAGCAAGATGTGCGTAAAAGAGTATGAGTCAGTTAGAAAGATAAACAACAATATATATGAGGTATGATCAGAAAGTAATGGTGAATCATTTTATTGCAAACAAAGTAATAAGCTCACATCAAACATAAACAATCTTGTTCAATGTACTCGTCTTGACTTGCGATATACTTAAAGAGGTTGGTTCATTTATATTGAGCCGAATTTGAATATGTCACTTACCTTAAAAGTGTCGTGTTTTCACTAGGGATGGCCATAAAGTTCCGGTTCCGGCGGAACCGGTTCCGCTCGGAACCGGTTCTCGGAGATTCGGTTTTCCGAACCAGTTCTGGACCTGGATCCGAAAACCCGGTTCCATAACCGAATCTTAGGAACCGGTTCCACATCTGGATCCGAAAACTCGGTTCCAGACCTGGATCCGAAGAACAGGTTCCAGACCTGGATCTGAAAAACCGGTTCCAGACCTGGATCCGAAAAACCGGTTCCGAAACCGGATCTTCTAGAACCGGATCCGTTCAGACCCGAAAACCGGTTCCACTAGGAACCGGTTCTGGCCATCCCTAGTTTTCACGACCGGTTGTATTCGATATGCAGGCCACTTCTACTGACTATTGTTCGGCATCCCAGTTTCCATTGCAGGAGACTGCGTTGAAGCTGGACCATGGACATTGCACTTTACAGGATTCCCCACTCCTCTTTACAGGGTTTCCACAGACTTGAGACGACACAGACTCGACGATGGGACAGGGACCGCTTGAGCAGCCGAAATCACAAGAGTCTATTAGGTTGACATCTGGACTCTTGACAGAGTTATCAGAGAAGGAAATTCATGTTCCATACAACGATGTTTCCGCCGTATAACTGGATGTCTTGCTTTGATGCAGTTCAATCTGATTCATGTCTTCTCTTTACAATGTTGGAGCATTTCATATTGCTACATTTCAGTCAGAACATGTGGCTGGTAGTACGCAGCATTGGTTTTGAGAAACCTTCCAGACAGCTTTATGCACTTATCTTTGCGTTAAGTTTAATAAATAATTAAATACTGGAAACATTTTACGAAGTTCTTTGAAGTAGTTGAATATGTTACATCCATGTTAAGAATTTTCAAGTTAAGCTAAGCTAGATTATAATTTCGCTATCTGAAAATAATAATAATAATAATAATAATAATAATAATAATAATAATAATAATAATAATAATAATAATAATAATAGGGTAAAGGCACCGAATGTGTAATATTGTTTGTTTCTTCTTTATTTCTCAGAAATGCGTACTCCAGTATAAAAAAATATTATACATCATAATACTTGCGGTACCTCTGCAAGATAAAATACAAAAATGAAAATTTGTTCCACATTATTGATTTTCTACATTATAAAATTGAAAGAAACTCAATTTCGCTTATTAGGCACACCTCGCTTCTAATATGGAATACTACATGTTCTTAAAATTGAATACTAGAATAAATATGCGCATCTGCCTACAATGCGACATTTTGACAGTTCGAGCATGGACAATGCATTCGAATAATTTATTTGTTTATTTAAGGAATAAACTTATTTAATTAAAGGAAAGGAACAAAGGAAGTTGACTCCAACTCTGAGATAATATCAGCCCTTAAGATAAATATACAAATTGGAAAGGACTCGGCCCTGGCCTCAAGAAAAGTATCATCCTGATGCCTGATGCATATGCCATGCATCATGCATATGCCTGATGGCACTGAGGATAACCGGGGTAAACCCGCTCAGGATGAGCGGTCTGAGCAGGGACAGTACCCTTGCTCAAATTATCCAAATGTTGCGTTGTAGTCATTGTGGACCATGTATCATATTTGGTAGTTCTATAAGACAAATAAACAAACAAACAAAAAAAATACACAACATTTTTTAAGATAATTAAAACAAAACAGCAGAAATACCAGAATTTAATGTACGCCAAGATAGTCTCCCGACTTTAGAAAATTGAAACAATGACTAGGTCTTCGTTTATACTACGTTTGTACCGTTTGTACCGAAAATATTTTCGTTTGTACCATTTTCTTTATAGGGTTACTTGAGAGGTCAACTGGGGGAGCTATCTTAGCGCCAAGATAGCCCTCCCGTATCACATCACAAGAAATTGAAATACATCATTCGAAAGCAAATCGTTTGTACCATTTGTACCGAAAAAAGTTTTGTTTGTACCCCGATAGTTTTCGAGAAAGAGGGGATGACATTTGGGGGAACTATCTTGGCTCCAATTCTATATGAAAGAAACAGGAACGTAAACAGAAGGAGAAACATAAAACATTGTCCACAATAGCACGTGGGGACATTTGCTGGTATGTCTTATTCTTTCTGTACAAAGAGTGAGTTTCTTCTACTATTCTAAGTATAAATTCGTCTCAATGTTGAGGTTAATGTACGTTCAACTCTTGTGCTCGTAATAGCTTTTCGTCGAGAGCATTATTTAATTCTTTAACTACTTAGGAAAGAAGTGAAAACAACAACGAGTAAAATATAATATAATAAAAGGAAAAGGTTTTAGTTTAATGATAGAAAAACATGAAGATGCTACTTCTGAACTTTAATACGTAACATGAAAGTCCATCGATGCTGCTTTAACGTTTGTACTCTCCTTTATGTCAGTAGAAAAGTTGCTTATGGAAGAATTTATCAGCTTAATGCAACAAAGAAATTTATTAGAAAGAAAAGAAAGAAGAAAAAGTATTACTTTTATTTTATTAAATTATAAGGTTTGAGTACTGGTACATTTCCACTATTTCAAGAAACTTCACAAGTTTTATAAGTGTTATTAAATTTTCCTTTACGAACAGTGTTGGCAGAATTTTACAAAATCATCTCTGGATTTTTCGGAGGTGGGTTAACTGGGCATTGTCTTGAAAAGAGTTAAATTTGTTAATAATAATAATAATAATAATAATAATAATAATAATAATAATAATAATAATAATAATAATGATAATAATAATAATAATAATAATAATAATAATAATAATAATAATAATAATAATAATAATAATAATAATTCTGGATATATAAAACAGCATGTTTTCTTACACTTTAGTAGGTAAAGAATTATTGTTGTTGGTTGGGATTGCAATTGGTGAATGATAAGGCTTGATGCAAATAACATTTTTTTTAAATAATAATAAATCGTTTGAACAAAGCACAGCATCAATAACTCCACTGTACAAGATGAGACAGGATTTTCGTGATAAAATATGAGACGACACATAAATTTTCCAATAAAACAGATTCACTTTCCAAGACGCGACATCACTTTCACGACACCATTCCTAGACGAGACAGCATCTACACTGGCGTTGGCAAGCCTAATACTTATATTCTTGTCGGTGTTGAATTTAATGTCCCACGATTATGCACTGGGTCTAAGAAACACGGTGATAATGAGATAGATGGAAAGAGTGAAATGAGAACTACCCGGTGTTTGTCCACCACAAACTCCACTTGGGAGAAGATAGGATTGAAGCAAGGTCCTCTCGCCTCAGAAGTGTCAGTTTTAATATTGATCTAATATATATGGTGAAAATAAAAGAAATTTAAGAAATGGTATCAAAAACCATTAAATTGCAAAATAAGTATATTTCTTCGGAAGCTATGCGTTAAGATACAACTAATGAAATAAACAGACCCTACAAAACGTTCGGTACTACTGAAAGTTATATTTTGAAATAGTGGTGTTCCAGACAAAAACTTAATAGGTCATGTTTTCGCTTTCTGAAAAATTAAAGTTTCGAAAATTATCAGATGCTAGTATAGCAAGACACAGATGACGTGATGTCTGAACTCCAATTTCAGTGGTGGCGCTAGGATCAACTATGTGGTCAGAACACTCTGCGCTTTCTGTTTGGCAAGTTGCTGTTGCCACGTTTTCACCCTACCTTTCTTCCCCATCCCTTCTCTCTTCGTTTTACCAAAATGTCAAAAAGTAGAAGGACGAAAGAGTCTTTTTACTCAGGATCATTTAATATTGTGTTGGTAGTGGATACAAAATTTGCTTATTTTGTAAAACTATTTTCAGACTACCATGTATCTGATAGTATCTAGCTTCCGTGTAGGCATTTGTATGAGTTCTTTACTCGTTTTAGGCCTATATACCGGCACGTTTTCGTTTAGATATGAATTCTGCCGTTCCATTATTATAATTGATTTACGTAAATTCTCTTGCACTTCGTTAAACGGAAGATAAAAGACTACGAAAGACGTACTATATAATGATGTAATAGATTAGGCTTCCTCAATCTATTTATTTTATATCACGAGCCCTTTTTATCACACCTTCTTGGCTGCAAGCCTCACAATTAATTTCCTGTTTATATATATTTTCTTAATTGCTGTTCATCGCTTACGGTTGTAAGTTCTATTTGTATTTTTCTTGTATTTAGATCTGCAGATTTTAACGAGTTTCATTCCTCTTTTATTCCAATTGGTTTTAAAACGATTCTCGTAGCTAATTTCTCAATTTCTCAGGTTTTTTTTTTTTTTTTTTTGTATTTGGAAACAAGTGTACAAAGAAAAATATATCTATCAAAAGAAGTTGTTCAAAATATTAAAATATATATATATATTTCTGCTACTAGACCCCAATTACATTTATCATTTACATTTTCCTTCGCACCCTCATATCGGGCCGCAGTGGTTCAGAGTTAAGCAGGTGGCAATAGCCGAGTGGTCTTGCGCGTTCGGCTTCGGATCATGAAGCGCAATCCACTAGGGGTTCGAGTCCCTCTGAAGAGCATGGTCGGATTCTTAACTGTCCTGGACCTTTCTGTATTAGTGTCCCTATCCTGTTTGGATTACGCAGAAATTACACGAACTGTCCATGGCGAACACTATCCCAGTTGGGACGACTTTAAAAAAGAAAAAGTGGTAGAGCGTTTACCTATGGTGCATGGGGTCCTTGGTTCGATCCCAGTTCGGGCCAAGTGAGCTTTGTGGTGCAAACATCGTGTGCATGTGTTTCCTCGAGGTTCTCCCGTTTCCTCCTACTTCATTCCACCATTTAATTCATTTCTCATCATCACCGTTTCATTTAGTCTAGCCAGCATGATCGTAGAACGTAAACTTAAGATTTCATTTTTTCAACCATTATATTCTAGCGAGTCCAAGGTTGAGAAACCTCGCAATAGACAAAGTGGACAATTTATTATGAAGAAAAATGTCCCACGACTGTGTCCTTCAGGCTAAATGAAATGGATGATCGAGGAAAGTCAATTATAATTGTAAAGTTACATGTACTTCCAGTTACACTGGAAATCGAACCCTGGACTATGTGCAACAAAGCCACGCGCGGTAGCTACTAGACCAGAGGGAAGGGCTATTTTAATATCGAATAATAGGAGTCTATAGTGAAATATGCATGTGATATAATACAAAAGGCCTGGACTAAAGGCGGGATTTTCAAAAAATGTCAACATACTTATTACCGTTAGGAGGCATGATGATGAGATAGGGGAAACGAATATTATGTTCTGAACATCAAATAAATTTTTCGCCCTGGTTATTTTTCTTTATTTAGTAATAATAATAATAATAGTAATAATAATAATAATAATAATAATAATAATAATAATAATAATAATAATAATAATAATAATAATAATAATAATAATAATTGTATTTTAATTACGTGTTCATTTGTATCTTACCGACACATATTCACATAGAATAAGCGGGGGCAAAAATCCGCAGTTTGGTGTTTGAGTTGCGCTGGAGCCGAAAGATATAACGTCAAAATAACGAATTTCGCACAGAAGTATAAGTGAACATTCCTCTATGTTTTGAAGGTGCTGGAAAGCCTACTAATTTATTACTTAATAGCCCAATTTAAAAAAGGGTGGACAAATTCGGACTTTTGCCCCAGTAGCAAAAGTCCTATCGCAATGGTTCAAAAGTCCGCTGAAATACATGAAGTAGGAAATCGACATACAGGCATTTTTATTGAATTAGTTTGCTTTCTACAAGAATCTTAAGATAAACAAAGAGCATACGAAGCATGAAGTGATTCTTCGTATTAACAAAAAAGTTAGACTAAGCAAAAAGATAAGTTTATCTCACTCGAGAAAAACTCAAAGTTATAACGACTCACCAAGGGTAGTCGTCAACCTGGTTCGATCGATGATATATAAATCTCGAGTGGTAGTAATAGTTTGCATGTAAAAATATCCTTAATAATTATACATATTATTATTCTCACCTTTTCTATCAAAATTATAAAGTCGATGAATGGTATCAAATGGTTTATTAGTTGATACACTTTTATGTATTTTTATTCAAACTGTCATGCACACAGACATGATGATTAGGTATCCATAAACAACAACATAGCAACTCATTTACATAATAATATCCCATAATATATCTCCTACAGATATTAAAAACATTCTTCTTTTGTTAATATTAAATTAACATTCTATTAAGTATAGTGCACATGTATGAGCACTTTCTGCCCAAGGTAGAGGTAATTATTAAACTATCCAAAGTATTTCGTTATATAAAATGTCGCCCGACAATTGGACTGAATATAAAAGTCATAATCGAGCTTGGCTTTTATCTTCAAGAACCACTGGTCCGTTTACAATAATGGTCTTACATTACATATGTCCATCACATTTTGATCGCTCCTCGTATGTATCTTCATTACATATCATAGATATAGATACATTTATAACAAATCTTTCTTTTCATTAATACTTATTTTTGACAATAAAGTTTCAACACAAATTAATATAATGAAAACAATTCTTGTGTTTAATCAATTATGAATTAAATTTCGAATCTTCATGTAGTTCGACCTGATTATATGCCATTACTAGGTCTAAATTTCCAAAGACAGCATTCCCTTGTAAAGAAGCTAGTATTTCTTCCACTGGAGGATACCTCACTTGTTCCAGATCAATGTGACAATTCGTGCGTCTCAAATCTAATACCACACGTAGAGAAACATTTTTCTTTGGAACAACATGTAATGGATTAAGATGCACACTTCGTGAAGGCCTAATGATCCCATCTCTTAACATATCTGTAATTTGCTGACGTACATTTTCCCTGTATCTATATGGAATTATATAAGGCTTGGTTACTATGGGTTTGTCTGTTTTAACTTTAAAAGAATAAACAAAATCCTTGCAACGCCCAGGACGTTCTGAAAATACATTTTTATGTTTATACAGGATATTCTTAAAGTCAGCTTTTACTGTATTATCTGTAAAATCAAGACTGCTTTCGAGTGATTTAACACGTTCAGAAAACAATACATCGTCTTTTAAATCCACCAAATTTTGTGTGTCTTCCATTCGTTGATCATTTAATTTACCACTTTCTGCACTAACAGAAACATTATTCACTACATGAGAAATATTATTATATTGACAAGCAATATTATCTAATTTTGGAAGCAGTTTCTGAACGATTTCCTGAGGTATACCAGGTATAGTCAACGTTTGGTTTTTAAAATCAAGCATGACACGTAATTGAGATAATAAATCTAAACCCATAATTAATTTCTCGTTAAGTTCCTTTATTACCAGAATAGGGATTGATGTTTCAAAATCTTGAATAGTTATTGTTACACGAGTAATTCCAGCTACTCTCTTTTTATGTTTACCGGTAAAATCAACTATAATAAGGTTCTCAGCCTTTTGTAGCTTAGGATTCGAATAATTACTAGTAATTGCTTTCCACAATGAATACGATAATAGAGAGGCATTTGCTCCTGTATCAAGTAAAGCTTCAGTACTTAACCCATTGACTTTAATAGGTATTTTAGCTGTACTATATGATTTCAAAAATACAAAATTTTCTTCAATATTAAAACCATCATTGACAGTATCATCTTCGAACCAACAACGATTTACAACAGGTATAAATTGGTACTGACATCTATTAATTGCTATTTCCGAATAATTATTTACAGAGACGTCATGTGAAAGATCATTTTCATCATTAACATGAACATGTAAATTGGAAGATAAATGTTCATAAGAATTATCGCTTAAATTTGTAGATAAATGTTCATGAGAATCTAAAGCTGATATGGGTTTAACCCCTACCACATCAGCCGCAATTAGTTTAAATTCATACTCGTGTATGGTTCCAATAAAGTACACTGTACAGCACAATCATGATTATGTCCCGTATTACTGTTCTGTACAGGAATTACTTCGACACCTAGATCTTGATGCGAAGTGCCATCTCTTGACCTCCAATTACGTCTATCCACGTAGCTTGCTGCATTTCTGGAATTTCGCCATACATTCCGTCTATTTTTAAACCTATTTTGATTATATGGTCCAACATAAGGATTGCTACGATTAATTAGGTTAGGCTGATTCCCTACATAACTTTGCCTATTTTGCTCGTTTTGATTGCTAGAATTTACTCGGCTTAGGTTGTGTTCCGTATCGTTCACACTTCTGATATTTAGATTCCGAACAGGTACAAAATGATCTGAATTATTCTTACTTTTACCTACTCCTGCTTGTTGATTCATAGCATGGTATTGGGTTTCATAGCATTGGACAAGCATTAATAAATGGTTGAAACTCATACACTGTGTAGAGAACAAGATCTGTTGTAACTTAAATGGGAGCAAATTTCGAATCGATGCTATTATTCTAGATTCCGATTGCAAGGGATTAACGACTTTTAATTCGTTGTATGTATTTACAACAAACTCTACAACAGATTTGTGCAAACGAGGATTGAAATGTTGATTTCTAATGGTGGCATCTCGATTTGCAAGCAAAAAGTCATTTTCATAATTCGCGATCAATGCCGCTTTGAATTCCTCATATGTATTGATGTGATCACGTACTGCTTTAAACCATAAAGAACATGGTGGGAGTAATACATGAGGGATTAATTTCATATATTGTGATCTATCTATACTCATTATATTGCATTCGTCCTGAAATTTTTCCAGGAAAGAAGTAGAGTTTTCATTACATTTACCACTGAATTTACTCATAGCCCGTATTTCACTCATCTTAACACTTAACTTTACCTTTCTTTTATCATTCCGTGTACTTATTGGGTGACAATTCCTATCCATGACGTGATATGTCGTTGCACCATCCCTTTTTCGCCCATCTGTACTCTTCGGATGAATTTCTTCCAAGATAATATCCTCATCAGACACAGGTGAAGGCGAAGTCATCTTTGGTGAGTGGGGAAACTCCAAGCGAACACTACCCATATTATTGTGGTATGTGTTATCCTTAACCTGTAGCGTCCTAATTTCTTCCTGTAGAGTAGCTATCAATTGCGTATTTGCACGTATGTTGTTAGAATTATTGATGACCTGAATCTTTTGCTGTTGAACAGAAGATTCTATTACTTCTAAATCCTTTTTTACACCACTGATTTCTTGGATTTGGTGGTTGTACTTATCCTGACAATCCTCGGATATTCTTTTTAACTTTTCCTCGAACTGCGAGGTGATGTCATTCATCGCCTGGACAATTGACTGTTTCGTTTCATCTGACTTCTGTTCCATTTTCTGTTCTATCGTCTGCTTCAATTCCTCGTATTGCTTATTGGATTCTTCAGACTTCTGTTCTATCTTCTGTTCTATCGTCTGCTTCAATTCGACCAAATTTTGTTTCATGGCTTCAAAATCGTCCTTACGACATTGTTCTTGCCGCTGTAAGGTTAGCAAGATTCGTTCTTCGAATGTCATTCCTGGTGCTACACTATGTTCACCGTTATCACTATTATTGGATTCATTCTCCATTGCTTCACCGTTCATTTTTCTTATAATTATCCTACCACTCCTAAGTCTTGTGAAATTTGTATTCATTAACCTTATTACAAAAGTAAATTCACCCTTACTTTGCTTCTGGATATGAATTTACAGCAAGGTCCCGGGTGAGGTAAACCAAAATTTTTATAACGACTCACCAAGGGTAGTCGTCAACCTGGTTCGATCGATGATATATAAATCTCGAGTGGTAGTAATAGTTTGCATGTAAAAATATCCTTAATAATTATACATATTATTATTCTCACCTTTTCTATCAAAATTATAAAGTCGATGAATGGTATCAAATGGTTTATTAGTTGATACACTTTTATGTATTTTTATTCAAACTGTCATGCACACAGACATGATGATTAGGTATCCATAAACAACAACATAGCAACTCATTTACATAATAATATCCCATAATATATCTCCTACAGATATTAAAAATATTCTTCTTTTGTTAATATTAAATTAACATTCTATTAAGTATAGTGCACATGTATGAGCACTTTCTGCCCAAGGTACAGGTAATTATTAAACTATCCAAAGTATTTCGTTATAAAGTATACAAAACATACAAAACATACAGTAGTACAAAACATACAAAGTATGAAGTTATTGTTCGTATTGATAAAGTTAAACATTAAAAAAAAAATTATCCCACTTATTTACGAATACCACAAGAACATACAAAGCTTGGATTTTTCCCCTCGTATTGAAAAGTTACACTAAAAGAAGAAATTAGGCTAGCCCAGTTATTTATTTTTAAAAAAACATAACAGCATGAAGTTTTTGTTCGTGTTAAGTTATACTAAAAGAAAAAGTAAGTCTTCCTTACTTAAGAAAAGCTCAATAGACACACAACGCATAAACTTTTTCTTTTCATCAACAAAGTTAGAGTAAAAGAAGAAATTATCCGACATATTAAGAAAAGCACATAAACTTATGAAGTGAAATGATTACAAAATCAGGCTTGGGTCTAGGCATTTGTCACATACGAACTGGCCACCATTCTTCACACGAATTACACATTATTCAGTCCTCATCCGGTGGATCAACATATTTGCCTTTACACAATGGACATACGTATTCCACTACTTTTGAAGTTGAACTTTCAGCGGATGCAAACAATTTCTTCCGTGAGGCTGACTTCTTAGGACCCTTCTTCTCTTTATCTTCTCGAACAGTACGTAGCTCTTTTCGTAGTATTTCTAATAGCAAGGGACAAATCTCTCTCAGTACCGATGAACCAAATGACTCCAAGAGCATTTTTCACACCTCAACAGATGGATTCAGCAATACAAACATGTGTGTTAGCACTACTGACTATTAATCCTAGGCTCTGTTTACACCGCTGAAATTTGAGTAGTGCCCTTGGTGCCATCGGTGCTCTAATCAGTGTTGAGCGTGGCTTGCCCAAATTTAAAGATCAAACTCCATACAGGTCTACATAGCTTTAGTTAAGCTAAAGAAATCCTACGTAGCAAACAAATTTAAATAGGTCTACTGTGAGAAACTACTGTGTGAGAAACTGGAATTTAAATTTAAGAATAAAATTATTTACAAATTTGAGAGCTGGGGCAAAAGTCCGCGTTCGGATTCTTGCCCCACAAAAAAAAATCGGACTTTTGCCTCATTCTCACTTGTTTTAATTACAACGAAATGCTGACGTAATTACTGATACCGGGAAAAGAGAAGATAGTGTATATTGTTACTCAAGAAGTGTTTTCATATGAAACAGCAATAAAATAAGTCGTGACTTCTCCCACGGACTATAGTACTTTCCCATAAAACAAAATATTACTTCAAAGTAAGACAAAATGTAATTTACCTCATTGTATTAACAAATTTCACCGCATACCTTTACTAACATGGACAGTACACCGCCACCATTTAATCTTTTTGCAGTACAAGCAGTGTTGCACAACTCCAAGAAACAGTATCCCAAAACCCCAAAAAGGACTTTTGCCTCCGGACACTCTAACCATAGTAATATATAGTTACGGAGTTCTTTCTTTTCCCCATCTTTCTTTGTTGAGAAGGACAAAATGAATCGTACACGTTTGAGATAAACGTATCTGAGCGCCACGGACTTCGAAGAGAAACTGAGAAACACATCACGAACATGGTTTGTTCTTTCGTCGGCAGCCGTCCCGTGTAGGGTATCTTAATGCTAAATTTGGCAACTTATCTCTGTTGATAGTCGTGTTGGGGTTGGGTAGTGTGTTTGCAACTCCTATTGGTTGACACTTTCTTGTAGTCTGAAAAATAGTGTTGCAAAGTTGAGAACATTTTTCTACGTTGACGGAGTAATGAGAATAGGCACTACAACATTATAAAGCAAGTTTACTTTGAATTTCAGAACATATTTGGAACATTGCGTGTCTTTTAAGAAAACAGCATTTACAAATAATCTTTAAGAATCGAAAAAATACTCTAGATTATTTTCAACAACTATTTTAATTTCATACAAATTTACTACATACAGTATGAAACAATTCAAATAGTAAGGACAAACTCAACATCTGGCCAACTTTTTATTTACCCAAAGTATAATAATCATAACAGAAATTTCAACAATAATAATAATAACTAATTAAAAGCAGAACGTTTTGTAGAGTTCTTCATTGTGAAGAAAGTTTAAAGTGCGTCTTTCCCAAAGTAAGTCTTTGTTTAGTTCACCATTACTGTCCGGAATGCTTCATATGTTTTAAAATAATGTATATTGAACATATATTGAACGCTAACCAACTTCCTGATATAGCCTGAGACGCCAATTTGTAATGAAAACAGAAACAATCTGTAACAATATAAGACAAATTTGAAGGAAGCTGGCCGTGGCTGCACTGAAAAATATCATTTATTTGCTTGATGGAACTTGAGGAAAGCATCTGGAGAAACCTCAGACAGGATAAATAGTCTTCGGATTTCTACCTGGGATCATATTAAGAAAGAAGATCGCTAACATTAGCCTATATTTTTGATTGATTGTTTTTTATTTGATGTTTAGCGTCTCTTTCAGCAGCGAGACAATATAGGACGTGGACCTACAGGTTATGAGGAATCCGTACTGCATGTGCTCCCGCCGATAACCGCTTAGGCACGAGGTAGCTACTACCCTACATTTCATTTGTTCGATAAGCATTTCCCTTTTAAAATCTTGGGTTTTCCTTGCATTACTGCGAGTAGCATTTTCCAAGCAGGTTTTCTAAAGGGAATTCGAAGGAACGAACAAAATCTCGTATAATTGTTACAGTTCTATTTTTAAATAAGGATTCATATGCTCGGATATATATGTATGTATGTATGTATATGTATATGTATATATATTATTATTTTAATGAAAAATCGTATTTTCGTTGTGAGTGCAGATTATGGGTAATCCTTTATCATGTAGGACATTCTTTCATTTTATCTTACAAAAACAGTAAAACACAGAGTGGAAGATAGGTAGCTGCACAGAAACACGAAATTCAAATCAACTTAAATCTTAAATTACTATAAACACATCGTCTTTATTTTGACATAACAAAATCCTATTGTTCGCAAAATCATTCAATTGTTGTGTAATATGATGCACTTACTTAAATAACTATTCCAGAGAAGCAATATACTCCATCGTGGCTAAATGATTGTCTTTTCACATTGTTTTAATAGGTAATGGGTTGACTCTTCAAGGGAACTTATGTTTTCAATTCCAAGTTAAGCTGACTGATAATACTCGCTTGCCTTCCCTTGCTATAACGCTCGCTCAGTTCCTTCTGTAGCTAGAAAACAGATCTTGTTGAATATGATCTTGAAGCTTTGCTGGCGTCTACTATTAATCCAATGTTCTCGGGATTGCTGCCAGAGTGAGTGTTGTTGAGCAGAGCTCTGAAGATGTTGCCGCTGTATGGTAACGAAAGCTCAGCTCAGCAACACTCACTCTGGCAGCAATCCCGAGAACATTTTATTAATAAGATCTTGTTGAACCAATAAGATCTTGTTGATACTAAGTGAAAATAAAAAGTTACCTATAGATTAAGAGGGTTTAAAAAGTTTAGGAATCAGTTTTATTCATAACTCACTGTAGAACACCCTCGTGTCTATGTGGATAGTGTACGCGGCTGTGGCGCGGGAGACCCTGGTTCGAATCCTGGCAGGAGCTCACGTGGTTCGGGTCCCAAGTTAAGCTGTAGGTCCACATCCCACATACTCTTGCTGCTGAAACGGACGCTAAACTCATTTAAAAAAAATCATATCATAACCAATTGTATTTATATTCATTATATATAGATCTCCTCATTGTTCAGCCGACAAAGAAAATGATATATTTCTCGAGTACGACTCGACAATGAAGGGGAAGGGAATAACATGAACACAAGAAAATTAAACATTTTTTTCTTTCTGCCTTAATAGCACAATATAATTCTTATAACAACAGTAAATATTAGAGTTCATACATTTGCAACATTGTTTTTAGTTCGCATATTTTCCGTCTACCTTGTCATCTGTACGGCACTATATCAACTCGTCAATTTCTGTCATGCATTAAAATTTGTCATTTAAAATATTCAAATTTATGGTCAATTTAAAATTCGAAAGATAGTCTTCTGTTTTCTTTGTAATAGACGTAATTTTAAATGTCAAATTATGGAACTTACCATCCAGCCAAAGGCAATACTTACTAGTATTTTCTCTGGAGAAAGGCGCTCACTTTACTTTTGGGATGCTTTACTCCCAATATGGGAAGGCTGTAGGAAACATTGGGGTCGGTACAGGTAACAAATCATAAATTCTGGTAAAAACAGCAAAGAATACTAAATGAAACTAAAGTCTGATGAACTTCTTTAAATAAGAAACGCTAACTAACTAACTCTATGGCCTATGGAACCCGGAGGTTCAATGCCACGTTCGCAAAAGCTCTCCACTGACTTCTATCCTTAGCTAACTGCATCCAGTTTCTACTTTGTATCCCAATTTCTGCAAGATCCATCTTAATATTGTCCTCCCATCTGCGCCTAGGTCTTCCTAATGGTCGTTTTCCGATTGGTCTTCCGGTCAAGACTTTGAAAGCGTTTCTACTTTCACCATTCTTGCTATATGACCCGCCCACCGAAGCCTCCTAGACTTGACGACCCTAACAATGTTGGGTAAACCATATAAATTATGTAGTTCCTCCTTCTGAAGTTCCCACCATTCCCCATTCCCGTTCCCCATAAGAAACACTACATTTCATTTTATTGTAGGCAACCAACAATGCTTTGTTGCTGTATGGGCTGCATATAAATTAGGGAGGTCATGGATTTTAAATTATACAGTTCACTAAAGTCGCCGTTATCCGTGAATATGTTAACGGATTGACCCTATTAACGAGCTCGGCCGAGATAATCTCTCTGACTATATTAAATTACAAGAAAGAAGGAAAAATTCACTTTTGTTCAAGTTACCGTGTGGAGTGACGGACGGACGATGATTACTTAGCGTAATTCCAATAACTCTTAGAAATATAACTTCATCCCTATTCTAGGATAAGAAATAAGAGATATATTGAAAAATTTTACTTTTCGACTGGAAATTATTAAAGGTTTGAATATTCTCATGATTTTGAATTTAAATAATAATTGACAAAGGAGATAAAGAATCTGACATAACTATTGAAAAATAACAGCACTAATTTATTATCATAAGCTTGTAGCAGATAGTGTGTAGTTCTTATTGAATATAGATAGGACAAGATATTCCTGCCATCTGTTATTGAAGTTGCAAATTGAATGAAAGCTCAGTACGTGATAATGATATATGTTTGTGGTTAAGGTTAACAGAATATTAAAAATGTCATACACCATTCACTTTTGAGATCATCTAATATATACATATTTTATGATAGCTGCCACACTAAATCAAACATTTTTTGCACGATATTATTTTCACTTAGGAAAAAGAAACGAACTTCTTATATGGTCTACCTTTCAATAATTTACTAGTTTTAATGTATCTCTCGCATATGCATGGAAATGAGTAGTAGTCACTATATATACCTGCCCTAGCGAGGTAAACGTCGGGGAGGTCTCAGGCTTCTAGGTATACGATTAAAAAAAACAATAAAAGAAATTTGAAAATAACCTTAAAAAATTGGTTAACTCAAAATGGGATCTAACATCTCGAAAAAAAAGAAACAAACCAACGAAAACCTCACCTGAGAAGCGACTTTGACCTCTCTTTTGATTTTAACATATACCGTATTAATCGTCTTTTTTAAAGAAAAAATTCTTGTGTTGCAAACTGAAAATTAAATTTAAATTTGTATAGCGATTTTTAAAAGTTTGTATATCATTTTAGGCAGCGAAGGAAAATAATGTATTATTATTATTATTATTATTATTATTATTATTAATAATAATAATAATAATAATAATAATAATATTATTATTATTACTGTATACTTTAAAGTCGTATGTGGTTGTGGTAATAATAATACATACTTTTCCATACCACAAAAATGATACTTAAAAGCAAATAGAAAACAAGAATTTTAGGAATGATCCAAAAATTGGATCAAAAGATTGCGATTTTGGCTAAGAATTTTAGGAATAATCAAAAAATGCATCAAAAGATTACAATCTTCGCCAATAATTAGTTTATGGATTAAGGGTCACAAAATTTTTGAACGGCCCCTTAATCAAGTCTTTTTATTTTCAACGAATTAAGCACATCATACTAAGTTAACTGATAGTTTGGGTTTGCCTACTAGTTCTCTAGACATAATGCCTACAAGAAAATTTTTGATTGAAATATATTGGATCTTTTGATGCATTATTGGATCAGGAGGCACAATATTTTTTGAACATCCTACAACGATATTGTATATCTGACATATTGTCTGACATTGTATATCTGACATCTGTGAATTACTTTCATTTCTAATTGTAGCTATTTTGGGTAACGGTGCTTAAAAGTGTACAATATGTTAAAAAGAAGAAGAAGAAGAAGAAGAAAACGTAGAAAATATGTTGAGATAGATTGATATTCATGTAATAGTAGTGGCTATAACTAGAGACAATTGTTTGTTTCGTGTTGCTATGACAACAGAAAGGTTCTTGTACATGGAGTTTTGAGAATAAAAGTTAGTTGTTCTATATATTTGACGAGCCTAATTTCCAAGGTTTGCGATTGTTAGTTTTTGCAATTAAGCGAAAAAATTAGTGCTGAATCGTATTGACTTATCTAGTGATTCGAATTGGGGCAATATATGTAACAAAAGGAATCACAAATATACGATACATATTATATTTTAGATGGTGTATTCCACCAAGGAACCTTGAGATTTGTGTGAAGTAAAATAAGCAGTCGCATCAATAACCGTCAACATGGAGTACACTTTATTAAGAAGTAAAAGGAAAATTTATAGGAATATTAAAATGGATTTACCCAGAGTCGAAAAAATAATGATGAAGTTGGTGATGTTGAAACACCAGGCTCGGATACATCAACGAATGTGGCTGACCTTATAAAACAGATAGGTCAATCCTTGTCACAGCAAATGAATATTAAATTTGAGCAACTTAAACAGCAATCACAGCAAATGAATACTAAATTTGACCAAATTACCCAGCAAATTAATACTAAATTTAACACAACAGATGGATACTAGATTTCAGCAAATGGATAGCAAATCTGAACAAATTACGCAGCAAATGAACCACTAAACTAGAACGAACAGACTGTAGGTTGGAATAAATCTTGCATAGATTTACAATTGTACTAAGTTCGGTGGAAGTGGTTGAAACCCAAGTTAATGAGCATAGCAACCAAATTAAAGTATTACAGGAAGAAATAAACAGTATCAAGGAAAGGAGCATTACCATAAATGATAATGCTGATCAGATCACCAATAGCGACCATAGGTCAAATGAACCCAGATTAGCTTTGGAAGAGAGTGATATACCGGAAAGCTGTGCTGAGAAGGATGATAGTGCTTCTAGCACCGGGAAAGAAGAAAGAAGACCGTATTCATCACATCGCCGGAAAACTAGATACGTAAAGCCTAATCATTTGAAACAGTCTTATAATCTTCATTTCAGATTTAGTGAAATAAGGTCTTTAACGAAATTTAGTAAAAGGTCAGAAGACATACCTTCAAGTGTATTTTTAGAAAAGTTCGAAGAAGAATGCGATTTGATTGGGGTAGACAGATCCAAATTTTTAAAGATTTTACCACACGTTTTGTTACCACCGTGCTCTGTTTGGTTCAAAGCGAAGAGGGGGAGTTTACGCAATTATTCAGATTTTAAAAACGCACTCTTTTCCAATTTTGAGAATGATCTTATGTTGGCAAACCGAGACGCTTTGGTTCGAAACATACGGTATGGTCCCAAAATTGATAACAATCTTACTGATTTTGTGATTTCCGTATATAATGAGTTGAAATTAATTAATCCATACCAACAGGAATCACGAATCATAGCATCGATCGGGGTATTGTTACATTTAGGTTGCAGCAATTTTCGCGCAATGCATTAATTTCAATAATCTAATTATGATAGTACAAAATTTTGAAAATCAATCAATGGTGCAAAGTAACACTAATCGAAACCAAATTAATAACAAACGAAGCCAAGCCAATCATATTCCAATCCGAAATATCAATGTGGGTGAAGAATATAATCCTAATGTAAGAAGTAATGATAGATTCAATTATACCAGTAATAGAACCGAACCCAATTTCAGAGGAAATAGAAATAGTAATCGTACATTTAGAAATCAGCTAAAAAGTACATCTAATTTTTCTCGAAATGGATTTCGTAATAATTTCATAGGTGGTAGAAATTCTCAAAATAGAAACCAAGGTACCGTGGAAGCAAATAATAGGCAGAACTGTATACAAGATTGTAGCGTGCAATGTAACTTAACCGAATTCTTTGGTGGTATAACTTAAGCTAATGTTGTGGCGTCTGCGAAAACATATTCAATTGATTTTTGTTTTATTTCACTTTAAATATCGTAATGATTTCATTTGTCATTCGTAGTTTGAATTCTATACCGATAATATAAATAATGTTCTCACTATATATGAATACGAATATTGCCCATCAAAGTTATGCTAATTATGCCTTAATAAATAAAACATGTTATATTCTAACCCACATAAACTTCGTATAATAATTTCTTTATTTGTATTATTCCGTTATATTATTCAAGTCTTGTTTTGTTTCATTTTGAGTATTCTTAGGATTTCTTTGTAATTCGCTTCAATTATCAATATTGTGTTTTCAAAATCTTTTATAATTATATTAATATGCCCAAATGGAAGAAATAAGTTATGCAACATTTCAATATACTTTAATTTAATTTGTCTATGAGCTCCGATGACATTGAATTAAAGAATCTATTTTAGGACCTAAATAATTAGCAAAAGGATTGTATTTTGAATAAGTCCTCTTCGTCGACAATTTTATAGAATTAAAATGAATTGATTATTAAGTGAATGTAAGATTATTGTTGAGACAAAATGAAATTAATATATAAATGTATTATATTTTATGTATGTGAGGGCTATTCTGAAAGTAAGGTAACCACGTATGTAAGATATGTAATGGCCCAGGATTCTTTCTTCAATTGTAATCAATTTAAGAAGTCCTCGTTGGGAGCCATATATACAACGATATTGCATATCTGACATATTGTCTGTCATATTGTATATCTGACATCTGTGAATTACTTTCATTTCTAATTGTAACTATTTTGGGCAACGGTGCTTAAAAGTGCAATATGTTATGAAGAAGAAGAAGAAAAATGTAGAAAATATGTTGAGATAGATTGATATTCATGTAATGGTAGTTGCTATAACTAGGGACAATTGTTTGTTTCGTGTTGCTATGACAACAGAAAGATTATTGTTCATGAAGTTTTGAGAATAAAAGTTAGTTGTTCTATATATTTGACGAGCCTAATTTCCAAGGTATGCAATTGTAAGTTTTTGCAATTAAGTGTAACAATTAAAGTGCTGAATCGTGTTGACTTATCTACTGATTTGAATTGGGGCAATATATGTAACAAAGTGAATCATAAATAACGTTACAATCTCCCAAATCGAGTTTTCGTATTTTTTGCGGAATAAGCACATCATACTGAGTTAAGTTATAGTTTGGGTTTGGCTGCACTGCATGTAGTTCTCCAGATATAGGACATACAAGAAAATTTTTGATTGAAATATATTAGATCTTTTGATCCGAAACGATTGACAATTTAAAAGTAAGTACTAACATTACAATAATTATCTAACCTGGTAACTGGTTTTGAATGTGTCCGTATTGGACTTTTTTTTATTAAGTGCTGCATCCATAATACCGCCAAGAAACGGAAATTAGAATTACACAGTCCACGAAATGAACCCCTCTTTTTTTTAAAAAAAAAATCACAATGAGACTTTCTGATAAATGTTTATTTCCTAATTCATATTGTAGTCAAATGATATGCAGATTGAGTGCACTTTCTTTTACCATTTTTAAACGTTCTAAGTTGTATACTACATTCCTTCGCCACTTCAACGAAATATAAAAGAAAGTAGGAAAAAAGTACTATTTCTGAGCCAATTTTATGGAACAACTGGGTATGTCTCTTATGAACTCCTTAACAGACCTTGAAATAACTATGAAAAATAGAACAGCAAACCAAGTTCTGCTCAGCTCCCTTGGTTTTGTTAGTGATGTAATTTCTTAAAAGTAATTGAGGTCTTGCATCTCAAGATCCTCTTCTATCCTTCTTGATACAGCAACAAGTAAAAATACTTATTTTTTGTCAATTCTACAGGTAGTTTCTTATTTTACGGGTGTGACTAGTGTTGTGAAGGCCTGGGAAAACATCGGAAATTTTAGATAAAAATATTTTTTACAGTTTTTCCCTGAGCTTGCAAACAAACGGAAAGTTTGGAAAAAAATTTACATTTTCGAATATTTTACTGTATTATGCTTTTAAAATGAAAACTATTTTATATTTACTATTTTAAAGTTAAAATCATCGAGTTCTTATGTTTCTTGTATTAGAATAGGGAAATTTTGTGACAAGCCCACAATATGTGCACATCCACACAAAGAAAATAAATAGACTTACCAACAAACATGTGAAAAAATTAGTTGCAATTCATAGTAATCTTAAATTGAGAAGCAGTGCATCACAGTAATCAGAGACAATCTCCTCTTCAGGTTCAGACGAATCTGTCAGTGACATCACAAATGAATAAAAAAAAAAGCACTTCCTTTCAACAAATGTTCTGTGAAACGTGTGTATACTAACAAGCTTAGGTGTGTTGTGTCGAGGAATGTGTTAGTATTTTTTTTTATGTGTGAAAATGAAAGAAAGAATCACATTTCCTTTGGTTTATTTTTGTTACCTTTTAGGATTTCATGCATATTCAAATATTTCTTTCAAATGTTTCAGTATTTCGTTCACAGTGAAGTGAATCATTTTATTTGTGCTTGTTTATATAACTACATGAGTTACAATACACATGCGACTATAACAAAATGAAAAAGGTTTGTTTCATTTGGTGACTTTGAAGTTGCTTCAGCAATATGCGTTACATTTTTCACACAATATTTCGTTATTGTTACAGATAATTGTCGCGCTAGAGAACAGGTATTTGTTCTCATACAGGATTTTGTATGTTCATAACCTTTATATGAAAGCCTTTATTAGAATATTAAATAATAGCAATTATATGTTTCAGTGCATGAGTATTAGTGAAATTTGCCTACTCTCTTTCTTTTAAGAAGTAATTTGGTTAAAATTAACAAAACTTCACCAAGCCCTATTTGTTGAACAAAAACGCTTCATGATGGTAGGCTTGTATGTAACTGTAAAAGTTCTGTAATTAATGCACATCCACGAATAAACGACTAGAAAACACATAAAGGAAATAAGTGCAGACTATTAATTCTCAAGAATGATTGCAACAGTTTTAGTTTCGAGTGCTTTTTTTTTTTTTTTTTTTTTTTAATATTCAGCACATTAAAGTTTCTCATCCTACATTTTACACGCGTTCGAAAAAAAAACGCTTCAATTACTAGTAAAATTAACCTAGTACAAAGATTTTTCTTCTTTTCCCAACGGTTTTTTACCAACAGGTTCAAAATTTCTGAAAATTTTCCAACACTAGGTGTTACCCGTAGTAGACTAATTGTGTTACTGAGAACTTACTGTAAAGCGAATCTAAAGTGAAATGCCTGGTTTTCTAAGAATCATTTATCACTGAACTTTCGACTCTTAAATCTCAAATGTCTCTTCTGTCTGTCTTGAAGTAATAACACGCCCAAGTATATATGATCTTTTTGTCATCAGTTCTATAGTTTGTCTCCTGTAGTACTGTGTGTATTCGTAGTGAATTGGCTTGTATTATTGAAAATTTGAAATAAACCTAAAGTGAAACGTAGTTTTCTAGGATCATTTATTACTGAACATCAACTATATGTAAAGTCAAAATCCATTCTGTCGTTGGGGATATAATGAAATCCAATTATTCATTCCATGATGGCATTTGTATGATTTTGTGTAGGAATCTAAGATACGATACCTACCTACCTTTTCGTTTTTAAGAGAGTGGTATTTTGATTTCCTACATCAGCTGAAAGGACATTTTTTCATGTTTCACATAAAACAATAGCTTCACTTCTTCTATGATATAGTGCACAAAGCGAAAGAGCTATGTGCGAAAGTTTGCAAGAAGTGTAAAGAATTTCATATTTCTTTGTTTCGGTCCAGTTCAACGCTTGTAATTATGATAATTCTCTATAAAAATCAGCATCTGATACATTTAATTACAGTTATTGAATATTTGGGCTCAGTTCCTTTTGTAGTCACTTAAAATTTGACAAAAATATTATACTTTCCGCATTGACCTTTCCAGATAACCTAGCTAATGAAAGCAGTGTTAAACTCCATCTAACTGTAAAACCAACAAAATGATATAACTAATTGAAGTGCAATAAAGCGTGAATAAACTTGGCTTAGAGATTAAAAAATTCAATTAAACAAAACTATCGAACTATATAATCTTTGTGCCAGCAAAGATGCCTGTTTATCTCACGGGAAAAAAAAAGATTTTTTATGGACAAATTAGAGGATATCGATAATATATAATTTTCATCTGGTTTCGAAATACTTTTTAATGGAAGTTCGATTTCACTGGAAGTATGGATACCTCTCAAACAATTGCCCGTAAAAAGTAACCTTTAACATTATCAAGACGGAGTCAAAACACTTTCTCTCACCCTAGAGTGAAGGATTCACCATAATATATAAAAATTATTAGTGAAAATATTTTACGCCAAAATTCATATTATACATTCTATCCATTTCGTGGAAATGGTTTCTCAAAATTCTTGGCTTCAAAATTAATATTCCGAAAGTCACTTCCAAAACTTCGCCAAATCTTTTTGCATTAGATGTTCATATTCCCAATGTCGAAATACATAGTAGCAGTCACATTTCATGGTTGGATGCTAAGCTTTTCAAGTACCGATAACGATAGCGGAAAACTATGTAAATTTCCATATGCACCCTTCAATTTGGAATTTCACAAACTTTCGATTACTTATAGTATGAGGCGAATATTTGTACGAAATTTCAAGTTCTTTCTCTCAACTTTTTAAAAATCTGTCGAATGGTGAAAAAAGCTTTATGCCCTTGTTATCCCTTAGAGGTAAAGATAAACAAAACTTCGTCTAGAAAGCATATCCAATCAATGAAATATGATTTTTGCATTACCAGAAAGCAATAACCAGATTAGTTCCGAACATTGCATGGTTATTATTGGTTGTCATGAAATAGATTGACGAACTCGTCTGTTGGAGTTAGGCCTATATGATTTTTTCAGAAGACTCCAGTGGAGATCTTGCCTCAGAGCAGTGGCGTATTTACGATTTTGTTTTGGGAGGGGCTTTGCTAACTTTCCGGGGGCTTAAGTCCGGAAGCCCCCCTAAATACGCCACTGCTCAGAGTTAAGCTCAGATAATGATTTAGATCGTACTTTATGCAGTAGGCCCTGTTTCATATAGTCTTGATGCTGAATCAGGACGTTAAAGTTCAATAAATCAAAGTGTAGTAGTATGGATTTTCAGTATGGTAGTGGTATTCACAACAATGCTAACAGAGTTATACTTTATAGTTATTTTTTCCTGACAACAAATCGCAACAGGAAAACAGTTGACTATTGATATACCCCAACTTGTTTTCTTTGAAACTACATTTCTTCATATGGGATTATTCGAAGACGTACAGAGATTACTTAGTTGTAAAACGTATCTTACAGTTTCTGAATAGTTTGACTCATACGTTTATTAAACTTCAATATAGGCCTAGTATTTTTGTTTAAACAATCATCTCCTAATACCTTAAAAACTCGAGCGCTCTCATAAACTTTACAGTTTTGAAAGCTAATTCTTGCATCAGACAATATCTCTCGTAATCTGATTATGAATACGGAAAACGCAGCATGCAGAGATAGACGACTAGCAAAGAATGTCAGGTCGCGGTTGGCTTTTAGGATGGTCGAGTTTGCTCCGCACTGCGATAGAGCAGATCCTTCCAAGTAGTCTTTCTACAAAACTTGAACATACTGTTCTCCATTCTGTATTGTGTACAATGTTTTCATTACGTTGGGTCAAATATTAGTTTCGCTAACATTATCTCATGCAGTTCTTTTCCAAAAGTCGAACATACAAAGAATGACAGTATATCATTATATTTGAAACGTCTGGGTAAATTGAGAATGCATTTTCGACTCTGATATACGTTTGCCGGTAGCTGTTTTCGTTTCTGCTATGATATACTGCATAACAGATAGGTGCATAAACCAAATAAAGGAATGGAATTTTACATATTACATAGGATGTACGATAGAGAGTAGCTCATGACATTTGATCCAACCAGATGAATCGGGGGACTATGTATCTGAAGTCTGCTTGTCAATAGTTTCTTTCGTTCTAATATATGGGCGTTACACACATATAGAGGTCGCATACAAAGTGGGGATTCGAACATATATAATGATGTTAAAACGACCGAGTAAATCAAGCCTGTGATTATAATCACAGTCCGCCACGAATTACATGAAGAGGCTAGGGATCAGGTTGCACGGATGAAACAGCAGGTAAGAGACAATAATGCTTTATCACGACCCAATAGTGCAACAAAATCTAACATGGACCACAAATGACTGGAAACGTGTGATATGGTCAGAAGAGTTATCATTCGCATTATTTAAAACTCAAGAAAAAACTGCATCGTCTTTGGACACAATAAAACCAGTATTCACCAAAAGAAATGGAGAACGGATTAGTGCAATATATCACATTATTGGATCAACTCTTCTATGACTTAACTTTAAAAGATCAAAGAAGAATGGCATACGATTTTGCTGAACGCAACCAGTTGCTTCACCCCTTGGGTATTTGAATCGAATGGCAGGAAGAGATTGTACAGAGTATTCCCGTCGTAGACATTCAACTATTGCTTTGCGACAGCCTTCAAAGACTGACCTGGGAAGAGCTTGTGGTTTAAGCAAGCCACAGCTTGAACGCTTTCTTAATTGTCTACAAGATCTTGTAAGAGAAGATGGTTTCCTTCCACAGGTTATCTATGGAAAACCGGCATAAATATGGTTCCTCATAAAGTTTCAAAAGTGTTGTTGACTAGAAATGAGTTGTGAATAAAATTGTATCTAGTGATTTTGGAGTTAACATATCAGTTGTTTCCAGCGTGAGTGCATTTAGTTCCTTTATTCCACCTGTGTTGATATTTCCCAGAAAACGAATGAAACAAAAGTTACTGGATAGACTGCCGCCCGGTTCTGTTGGAGTGACATATAATTCTGGTTTAATCAACTCCTAACTTTTCGTAGAATGGCTACATTATTTACACCAACATGTGCAATCAAATCCGGTCACGAAAAAGGTATTGTTATTTGTTGACAATCAGTCCTCTCACATTTCAATCGAGTTGATTGATTTCTGAAGGCAAAATGGGATTATGATGTTAAGTTTACCACCCCATGCCAGCCATAATTTGCAACCATTAGATCGCTCCTTTTTAGCCCGTTGAAATCCTGGTATTCAACAGCGTGTGATAAATGGATGAGAAATAACCCATTTCACCCAATTACACAGTTCCAAGTTGCGAGTTTGTTCACTGAGGCTTGCTACAAAGCTGAACCATTTTTATTGCAATATCCGGCTTTCAAGAATATGGAATTGTTCCACTGAATCCAGATGTGTTCACTGAGGAAGATTTTCTTCCTTCTACTGTGGATGTCGTAGACTTAAATGTAGAAGCCAGCTCTGAAGATGAAAACATTTCTAAAGCAACGAATCAAGCAGAAGACCTGAATAGAGCCCAAAATCTTTCATCGAAGGATTCACTGGAAGTAAGGAGGAGCCCATGCGTCGCATCGACATCAAACACTCGTTTGTTAGTTGCTCGTTCTCCTCCATCTGTTACCAAAGCTTCAGCCAGTAATGTTGGATCCTTACTAGAAGCAAGCAGAAGCTCATGCGGACTGTCCATTTCAAACACTCCTCTGCTGGTTACTCATTCTTTCCCATCTCTTACCAATCATTCAACCAGCAACACTGGATTCTCACTAGAAGCAACCAGCAACTCATGCGGACTGTTCATATCAAACACTCCTCTGCTAGTTGCACGTTCATCTGTTACCAAACCTTCAACCAGTAAAGCTGGATCTTCGGTGGTGATAAGCAAAAGCCCATGCGGACCGTCCACATCATACACTCCTCTGGTGGTTGTCAGTTCTCCTCTATCTGCCACCAAGCCCTCAACCTGTAAATCTTCTCGAGGTCAATCAGAGATACTGACATCCTCTCCTTTCAAACAGAACTTACTTGAACTCAAAGAGCAAGGGTAAGAGTACGAATTTGAATATTTTCATTTTATGAGTTCTAGTTCCTTCAAGGATAGAAGTATATAAAAGTTGAGTTCACATTTCGTAAAGCAGAGTTCAAGTTTTGTGTTCCATATAAAAGTTTTCTGTTGAAACAATTTTTTTACCAAAATATACAAGTTTAATTGAAATTTGCGTACTCTTGCCCCCGTTTCCTCTATTGGTACTTTTGTGAAATTTAATTTTTAATAAGAGTATGTTCCTCATTCTAAGAAGAATATTCGGACCCAAGAGGAACGGGATTGGTGAATGGCGGAAACTTCATAACGAGAAACTACATAATTTATATCGTTCACCAGACATTGTTAGTGTCATCAAATCTACGAGGCTTAGGTGGACAGGTCATGTAGCCAGAATGGAAGAAAGCAGGAACGTTTTCAAAGTTTTAACTGGAAATCCAATCGGAAAACGGCCATTAGGAAGACCTAGGGAGGACAATATGAAGATGGATCTCGCAAAAATAGGAGTACAAAGTAGAAATTGGATCCAGTTGGCTAAGGATAGAAGTCGATAGAGAGCTTTTGTGAACGCAAGATTGAACTTACGAGTCGTATAGGCCATAGAGTTAGTTACTTAGTATGTGTCTTATCCAGCTAATGGAAGTCACAGACCTGGTCGATACAAAATATAGAACTACTTATATAATGTTTAGAAATCTAACTTTATAATTTAAGTTGCAATATAAAGTTTTATTTTCTTTCTTCATAAACCTGACTTTTAACAGATGTATTCATCGATTTTTAAGTCATCTCCAGATAAAAGATTACGCACAGATCTATCATCAAATATTTGCCTCAGAATCGTTCATCCCATTAGTTAAGAACTATATATATTCAATTTACATAGTTTTAAAGTCTACCGTAGTTCTGCAACTGCGAATAGAAACTTATTTGTTTGACAAGAATCCGTGACAAGAAAGGGAGAAGAGAGTTAAAGTGCATTATGTAGGCATATCGCGATGAGCTTTTCATGTGTAGGCGTTGGTATCAACTGGGTATATGACGTTGTCAACATACAGATTATTTTTCCCATAAAGCAACTGAAAGAGAAGGGCATAAAAGTTTATATTCTTCCGGAGCATTTCAATAATAATGTAATATGGTACGTGAGTACATTTAAATACTTACACTAGTAATAAGAAATAAGAATAAAGTAAATGAGTGATTAAATTCATATTACAATAACAGTAAATTAATGACGTATATACCTATTATTAATTCCTACTAAAACTTTATCATTGCGCGTCTAATATCGAAGAAATTAATAACAATCTACAGAAATGATGTGAAATTTAAGTCACTGATGCACAGAGAAGAACAGGGAGTGAGGATTTTCAAAGAACAAAATTTTTGGAAAAAAAAAAAAAACATTTGGTGTGAAAACTAACTTAGAAAGTGGTTGTGCAAAATGATTATAGTAACAAGGTTACCAAATACGGATAAGTAAATTCCGTATTTCTAAGATGAGCGAGGTACGTTCCCGCATGTAGGTAATGCACAAATTCATAGAGTTCTGGTTTGAAAGCTTCTAAAAATGAAACCTTTGGGTGACTAATGAAAAGATTCGAGGATTTCATAGCCTCTGAGAGATGTACGGTATAGTAAGAATCAATAACAGATTGGCTCAGAAACAGTATTAAAAAAAATAATTTCCGTTTTAAGCTTCACGGCTGTGTCCTTTAGATTAAAGGAGGCGGGTGCTTAATAGAAGTGGATGAAATGAAGCAGTTGGCGGAATTAGAATATGGAATGAAACGGGAGCATCATGTGTCCACCACAAACTCGCATGTTCTGGGATCGAACCAGAGACCCCTCGAACGGAGGTGAGCACTCTACCACCATGCATCCCAGACACAGTATAGAATACAATTGCGGCGTTTTGTTTCTACGATGATGAACCTTCAGGTTCCTTAAACTATAATTACAAGTACAATTAAATACTAATTTCATTCATTTTATTTTAAATCGTCCAAGTTTACTTTCCATAAGTTGTATTTAATTGAAGAGAGGAAAAGTGTTTAATTCTGTTCTATACGTACACACACCCTATACAGTATTACTATCAATCACGAGTCACTTCTGCAGAAGTTTCGACTTTTGTACACGTCCCTACAATGAATTATGTTTTATTTTTCATATTAATACTTCATATTAAATCTCTTCCATTGCGTTTCTGAGTAAAACTCTTGTACTTTTTGGAAGAATCTAACTCCCATCTCTGTCTCTCTTATTTTTAACGTAGTTTCTACAGATTCTGAGAACAACTCTGTCGTAAATATTTACGTTCCAAATTTCCATGGCTACTGTTCATCAAGTGCACTTCAATATCCATTCAATTCCGTTGTCCTGGAGAAAAGCGTTTGTTTTCGTTGTGAGCATTCAGAGAAGGAAAGAGAAACAGAAAAAAAAATCCCAATTAGCACTCATTTACAATAACCCATTGTTCTTAAAGCAAGAAATTTAAAAATAAAAAATACAATAAAAATAAAAAATGAGAAAACAAAATATTCCTACTTTTTAGCTCGTTTCTAGCTAGCTGCTACTCGTTATTTGTTTTATATATATACGTATAAACACTTGTTTTGTAGTGAACTGGATGGACTGAGACAAGAAAAGAAATTTCTAATAATAGAACAGTTTTCCGAAGAAAAGAAAATATCTAAAGATGGATTTACTTTGTACGAGAGAAAGTTAATTAAAAATATTGATAAGTGACTGAGTAGCTTTTCCAAATTCAAAGACTGAATTATTAAAAAAGAAGAAAAATAACTCAATTATTACGATATTTTATCAAGCCTTATATGAAAGTAACGGAATATCCTTTTCTCGTTCGGGAGTAATAAGGTTTTGTGGAAAATATTTGAAATATATATATAGGATCTACACTGAGAAAAAATCGTATGTGGCGTACGTAAAAATGTAGGTTATATGTGTAAATCCTGTAGTTTTAGGACTTAACGTACAGCAAACGTATAACTGAAAAAGTATACTTTATACGTACTTTCCGTATAAGTGTTCCGATTAAACGTATCTTCCATGTGAACGAAAGAATTGTGTATAGGCGGTCAGGATCTCACATACAGATGGACGTATATAACATAAAGCTGACGTATGTAACATACGTATACGTACCGGTACGTAATGTACGGAAGACTGTTAGATGTCAAACATCCCGCTATGGCATGGTGTAACATCTAAGCGGGAAAGAGGGCAGGACGTATGTGGCATTTGGATAACGTATGCTCCGTACTGATATCTGTAGTAAACATTAGGATCCCGAATATTTGTACAATATACCACTGTCTCGATAACGAATTTTTCTCAGTATATACATTTTCTCTGGTTTCAAAATACTGGTTGCTGCAAGTTCAATTTTATTGAAACTTTGTAAACCCTATCCCCTGCCTCTTCCCCTTTAGATGTTACTTTTTGTTAAACTCCGTATTGTCATCAGCTTGGGGTACATAGCGGTTGTTTAAACAATATTCTAAAGTTCGGAGATCTGTTTCGGAGATCTAAGTAGTTTCATAGATCTGGAGAACGAAAGTAAAATTCTCGAGCTTCCTTTTCCATCTTTAGGGATTACATCTCGCAATATCTACTCTTCTCTGCAACCTGAGCAACACGGAAAATATTCGCTAAAAATTCAAAGTCGCGCTCATAATAGCTTCGGGCGTCTGGAAATGAGTGAATCAGTAAGTCAGTCAGTCAGTGCATTTATCTTTTATAGATAGAGATTACTTATTAAATTCGGAAATTAATTATAATATTCTCTATAATGAAGTGATGTTGTATGGCTTAATATGGGTCGTTTATTTTACAGTGTATTTGTTAGGTGGCCTAGGAGTGACAGGAAATATTTAGGCGGTATCTGCGGTAGCAGTAGGCAACGGCGTAAACTAGTAGAGTATCGGCAAAAAATGCATTCCTAACCGGTGAAAGGGGGCAGGAAACCATTACCGTATCTTTCCCAAGAGCACGCAGCATGATAATGTTGATTTTGAAGTCTGGATTAACCAAAATGGGTACAGCAAGAAACTGAGAATCCTACATTGCAAAAGTAGTCAGGGAGGGATTTTGAGGGAACCAAGAAGTCGCTTAGTTATGGACAGGCAACACAAATTGTAGGAGGGAACGTCAGGAGTCTAAATATAGCAGGTAAGCTAGAAAATCTGAAGACAGAGATCCAACGGCTGAATATGAATATATTGGGGATCAGTGAAGTAAAATGGAAAGAACAAAATGACTTCTGGACAGATGAACATATAATTATTAACTTGGATTCGGGAAACGGTGTCTCTTGAATTTGATTTCTAATGAATAAGAGAATAGAACGATGAGTAAGAAGTTATAACATAGTAGACGACATAATCATAGCAGTAAAATTAGGTACGAAACCAAAGGATACAACTATTATTTAGGTAAATATGTCAAAGACAGAGCACGATGATGAAGAAGTAGAGCAAGTTTATGAAGCTATTGAAAATGTCATGGAAGACGTAAAAGCAGAAAATGTCTTATTTTGGTAGAAGATTGGAATGCGATCCTAGGAGAAGGCACAGAAGGGAAAATAGTACGATAGGACGAGGAAAGTGCAACGAAAGAGAAAGACTAATTGAATTTTGGAAGATAAACTAGGTAGTAGTAGCAAATACTTTCTCGAGGAACATAATCACAGGATTCATACTTGGAAAATGCCAGGGGATTTACAGAGATATCAAATAGATTAATAATGCTTGTTAAGGGGAATTTCAGAAACCAAATTATGAACTGTGGAAGTTACTCAGCAGTGGATTTGGATAGGAACCACAACTTGGTCATGATGAAGAGTAAGTTGAAATTTAAGAAGATAGGAAAAAAGAGACAAACGAAAGACTTCATATATGCAAGCTAAAGAGAAAATAATTTCAAGAAAGGTCCGCGAGAAATACAGTAGATAACACAAGGATCAATGAAAGAAGAAATTAACAAGGAATGATCATTCATAAAAATTGGACTGCTTACTACCTCAAAGAAAGTATTGGGTCACGAAGAAAAGAGTAAAAGTAAAGAACAGATCACTAAGGAAATTCTGGACTTAATGGATAAGAGAAAGAAACTGAAGAATATCAACAACAATAAGACTAAGACGCAATATAAAATAATAAGAAATCATATCATTCGTAGTTGCATACTTGCCAGAGGAGTAGATAAGACAACAATGTGAAGAAATAGAAAAGTATATGGATACAGGAAGAATATATGTGGTTTATAAGAAGATTATGATTAAGTTCAAGCCACGGAGACCAATGTATTTAAAGATAAAGAAGAAAGATTCATAATGAAGCTGAAGATAAAGTAAAAACATAGAAGGATATTTAGAGAGCTTCTATAAAAGCGACAAGCAATTAGAAGAATTAGAAAACTTGAAGGAAGTAGAAGAAGAGATAAGAGAAGACTTCATACTCAGATCCAAATACGACAAAGCATTACAAGACCTAAAGCATGAGAAAGCTCCAGATGTAGATGAGATACCAGCAAGAACCTTAACAAAATTCGGAACAGGAAGTGCAGGAAAATTTTATAAATCAACTAGCAGCGTTCACCCCGCTTCGCTGGGGTCACCCCGGAACGCAATAAACTTTGTTACTTAGATAATTTTTACTTTTTCGCTTTCAAGTGATATGATAAAAACCATAGAAGATTGCAGTAAATGTTAACATTATATCGCCTGTCATTTATGTTAACCCGCCGAGTGACACGGTCATGTGGGTTGCATATAAATACGGTTAGATTTAGCTATGATGAGCTAACAAAGGATTTCTACGTTATGGACACTTGAATGGTCAATTATCTCAAGACACTGGTAATTGAAAATTAAAGTGATATGATAAAAACCATCTAGGGTCCAAATCTTAATAACCCCCCAAAAATGAAAGAAATTGGTTCAGCCGTATTAGCGTGATGAGCTAACAAAGGATTTGTACGTTCTCTTTTATATATATAGATTAACATCATTTATGAAGAAGAGCAGGTGCCTACAAACTTCCAGAACAGCAAGATAGTGACAATACCTAAAATAGTAGGTGCTGATAAATGAGAGAATCACAGAACGATTAGCTTGCTTATGCATCCTTCAAAAATCTAGCCAAAGATAGTTTGAGAGAAGATTGAAATCCAAGATAGAAGTACTAGCAGTTTAGATTTTAAAGAAACAAACAGGAACGAGGAAAAGAATACTTGCATTTAAGAGGATTGCAAAACGAAAGAATCCAAGCGGGAAGAACAACTTGCGTAGCATTTATGGACCTGGAAAAATCGTTTCATAATGTAGAATTGAACAAAATGTTCAAAATTCTGAAAGAAATAGGAATTAACTATAAGAATCGAAGAATAATATATAAACTGAACGAACAACAGAAAGCAACAATTGAAGTGAAAGGAGAGAGAGGAGAAGCAACAATTCAGAAAGGGGCTCTTTTTGTTTAATCCTTACATCGAAGAAACAGTAAAAAAAATCAAGGACACTCACAGCATATGAATAACTGTTCATGGACAGAAAATACGCACGCTTAGGTTCGCGGACGATATTGTAATGTTGGCAGACAATGAGAAAAAATTAGATACAGGTCTAAATGGTATGGAACAGCTGCTTCAACGTGAGATTAATAACAGCGAAACAAAAGTTCTGAGATGCGCTGTAAAACAAACAAGAAAAATGAAGATTAAAATAGGAAAACACCTGGTGGAAGAAATAAAGGAATTTTGTTAATTATGAAGTAAAATAACAAGCGATAACAGATACAAACGACATGTAAGATCCAGAATAGCTCAGATGAATAAGGCATTGGAAGAAACACAGAAGCTTCTAATCGGAAGTATAGCCATAGAACTGAAGAAAAAGGCTGATAAAAGCATACGTGTGGACTGTGGCATTGTATGGATGTGGCATGTGGACACTAAGAGAAGAGGAAAACTGAGAATTGAAGCCTTTGAACCTTCTACCCTGGACTTCTAATTCTCCGGACCTAAGCCGTGTCCAAAACATGCGAGACATAGTAGGACGGTATCTAATTGCAAGCTACACCAAGGTGAGATTTCGTACCCCAGACAGACATTCATTATCCGTATGAATGACTACCAACCGTAAGAGTTTCTTATGTTAACGCTTGGGATGATTATATGTGCTTATAAGACAAACACTGTAATTTTGAACACTTTGTGTATGGTCGGTATGTTTCACGGACATGTTACACTCATTACCACATACCATCACCTCCTTTTTACTTTGAGCCATATCCGTGAATTCCTATTGATCGTTCTTAAATGAAATAGTATACGGTGTATAATCATTTAAAGTGCTTACTACTAGACGCGTTACCAGAAAGAATCTTACCTGTTTTTTTCTCAACAAGAAATAATCGTAATGATTTCCATCAATCACATTACTTTTAATTTATAATTACGCAATAACTCTTTGCACTATATATATTTTTTTTAAGTTCAGAAAAATTAGACTATCTTTTCAATACCGGTTTGTAAAGGAAGATATTTAGTAGATCATAAACAATCAACAATCAAACTTCGTAACTTTTTTTCGTTTCGTATTTTATGATGATACTTTAAGTTTAGCAGCCATCTGAATAGTATCCCATTAACTGACACGTTAAATCGAAATTACAGTACAGAAGGCACTAACACGATAATCTTCTTGTAAACAACTTACGGAACTGACTGGGACCCAAGTGACTCGGGTTACCCGGTAACTAAACATGTGATTCGTGCAATTACTGCGAAAGACTTTAATTTCAATTTATATGAGGAATTTCCTGTATCAAGTTAGCTTTAACGATAATTCTGGATCAATCAAGGCCCAAATACTGTAAAATTTCTAGTCCGATCTTTTTCTTTCTTGCTATTAAAGTGTATTCTCTTGAGTAGTTTTATATCCGCTTTACGAAATATTGCAAACTGAATTATGATAAAATTAATAGCCAAAAATAAGGAAAATGCATCTACAAGTACCTAGGTATGTTTTATGTAAGATTCGAACGCATGAACTAGCAAGGATAGTGTTCGTCACCGTAAGAAATTAAAATAATGAAGCTTTATATCGGAGCAGCGTTAACTGACGTGAGCAAGTGAATACCGGTGTAATAGATCAACAATTACTAAGTTCTTGTGGTAATGGTTCGTATCCCTAATCCTAATTTTCAATCTATACATTTAATTTGATTCTTAATTTCCAGTTCTCAATATACATTTTTGAACCACAAAGAAAAGAACTACTCCCATGTCTACTGGATAAGAACCTCAAAGTTAGATGAGATATCGACGGTTATCAAAATAATAGAAATACGTGTAATTTGCAAAGTGTAAGACGTGTGGGTTAGTAACACCGAGTATGCGTCTGAAGTGGCGCCGTTAATAATGTTGAGTTAAGTAATTATCTGTAGTGTGAAGAGATCCGCCTTCCCCCAGTCTTATGTTCTCGAAATCTAAGTTATAAATTAACGAGAAATATTTATTCATTAATACAATCTGGATACGTTGGTTTCTGAACTTTCAGACTTCGTCGTATCGAGACAGCCAGGAATTTGTAAACTCACAGACTAATTCCTATTTGGTACCGTGTTTCATAAGATATGAACACGTCTTTATTAAAGCATATGTCTCTGCGCTGATTGTTCGTCATGACGTCACTTTCTTTGATCAAACAAAACCAACTGTTTGAAGGAATCGTGGAGGAATTTCTTAACCATCAACGAGGAGACTGCTTTTGGATTATGCTCCGACCACCGAGAGACGAGGGGTCGTCCTCGGACAGAAGCACGAAGAAAAGACACAATCGAGGCTCATTTCAGCTAAAAAATTGACTGAGTTCAATGTGAATGTGGAAAAAAAACTGTAGCTTACCTACGCCGTCCGGCCAACAAGAACACTTTGTTGTTGAACCTGGCTGCTACCAAATTTGAGTTTCTTCTTCGAGATGAACCTTTACAGTTAGATAGCCAACCAATTCTACAAATCATCTGTCCAGCTATAGCAAGGATATCGCCGACTAATGTCATCCAGGTGAAACCAGGAGCCTGATCACTTCAGAGGGAGATACTGTGCTCGTAATCCTATCCTCAAGCTTATCTTTTCTCTTTTACCCAGTTTAACATTATAGTTTGTTTTCTATATGTTCTTTTGTTCTATACTACACAAATCTCTTGTTTTATTTATGCATTCCTAGGCAAAAGTCTCAACTCAAAGCCCTAGGCTATGGTTTGTTAGTATCTATCCCTAAACGTACTTTTGTTTTAAATATAACTGAGCTTTCTAGGCTAACAATCTCCGATATGCGCAGTAGTGTGCCAAGCTGGTAGAATGTAGGTGTATATTAAACCAGGCAGACGGTGTGATGCAAAGTAGGAGACCTGTGAGTTTGAAAGAAGCCAAGTTTTGAATGTCCGGTAAGTTGGTGTAAGAGTATCTACATTCGCCAGTATGTTAGATATGACGCGATGAGCATATCCAAGATAATGACTTCCACTGAACTTAAGGCAAAACAACAATGACGAAGAGTAATAGAGAATCCTCAGCGACAGGGATCACCCATCATAGAGGAGACTTTTCACCAAGGACCGTAGTGCAAGCAAAATTGACTGCGAACTTAATCTTTGCATGGAATAGCCTACTAATACGACAGTTATAATCTGATTATATATTATAGAACTGTATAGTTGAAACATCCGCATTTGTGTTCAATTTCCGAACTCCTGGTCACTGCCAGCAACACTTTAGGGCAAAGAAAATGTTGCCGAGAATATGCAAAGTGAACCGTCGATCAATTAAAATGCATAATGTAGTACTATTCTTCATTTATCTTATTTACAACGACAAGTCATGTTTATGCATGTCGAATATCCAGAGAAACTTACGCCTAATATCGTCTTTTCTCTACCTTGAAACTCGTCAGCAGCTCTGTAATGTTGTGGGCTAGGATTTCTTTAATATTCTTCCTAACCAGGCAGCAAAACAACCGTCAGCGTTTGTCAGTTTATATACAAAAGGACGTTAAGGTTGCTAATATTCTTGCTTTTAGTTATTCTTACTCATCCAGAATTAGCCCAGTATTATTTGTACTTGGAGAAACCCAAAATAAACCAAAATCGTTCTCTCATTGCTGGACCTGTTGTAGTACATTCTTCAACTGCTGCATACATCTTGTGTGGACTCTTCTACATTAGTTTGCTCCTGTCAACTGTAATCGTCTAATGAAGTCGTGGTGCCACATAGTAAAGTTTCTTGCTAAGCGTCTTTGCCCGTTTGTTGATTTTTGTAATGACTACAAAATTGGAATAACATGTACTTGTGAGATTCTTTTTCTTATTGAAACAAAACGATATAGGAAAGAGTTGTAATGTTTGGATAGGCTTACAAGGGAGGGTCACGAAGTTGCTCCGCTGAGATCCGAAGGAGACAATTGTGTTTGCATTTGCTATGTTATAACTAGACTAATCCCAATTATACGTGCCAACGAGCAGGATATCGTGAGTTACAACGTATTTTGTAATGCAAAACTACAAAAAATTACCTGGCAGAATAGTTTGAATCGAGTCATTTGTTCGGAAACGGTTGGGTAAATGGAAAACTCGGCGAACACGTGTCCCATCATATTCAAGGACGCACTTTTCGGGGAAAAAATTGCCCCAGGGTCTCCCTCAGGTTCTCACACGGGATCCAACTCAAAATTTTCAAATGGCGAAGTGGGTTAAGTAGCACATCTTCTGAAAGTGTTGTAAAATGAAAGAAAATGAAACAAGTCTCGACACTCCACGACAACCCAGTGCAAAATGGTGGCGAGTCAAAATGCAATAATAATAATAATAATAATAATAATAATAATAATAATAATAATAATAATAATAATAATAATAATAATAATAATAATAATAATTGAAAAGTCCATGACCACTTCTATTCATCGGAAACAGTGAGACAAATGTGAAAACATGAAAGAAAGTGTGGTATTGTTTTCTAAGTACAACGACTTAAGTAAAACGTCTTGTCCCAGAGTCCCCAGAGTGTCCCAGGTGGGGTCCAACTAAAAAGTTTCAAATGGCAAGAGGGGTTAAATAGCACATCGTTTGAAAGTTGTTGTTAAATGAAAGAAGATGCGGCAACTCTCGACTTTCTACCACAACCCTGTGCAAAATAGCGGCTGGTCAAAATGTAAAAAAACAAACTTAATTTAAAAAGTCTATGGCCACCTTGAATCCAAGATGGCCGCTTAAAACCTATATCGGAAGGATAGGCATACCAAACTGCTGAAGCTAGGAAAACCAAATTTGGCATAAATGTTGATCAGTAGGTGACGAAAAGATGCGAAATGTTCCAAAACGCGACATCTTGAATTCAAAATGACACACTATATATCGAACGCATGTCTAGCTAAAACCACAGATGTTGCAGAAACGAAATGTGGGATTTATGTTTATGGTTAATAGCAGATATCCACAAAATATCAAAGAGTATCATCTGTAATCCAATATGGCTGCCAGCGTGAAAAATGAGTTTGTATATAAATGTGCTATTTCTTGGAATGTTATGACAAACCAACAAAGTTTGCGCAGCTCGATGCACTGAAATGATTTACACGTGGTTTCGTACTGCTCGCCAATTTTGTAAATGAACATTTTTTTGTAATTTAGTATTGCTTGAAATATTGCGATCATACCAACGAATGACATACAAATGTAACCATCATGAATGCGTTACAATAGAGCACCCAACCTGACTGGTGTAGCAAATTCTTTATCTCTGAACTACGTATGACAAAATTAGAAAAATACCCGAAGGTATTCAACTTTTGTTTAGCAGTATGAACAGGAAGTCAGAGTTGTTTATTCATTCCATATTCGTTATATTCACATAAATGATATCGACAGAACCGTGACGAACGAGCATTAGTAACAAAACTTGCATATGATGTTACGGAATGAAATAATAGTTGAACTAAATCGAAATTCAATTGTTCTTTAGTCTTCCTCTTGTTTCTAAATACATAATAGAGAAAAATAGATTTGTACTGGTATGAATCACATAGGTTTTAAGCGGCCATCTTGGATTCAAAGTGGCCATAGATGTTCAATTAAGCTTTTCTTTACATTTTGACCCGTCGCTATTTTGCACAGGATTGTCGTAGAAAGTCGAGACTTGCTCCATCTTCTTTCATTTAACAACAGCTTTCAAAAGGTGTGCTACTTAATTCCAATTGCCACTGGAAACTTTTTAGTTGGACCCCACCAGGGACACTGTGGGGACCCTGGGACATGATGTTTTAACTTAAATCGTTGTACTTTGAAAATAATACCACACTTTCTTTCCTGTTTTCACATTTGTCTTACTGTTTTCGATGTATAGGGATGACGTGTACTTTTCAATTAAGTTTTTCTTTGCATTATGACTCGCCACCATTTTGCACAGGGTTGTGGAGAGTCAAGACTTGTTCCATTTTCTTTCATTTAACAACAGCTTTAAACGATGTACTACTTAACCTCCCTTTCCATTTGAAATTTTTCAGTTGGACCGCGTCTGGGACCTTGAGGGGGACCCTGAGGCAAAGTTTTTTTTATCCGAAAACAATTGTGTCCTTGAAAGTAATGGGATACGTGTTCGCCGAATTTTCCATTTAACCAACCGTTTCCGAACAAATGACCCGGTTCAAACTATTCTGCCAGCTTTGTAGCTTTTAGCTTTTGCATTACAAAATATGTTGTAACTCAAGACATTCCGCCCGGCGGCACGTACAACTTTGGTATTCATCTAGTTATAATATATCAAATGCAAATACAATTGTCTCGTTCGGATTTTAGCGGAGCCACTTCGTTATCCTCCCTTGTTAGAAGGATAAAGCACAAGTTTATGAGTGATTTTCCCGCTTCAGGAATGGTGAATTATCATTGCAGATCAACTTCTTTCAGACAATTTTTCCGAACCGATATAAATTTTAGAAAATAATCTCAATTAATCTTGGAAGACAGTCGGGGAAGATTTCCGAACTTTTTGGTTAGTCTTACATGTTCTAGAGTTCTTACCAATAAATTTTAAGCAAGGAATTGCAAACGTAAAGAGCAACAGGAAATTCAATGCCGTTACTGCTTACTAATGAACAAAACAGTAGCGAGTGAATATGTTTTGTAAATTGGAAAAGACACTTGGAAAATTGGCTTGCGAATTTTTGTACTTCCTGGAATAAAAGTCTTTAAAAAAATGTTTTGCGGACATGGAAGAGGTGAAGATTTAAAAAAGGCATCACTTAGTAAGAGTTTCAGAACTGCTTCGGAAAGTGGAAAACATGTTCAGATCGGTGTATTGCATCAAATGGACAGCACTTTGGATGAGATTTAATTTATACCAACTAAAAGAAATCACGTTTATTTTTACTACAAAATTCCCATTTCTTTTGGTCATCCCTTGTATCTTAACTAATGTAAGACTTATTCAGCAACAGCAAATAAAATTGCCAACAAAAATTACTAACCGAATGTCATGATCTTTTATTATTATCAGTAGTAGTGGTAGTTATAAAGTCACTTTCTGACTCTACACTACAGGAGAGGATGATAAAGTAAGTAAAACCTTTTTAGTAGGTATATAGAACCACAAGACACAGTGTGAACATTAATTTGTATAGATTTACAGACAAATACAAAGTGGTTCTGTATCACATTCTTCCGAAAATGTGGTTTAGTTAGACGAGTAACTAAAACAACATTTTAATATAATTCCACTTTTGAATAACTTCAATGGTTTCATAAATATGTGGTGCCCTTAAACAAAATAATATAAAAGCTTTTCAAAGTGATTGCGCTTGTTCCTTTCAGAGAATTAACAGCATTCCTTCTAGAAAATTAAGTGCTTTTGCTAGTGGTTTTGATTTAAAAGTTGACTATCCTGTTTTTACCATAAAGTTCTAACGTTTGTGCAGTGAACGGAAATCACTTAAGAATAAACTGGACAGGTCTTGTGGTATACGTAAACCGAGTGTTGAAAAGTGGAACTCATGTACATAGAGAAACTTGGGTAAAACTCAAAGGTATATATATATATATGTATATATATATATATTAGGGATGGCCAATTCCGGAATTTTTACTTTCCGGAATCCGGAAAGTAAAATCGGAAAATTCCGGAATTCGGAAAAATTCCGGAATTCGGAAAAAATCCGGAATTCGGAAAAATTCCGGAATTCGGAAAAATTCCGGATTTCGGAAAAATTCCGGAATTCGGAAAAATTCCGGATTTCGGAAAAATTCCGGAATTCGGAAAAATTCCGGATTTCGGAAAAATTCCGGAATTCGGAAAAATTCCGGATTTCGGAAAAATTCCGGAATTCGGAAAAATTCCGGATTTCGGAAAAATTCCGGAATTTAGAAAAATTCCGGATTTCGGAAAAATTCCGGAATTTAGAAAAATTCCGGAATTCGGAAAAATTCCGGAATTTAGAAAAAATCCGGAATTCGGAAAAATTCCGGAATTCGGAAAAATTCCGGATTTCGGAAAAATTCCGGAATTCGGAAAAATTCCGGATTTCGGAAAAATTCCGGATTTCGGAAAAATTCCGGATTTCGGAAAAATTCCGGATTTCGGAAAAATTCCGGATTTCGGAAAAAATCCGGAATTCGGAAAAATTCCGGAATTCGGAAAAATTCCGGAATTCGGAAAAAATCCGGATTTCGGAAAAAATCTGGATTTCGGAAAAATTCCGGAATTCGGAAAAATTATTTTTTCTTTTTGTAATCCTAAGAATTTTGTTCAAACGCAAACGAACAAATTTCCTTTTTGTAATCCTAAGAATGTATGATGCAAGTTAAGCTGAAACTTACATCCTAAAGTATACACTACTCAATCTTCCCATGGTTAATGAGATGTAGTCCAAAAGTACGATGTACTCCTAATATTTAATATTTGTTTTACTGTGATATTGTCCAGAGGTAAGACATATATCACACTGAGATAAACAACTTGACATAATGAAGATGTTATCATACGTAGTTTTCCAGAAAATCGTGAGAAACTAATTTTTGTGAAGTTAAAATATGCGTCGCTTGTTGCCAGTGGGATGCAATTGATAACTTTTATGCTGGAATAGTCTTATTATTATTATTATTATTATTATTATTATTATTAATATTATTATTATTATTATTATTATTATTATTATTATTATTATTATTATTATTATTATTATTAATCGTTTATGTACTGTAAAAGAAAAATGTGAACCGTTAAGTAGTAGATTTTATCTGTTGTTTTTTGATATCTTCTAACAGTAATAACAAACTGCTTGTAAATACGCAATGATTATCAAGGACAATGGCATATTAATGTAAGGACTACTCTGCAGACTAGCAATAAACAATAACAGATAAACAATAGTTGCAAAAAAAAAAAAGTAACTAACTTGAGCACGTCAGAATGTTCGCGAGAATATAGGGACGCATTGAGACTAGCAAAGAGCGTGCTATTATCATTACTCAAAGGGCCGTACGATGGAGGCATTAATGTTAATGGCACTAATGAGCACTTACTTGCTCTAATGGTTAACCTCATTTTTGAGATGATTCTTAGAAGTGGGCGTGTTGGCATGCAGTTAGAAGACCTATATCCATTATTTAAAAAGCACACGTTATCTGTGAAGTACTAACGATTTGCGTCACTATCGAACACTAACGTAGCACTAGCGACGTTTAAAGTCGAAATGGAGTCTGACATAAGTGGCTTGTCAACTTCACGGACATTATATTTTCCTTGAATGAGAGAATTTTGCGCCCAGGAAATTTGCGCCCTACCACAAAAATAGGAAAAAATGCGCTCGCAATATATTTGCACTGGGATGTTTGCGCCCTACCCCAAAAAGAGGGGAAAATGCGCCGGCTACATATTTGCACTGGGATGTTAGCGCCCTACAATTCAACTTATTTTTGTATTGTGTAAAGTAACTTCCACTCACACTTGAACTAGGCTTGCCTATCATCGTCTCAGTGAGTTACTCCATCCGTTATAATATTCCGAACAAATGAAAAAAGTACAATTTTAGTTCACTAAAGGGCAATCCATACAAATACAATTTTTCATTATACTACAAAATTTACAAAAAAGTATAAATGACTGATATATAATTATTAATATAATCAAAGAGTATAATTTAATCTACAAAAGGCTGTTTGGCTCTACCCAGATATCTCTGTTCACAATCCTTGCGAGTTGTTTGGCTTTTCAGGACACAAAATATAGAAAAGAAAATGTAAAGTGAATGTAAAATCAGTTCAGTAATATTATCAAGAAAACTATGTACAGTGTGTTTACTTGCTGGAATTCAAACACACAATTGCGTTCAGTCGTTCTTTCAGAAAAAAATTTTCCGGGGGGCACACTTAGTATTCCGGAGGGGGGTCACTGCTGGTACTATTCTATTTATTATTATATTATAGACGTATTATTTTGGTCTCCTCCGAGGGGGCACTCTGACAGCTCTGGGGAGGCCAGTGTTCCCCCAAAATCATCTCTGGAAGAAGCAGTGATTGCGTTGATCCGTTGTGTTCTTTTGGCTTATATTGAAGTTTATTCTCCCCTTATATAGCCACAATGAAAATAAATCACAAATAGCATGGTTGTGGGGGGAGGATTGTTTATGCTGTAATGTCAGCCCCTCCGAGCAAATGCGTAAGCTCCAATAGGTTCTTTTATTTCGCAGGGCTCAACTTTCCGGTGGAGGTACATTGCAGGCGCAATTTTCCCTGTTCTTGAGGTAGGGCGCAAATTTCCCAGACGCAAAATTCTCGACACCGTTCGAATGACCTCGGAAAACTATATCTTTTTCAATACTTTTTTATATTCTTTTACTCGAGATTTCTTCATAGCTTCTTATTAAAATACTTACTAATATATCCTCATTTTATTGTCCTAACCAATCAATATGGGTATGTTGTCAGTAAAATATTTAGATTGATCGAGCCTCTGGTGTGTAACCACAGTATTTCATATCATCCCCCCATTAGAAATCTTGGCTAAACGAACCAATATATGTTGCCAATAAAATAGTTTAGAATGATTGAGCCCCTGGTAAATAACCACAGTATTTCGTGACAGACCCCCTCCCCTTCCTATTACCATATTCTAGCTACATGCCTGACTCAGCTAATTCTCTACATTCTTTACCAAGCACACATTTTCTAAAGCGGAAAATGCTCTCTAAATACCTAAGCTCATTATTTTCAGCAGATGCACAAATTGGGTAACATTCTATCTACATGAATGTTATATATATGTCGATTACTGGAAACCGCTTCTCGCTATCTATTACCATATTTACTATATAATGATTAACGTTAAAACCGGAAATGGTTGATTTGTACCGCTTCCGGTTTGAATATTACATTCATCAGGGAACTCGATTCTTAACTATTGACTCTGTACATCATGGCCAAAATTGATTGGTAATCCATCAGATAGTTCTTGAGACTGTTTGCTTCACTGACGGACAGAATGAATATATGGCTATAGAGTTTTGATAAACTAAATTCGTTAATGAGTGATGATGGAACAAATATAAGAAAGGTAGGCCTTCCACCGGGAAAATTTTCGAACACAAAATTAGCCATCGAAAACCCACATGTCCTGGGTTAGAATGCCATAGATGAAAACTCTACCACTGAGTCATCAATCACCCGCTTATTAGTTTTATTAATTATTATATTAATATAAATTAATGAATGCCTGCTTATGTTAATTATTGAACAATTACATTGCACACTTCGTAAAGTAAAAAATTATAAATTTGTATTTACTGTACATACAGTGAGCGCAGAAAGTGTTCGTACACCTATGCTATTGAAACGAGAATGTTTGCGAAAAAGAAACTGAAAATTTAAGAAGTGTAATAACACACACAATATGAATAATGAAAACTAAGCTTTATGAATATATCAATAAAGAACCACAAAGACAAGTTTAATGGTCAGAAAGTAAATAAATTCCGTAGAAAGTGTATAGAGTAGACGCAAAAAAGTGATCGTACACCTGACGTACGAATACGAAACAAAGATACCACAACTGGGGTTCACTAGTATTCACCTGAGTATACACCTTTGTATAGCATGACGAGTAACAGAATGAGTTTAGTTGTGAATAGAAGTGAAAAAACTGCACGGTGGGCTGTCAAAGTGGGAAGCAACCGAACAGAAACAAATGAGGAGACAAGAAAAGTAATTATTAAATTGCATAAGAAGGGTAAGTCTTTGAGAAAGATAGCAAACCTTGCAGACAGGCCTCGTTCAACAGTACAAACAATAATTGCGATGTATAATGTTTCTATCACTGTGCGAAAAAAAAAAAAAAAAAAACTGGAAGACCAAGAGTGTTGAGTGAACAAGATAAACGTTACATTATTAGGGAAAGAAAAAAGGTTCCAAAAAATAGTGCTGTGCAATTGGGAACGGATCTGGAAACACGCGGTGTTAAAGTATCAGCCAGTACAGTGCGGAATATTTGCAAGGTATCATGGTCGGATAGCCAGGAAAATGTTCTGGGTGAACAAGACGAATCGTATAAAGAGACTAAAGTTTGAAAAAGAGTATAAAGATAAGGGATCAGGCTTCTTTCTGGAATAGGGTCATATTTTCGGACGAAAGTAAATTTAACTTTATCGAGTCCAATGGGAGGCGTATTGTATGGCGCAAGGTGAATACAGAGATGAATCCTCAAAATCTCGTCCCTAAAGTAAGACACGGAGGAGGGTCCGTGCTCGTCTGGGCTTGTATGAGTGCTTCAGGAGTGGGTCGTCTCCACCTTATCGATGGAGTGATGATCCACAAAGTGTATATTAACATATTAAAGGAAAATTTCCATACTAGTGCTCAGAAGATGGTTCTTGAAAACAATTTATTGTTCAGCAAGACAACGACTCCAAACATACAGCGGAAAATACTCGATTGTGGCTACTCTATAATACCTTGAAACAGCTTCGCACACCTCCCCAATCCCCAGATATGAACCCCATAGAATATCTATGGTCTGTTCTGGAGACAACAATCAGAAGGCACAGCTTCTCTACTCAGGGCCGGCGCTAGCAATTTTGACGCCTTGGGCGGTGCTTTCACATGCCGCCCCTTTAATCCGCAAACCTTATTTTGACAGATAACGTTCAAGTGTCATTTAAAAACATGTATAAAATGGAAAAGTAAACAAAAAAAAAAAAAGAACTACCTTTCTGGAATGTTCACGTAATATTTAAACGACTCTATACTGACACAATATTCAGTATGCTCGATTTCGCTGTATATCTGTAATATAGAGCAGCGCATACAGAAAATAAAACTTTAAAAATATACTTTAATCATGACTAAGAATTTTAATTTTTAGGCTTATTTTATATCAAAAGGCGTTTTCAACAGAGTATGGAGCAAGAAGATAATACAGTAAATCAGATATTATGGTAAATGTAAGTGATTAGCTTAAGCCTTATAATGTACTAAAACACAATAGACATACATAAACTTAACATACCTTAATTGAAAGAAACTTTTCTTGCTTTGATATGAGCAAATTTCTTTATCACATCACGTAGTCCAATGTTTTAGCCAATTTGTGTTCTATTGATATCGTCGCTAGACCACTCAAGCGTGTTTCAGACATAGAAGAGTGTAGATAGTTTCTAATAAACTTAAATTTCCAAAAACTTCTTTCTCCACTTGCCACTGTTACAGGCAAGATTAACAAAATTCTACGTGCAATACTAACATTGGGAGCAAAGTCATGTTCCTAATATTTTTTTTTTTTTTTTGGAACTTTCACAGGCTTAATTATAGTGGATAACACTTTCAGTTTGTCTTTCAAATCACTGGGGTTAATATCTTTCAATTCTTCGTGTGTTAAAATGGTAAGTTTAGTACACTTTTCAGACAAAAAAATCAGGTGGTAGGCTATATCTTTACGATTATTTATATCGCAAAGAAAATTGAAATACTCGCTGTGATGTTTAAGTTGCTCAAATCTTTCTCTTAAAAGCTAACACAATCACTTCTAGAACTTTGTAATAAAAATCGATCTTGTATCTTGTTTGTGGCTGTTTTCAGTAGCTTCATCCTCTGCCTCGTACTGAAACAGTCTCTTCTTTCGACTTCGAGCTTGCACTGTATTACGTATCAGTGGATCACCCGTATCTAATGCTGATGCCAAGTCCATCGTATCAACTAAGTAAGATTTAAACTTTGCATAATTTCTGCTCCTCTCAAAGTACCCAGATATATTTTCAAGAAATCCTACTGCATCCAACACATGAGAATCAATGCTTTAAAGTCATATCAGACAACGAGTGAGTAAAGGAAAGAAAAGTAACTCAGCTGGTTTGCTATACACAGAGCATCGTGGACGACCATTCTATCGGTTCTATTGTCATTACTTATTTGAAGTAAGGCATCATAAACTTCCTATATTTGATAACTGAGTCAGAGCATCAATTCGGCTCTCCCACCTTGTGGTGGATTATGATTTTAAAGTGAGACTACTAATATGTTCCTTTAGTATGGCCTAACGTTGAACTGACGCAGAAAAAAAAGTCATAAACTTTTTTTTAGCTATACAAAAAATGAGACATTTCTCAAGAAATAATACGCTGTACGATTTACTATATTCGGAATGAACAATTTGTAAACTGGTCAAAAACTCGCTATTAGAACCTAAATGTCTCTAGATGCTACCAGGGGCGGATCCAGGGGGGCGATCGGGCGATCGCCCCCCCCAGAAGAGGAAACTTTTTTATTTTATATATAAATAAAATATATAGTTTATTTTTTGACGCTCTTAAAAGTAGCTCTAAGTAGCAGTATTACAACCCACCGCCCCCCCAGAAGTCCGTCCTGGATCCGCCCCTGGATGCTACAGGCTAGAACGGCCTGTCTCAAGTGGGAGTGTACCTTTTGCATACTTGGAGCGGAGCGTTAGAACATTATTGAATAGAAAAAAATATAAAAAGACACCGTGATAATCTTATGCACTCTAGCTCAAAATCCTATCTACACTGCTGCAAGGGAAATATTGAACGAGATACCTGTGGCTAGTAGTTTGATAATTGAAAACGAGGAGGAATGCTCTGAATTTCCTGAGAGAGTATTTTCTTGAATGTGAGTAAAGTAAGTTCAATTACATTCTCAGGTTAACACAATCTTATTTTTCCATGTGAGCCTATTACGAAGCATTATATTTTGATAGTATTCTTTTCTTTTTCAAATTTTGCCGCCCATTAGACTTGCCGCTCTGGGCGGTGGCACGGCTCGACCCTCTCTCGCGCCGGCCCTGTCTCTACTAAAGAAGGCCTAAGAAAAGCTATTCAAGAAGAATGGGACATAATCAGTCCCGAAGCTACAGAACTACGAACTACTACAGGTGAAATCAATGCCACGAAGACTACAATCATTAACGCACAGGGTAATCCCACAAAATATCAAATAAGGTAATATACTTTATAAGCACTAATTCAAGCATAAGTGTACGGTGACATTTTGCGTTTACAAAAAAGGAATTCTCTCTTTTCTTCTGAACAAAACAGTGATTGTGTTTGTTTGGCCTTTCTCTTGTATATAGAAATAAAATGTATGAATGTGTAGTCTTAATTCTGGTTATATATATATTTTCCACCTCCCGTTCTCATGCTAGCTGTTTTCAATATAAAGTATGCACGGTGTACGAACACTTTCTGCGCTCACTGTAGGTATGTTGACAATAAGCGAATGTTATTAGAATATTTGTTGAGATTTCTTTTCCTCCACTGCCTTTCGCCTGGTTAAAAAGTAGTTTGCAGTGCTTTGGAGCAGCTGCAGGTGGGAACGCGATAATGTTTGAGACATACCGGCGACTTTTTTGTGTGTGAAAATAAGACCTTCTTTATAAAACAGTAAATAACTGCAGTAGCAATTGTCTACGTAAGTGATAAAGACATATCCAACTACAAGAAACTAATACAGTATATATATTCATTATTGTGTTTCTCTTTTAACAGCTACTAGCTAGGGATGGCCAATTCCAGAATTTTTACTTTCCGGAATCCGGAAAGTAAAATCGGAAAAATTCCGGATTTCGGAAAAATTCCGATTTTTTCTAAATTCCGGATTTTTTCCGAAATCCGGAATTTTTCCGAATTCCGGAATTTTTCCGAAATCCGGAATTTTTCCGAATTCCGGAATTTTTCTGGATTCCGGAATTTTTCCGAATTCCGGATTTTTTCCGAAATCCGGAATTTTTCTGAATTCCGGAATTTTTCCGAATTCCGGATTTTTTCCGAATTCCGGAATTTTTCCGAATTCCGGATTTTTTCCGAATTCCGGATTTTTTCCGAAATCCGGAATTTTTCCGAAATCCGGAATTTTTCTGAATTCCGGAATTTTTCCGAATTCCGGATTTTTTCCGAATTCCGGAATTTTTCCGAATTCCGGATTTTTTCCGAATTCCGGATTTTTTCCGAAATCCGGAATTTTTCCGAAATCCGGAATTTTTCCGAAATCCGGATTTTTTCCGAATTCCGGAATTTTTCCGAATTCCGGAAAGTAAATTTTCCGATTCCGGAAAACAAAATTTCCGGAATCCGGATTCCGGAAAATTTTGGCCATCCCTAATATATATATATATATATATATTCATGTTTCGGAATCCTGTGAACAACGAATTTTATGAATAAATTCAGATGTGGAAAGATACTTTTAAGCTGGAGTAAAAGAGAGGAGAAAGCGGGTGGACGACGTTACCTTACTTCCAGAAAATATCTATGGCCTCCCTCCACTTTCTAAAAAGATACAATGGACAAATATAGGCATGGGAAGTGGTGTGACGTTATGCGTCTCCCAACCTTTTCAGATCCACTTATACCCCTGCTTTTAATTACGTATCATCATCATCATTATCAGTATTCTACCATTATTGTCAGAACTGAGAAGCTTCGATGTTCCACCATCTTCAGCTAAGCTCTTCGTCTTCACTTACGATTTTTCTATTTTGATAGTTTCATCAACTGTAGTCTTCACCACGCTTTCGTCTCTTTCGTGCCACCACACCATCTAGCACGCCCCTCATGATGTAGTTCTTTCTCAGCCAATGTCCTAACAGGTTTATCTTCCTCTTTTCAATTGCATCTAAAATTGAGGAATTAGCTCCAAAAGAGCACATACAGAAAATGACAACTTTTTGGAAATCAGTTTTAAAGATTTGCGTAGAATATATTGATATGCGTTTATTTCTCAATGATTAATGACTCTTAATCAAGAAATGAATTTATTCTTAAAACATAAAATAACTTGAATGTGTGTGGGTTAGTCTTTTTTCATTCACAAATGGAACATTTTTTGCAAGTGTATTTTATGCCTTTCTTATATTGAATAACTGAAATCAAAACAAAAATCGGATTTCAGGATGAAATAGTTCGTAAGAATTGCACAAAGAATAAGAACTTTCCGACAGGTGGTAGAATGATTTCGGTGCCATATGGATTCTTTCATGAATTTGCACAATTGGGAGAAACTTTTTGCACATTTTTTACAAGAAAATGTGTTTGTCCTGTATTGATTCTATCACGTTAGCTCTTCTCTAACTTTTTAAACTGAACATGCACTACATTTACAAGAATATGGCTTAGGTTACTTATAGGTTCTTTAATGTCTTCTTAGCTAAAACAAGATAATTTTTTCCACAACTTTTACGAGAGTATGGTTTTTTGCCCTGTATGGATTTCTTAATATGTTTCTAAGCTAGACAAATTAGAGAAACTTTTCCCACAACACATATAGTACAAAGAAATACCTTACACTTTTTTCATTGTCATCAATAATGTTATTTTCCAATTTCATCATTCGTTTCCTGAAGAATGTTCTTTCTAAGAGATGTGGTGCAATTTTCTCTAGTAGTACTTCTTTTCAATTAATGTTCTATTGGTCTAGAAATTTGAATAGAGATCTATATCTGCTAATTTTGCACTTCTTGATAGCTGCTTGTTTGGTATTATCAAGATGGATAATGCGTACTACGGACAGGCCATACTTTTTCCTACATATTGCAAAGGTAATTTTGTTCAAACAAACAAGATTACCAGACTCCAATATTACACACAGAATGATACAAAATAATATGACAGAACTTTTAAATTGTTCTCCATATAAAGAACATATACCAGTATATACCTTTATGAGAGCTAACTTCTCAATTGTTCTTTTCTCTCCACCATTTCTAGCATCCTATTATTCATTTCCGCTCGACGCAGCTTGTTTTTCCATTCTTCTTCATAATCACATTTAGAAAGCTTCCATCTTTTTCTATCGTTTTTACTTAATGCCCGTGTTTTTGCCCCATAAAGAACAACATTTCAGACAAAGTATTTTATGAATATTTTTCTTTGCAAAATAAACTTTTTTCTCCTAAACGATTTTTCGCTATTATTTGTTTACAGGTGGCTTATATTTTACTGTAATGAATATATATATATATATATATATATATATATATATATATATATATATATATATGTGTGTGTGTGTGTGTGTGTTTATTCAGACCTTTAAAATGGCAGACCTCATACTCCAGACATTAAACTATGCGGAAAATATAAAACATCTTTGTTATCATTAAAATTGTTGTTGCGAAAAACACCGAAAAAAATAATAATTTGTCAGTCTATCCCATCTATGTGGGTAAGATGGCGCAGCGGAAATTAGAGTTCAAGAAAACAAGTTGCAATATCACAAATGCTCGTTAGTTGCTTATGGTCCCTTCTTTTACATTCTTCCACATACGAAGCACTTATGCGGATAGATCTGCAAATCTCATAGAGCCATCTTGCACATTTAATTTATTGATGCTGTTTTTATATAATTCAAGAGCTCACTCATGTCAGTGTTAGCAAATTTTTGAAGCTATTCTTAGTAATAAAGATCGATTATTGAATTCGATTCACTACAAGTGCACCATCTCTTCCACAACTACTGAAAACGTTAACATGGTAACGTATTTCCCACTCAAAACGACACAGAACCGATCTTATCCCACAGAACCGGCACACCTTTTATTCAAGTTACCCATCTATAAAGGTAACTAAAGAAGTTCTGTCACTTTTTCACCCACCACCTTCGAACATCGATATGTCACCTAAGACTACCTGGAAGATCAAAAACAGTCCCCATCAGCATCGACGACCATCTGCCATCGTTTCGGAAGGCCATCGGAGTTGAAGTTGATGGGCCGTATAGCGAAGAAGGTATCAAGTACATTTTACACCTCCACTAGGGATTTGAACTGGTGTCCTCTAAGGGATTGTCCAAGGAATGGAATAGGTGATAATCGGACGGTGCAATGTCCGGATAGTATGGTACCCCATTCAATTCGTAGAATTGTGTCTCGGGTCATCCTAGTCACGTGAGGCTTAACGTTATCCTGTAACAGGAGGACTCCTTTGCGATTTTTTAAGAAGTGTTGGCTCCAGTGTTTCGAGTTTTTCTTAAACACGACTCAACTACTCAAGTGCACAGTTGTATTGATGCTCTGACCAGCTGGTAGCAGTTCCCGATGCACGATGCCGCGAGCAATCCACCAAACACACAGGAGGACCTTCTTCTGGTGCACTGCTAGTTTCGGCTGTTTTGGGACCGGTTCATGGGACGCTAACCTATGATGACTGCGCCGTGGAGCTTCGTACAGGACCCTTTTCTCATCACATGTCAACGTTCAGAAATGGCTCCTTCCTCAGACGAGACAGCAAAGAAACACAGGTGTCTGCTCTTCTTGCCTTATCCCGTAATCAGATCATGTGGAACCCAACTTGTAGTGCTTCCCAAGTTGATGGAGGTGCTGCCGAATACTTTGTCCACTGACACTGAATTATAGACCCAGTTCCTCACATGTCTGGCCGCTGTTCGCCTCAATTGCTGCCTGAAGATCTTGATTTTGTACATATGTTGGTCTTCCGGCACTTGGTGCATCTTCAAGTATTTCGTCACCGTCCTTAAACTTGTTAAACCACCGATGCAGTGTCTGCGTAGTCATAACACCCTCACAAAAGGCCTGGCATATATTCCGCTCCGGTGCTGGGCGTTTGACCCCAGTTTGAATCGTACAGCATACAGGGCCTTATGACGTTCTGTGGAGGTCCCATGTCCTTACGCAAGTTCATGGTGTAACTGATTTGTCACAACCAGGTAGTATGTTGGATATAACTACACCAACAATTGACCTCGCCTTATTTCCATTCGCATTCAACTCACGGTGTGAGGGCCAATTGAACACAGACCTCCAAAAAAAAGCGACAGAACTTTCTTGGTTACCTTTATATATGGCAGCACTAGCCTGCACATAGGCAACTCGAACTATAGCAATGGAAAAATGCTTCTTTAAAAAGTATTTTAAAATGTTCTGATTCTGCCTCAAGTAGTGCTAATACTCATGCAATCTAGTGAATAAACTTATTTCAATCATATTGATCTAGGAAAGGGTTTTGAGCACGTAAATTGAGAATTGTTGTTGGAAGTTCTAAAGAAATTGGAATTGGAATGGAAAGATCGAGACTCATAAAAAACATATATGAAATTAAATGAAATTTTTTAGTTTTACGTCCCACGGTTATGCCGGTTAGGCTAAAAGAGACGGTGATGGTGAGTAATGAATGAAATGAAGAAAGTGGGAGGAAACGGGAGAACCCCGAGAAAACCCACGCACACCGTGTGTGTCCACCACAAAGTTCACTTGGCGGGGAGCTGGGATCGAACCCGGGACCCCAAGGACCAGAGGTGAACGCTCTACGACTGAGCCACCGCGGCCCCAGAAACTTATATATGAACCAACAAGTAAGTATTAGAATAGGGGAGGAAATTACAGAGATGAGTGCTATTGGAAGAGAAGTTCTACAGAAGTGTTATCTTTCTCCAGCATTATTTAATATTTATCTAAAAGAGATAATAAAAAAGACCCGACATAATGAAGACAGTATTTCAGTAGTTGGTAGAATGATAAGTTGTGTACGGTTTGCAGATGATATGACACTGGTTGCGGAATCTGAAAAGACAATACGTAAAATACGTAAACTTGAAGAAAGGCTGTGCAGAATATGGGATGAAAATAAATGTTAGAAAGACAAAAACCATAGTGACTGAAACGAAATGATCGTTGTTAAATATAGAAGTAGGAGAGGAGACAATAGAGTAACGGGTTACAACTAAAAATCTGCACAAAATGTGAGGTAAGATAAAAGCAACCAGACGACAAATGGAAATTATGTTTTAACGTTTATTTACAGTATATACATAGGCAGAAAAGAAAATGCTAATGACACATTGCAAATGGCCCGTGATCAGCTACAGCCCGCAAACGTGTTGGAATAGACGCACAGGCTGTTTGGACACCAGTTGGGTCAATTTCTTTTAAACATTTGCGTATTCTTTTTTGAAGCTGCTGAACAGTTTTTGCCTTCCAATTATGTTTGTACACCTTGTCACTCAATTGTCCAAAAAAATCTTCGATTGGGCGGCACTGGGACAAGTTAGTTGGATTTTTGGTTTTGGGCACAAAAGGGATGTTTTGGGACATGAGGTACTCCTGAGCCTTTCTCGCATAATGAGAGCTGGCTTTGTCAGGCCAGAAAATAAAATTATTGTCAGAATGATATTTTCGTATAAAGGGAACTAAGATCTTTTGAAGACATTGCTTTACGTACACATCTTGATTGATTGCTAACCCACTAGGCTTGAAATAAGGCTGCGACACAACTTTGTCCGATACAACTAAATAAAGCATCACTTTGCTTTCAAATTTCTGCTTGCCTTTATATTGTATATTAGAAGGAGTGTGTTGCTTGTCTGAGGAATAATAAATGTCATTTCTGGGCATTTGGGATTTAGAAAGGCTAAAGTAACTTTCATCATCCAAAACAAACGATTTTCCTTTGTAATTTCTGACCATCCAACGACAATTTGATTTCACAGTTTTTATTTGCGTGTTTGTGTAAGATGGAGATTTTTCCTTTTTGCATGCTTTGATTTCCATTGATTTTAAGATTTTAGATATGTATTGTTGTGAAGACTTAAATGTTTTTGCTGCGTCGTTCTGACTAATGTTCTCTTTCTTGTCAAACATCTTTTTTAGTCTTTGTTTATTTTTATTTGTCATAATTGCTGCCTTTCGACCACTTCCTGCTGTTCTTTCTATTCTTCCGGATTTAAGTATCGCATAAATTGTTCTTTTTGGCACACCTTCAGCAGCAAAGTGTTTCACACAATATGATTTCCCCAATTCCTGATGTTTTTTGTGGAAATTTACAATGCGTGCACGGAGGACTTCTTCCTTTGACGCCATTTTCTACCAGTTACTTCGCATCTGAAAGAAAGCAAACATATTGTGAATTAGACAAAGAATGTACTATCAACATACCAAAGAATAACGATGACTGTGTCAATAGGTTTTATTTTATGACTCCGCACATTTTGTGCAGATTTTTAGTTGTAACCCGTTAGGTAACTAGTTTTTGACACTTGGGTAGTATTATTGGTGATAATATGAAGTGCGAACGTGAAATAAAAGCAGTGATAAGAATGGTGAAAGAAGCCTTTATGAGGAAGAAAAGTCTATTTTGTGGGATCTTTAATAAATAAAGAGTTGAAAAAAAAGACTCATAAATTGATTCGTGTGCAATATTACCTTTACCTTATCGCTTCACATTCTTTTATCACTACAGAATTCTTGTAGTGCTGAGACACAGCCCTTTGACGTGAGATCAGCATTGTCTTACTTTTCATCCAACCTATGAATACAAAATTTAAAGGTCCTACGCCAAACAGCTTCGGAGATCTGGAGAACGCCAAACAAACAAAGCAAGAAATACAGAAAAAGTAAAACCTATTTAAGCCTCCAATCCCGCTACGATATGCAATAACCAAAACCTTCCCTTATATGCAGCTTATGGTGCAAGGATAACATTTATTTAAAAAATTTAAGGATCTATATCTATAGATACGGAGATCCGACGAAAATCAAAAGAAAGTATTTAAGTCTCCTTCTATCCCTCCTTAGGATAAACAATTCTAAAAACCTTCCCTGCTTTGTAGCCTACAATGCAAGCAAATCATACAAGAATATCAAGGTTGTATGTGTAACAGTTTCGGAGGTCTGGTGAACGGCAAAAATGATCCAAGGCCCCCTCGCACCATTACGCTCCTCTTACAAGGAAAGTCAGAAAGTGGCTTTACCGAGATCCGAACGATACAATTGTGTGTGCATTTAATATATTATAACTAGACAAAAACTTAATTGCAAAGTACATGTCATCCCTATAAATCGGAAACGGTGAGACAAATGTGAAAACAGGAAAGGAAGTGTGATATTATTTTCAAAGTACAATGATTTAATTTGAAACGTCTTGTCTTATTGCTCCCACAGGGTCCCATGTGAGGATCAAATAAAACGTTTCAAGTGGCAAGAGGGGTTAAGTAGCACATCGTTTGAAAGTTGTTGTTGAATGAATGAAGATGGAGCAAATCTTGACTTTCTACGACAACCCTGTGCAAAACAGCGACGGATAAAAATGTAAAGAAAAGCTTAATTGAAAATCTACGGCCACCTTGAATCCAAGATGGCTGCTTAAAACCTATGTCATTCATACCAATACAAATCTATTTTTCTCTATTATGTATTTAGAAACAAGAGGAAGACAAAAAACAATTGAATTTCGATTCATTTCAACTATTATTTCATTCCGTAACAACACATGCAAATTTTGTTACTAATGCTCGTTCGTCACGATTCTCTCGATATAATTTACGTGAATATAACGAATATGCGATGAACACACAACTCTGACTTCCTGTTCATACTGCTAATGATATGCCACATTGACTTGAGCCCTAGTCTTCCGTTCAAGCGCTGCTATCGGCTGAAGGAATTCCACTCGCTTTCTCTCGCTTAGCAACACCTGAACCCTTATTGGCTCAACGCGTGGGTGTGTGAGGGTGTGAGCCTTAGTTCGCATTTTTGCCACGGCTCAAGACATTTTGGCAGCACAATAAACAAAAGTTGAATACCTTTGGGTATTTTTCTAATTTTGTCATACGTAGTTCAGACATAAAGAATTTGCTGCAATAGTCAGGCTAGGTGCTCTATTGTAACGTATTCATGATGGTCACATTTGTATGCCATACGCTGGTTTGATTGCAATATTTCAAGCAATACCAAATTTAAAAAAAAAAAAAAAAGATTGGCGAGCAGTACCAAACCACGTGTAAATATTTCAGTGCATCGAGCTGCGCAAACTTTGTTGGTTTGTCACAACATTCCAAGAAATAGCATATTTATATAGAAACTCGTTTTTCACGCTGGCAGCCATATTGGATTACAGATGATACTCTTTGATATTTTGTGGATATCTGCTAATAACCATAAACGTAAATACCACATTTCGTTTCTGCAACACTAGTGGTTTCAGCTAGACATGCGTTCGATACATAGTGCGTCATTTTGAACTCAAGATATCGCGTTTTTGAACATTTCGCATCTTTTCGTCACCTAATGATCAACATTTATGCCAAATTTGGTTTTCCTAGCTTCAGAAGCTTGGTATGCCTATCCTTCCGATATAAGTTTTAAGCGGCTATCTTGGATTATTCAAGGTAACCATAGACTTTTCAATTAAGTTTTTTTTTTTTTTTTTTTTTTTTTTTTACAGTTTGACCTGCCGCTATTTTGCACAGATATGTAGTAGAAAGTCGAGACTTGCTTCATCTTCTTTCATTTAAAAACAGCTTTCAAACGATGTGCTACTTAACCTCTCTTGCCATTTGAAACTTTTTATTTGGACCCCACCTGGGACCCCGTGGGGACCCTGAGACAAGACGATTCAAATTAAATCGTTGTACTTTGAAAATAATACCACACTTGCTTTCCTGCTTTTACATTTGTGTCACCGTTTCCGATTTATACAGATAACGTACTTTTCAATTAAGTTTTTGTTTGCGTTTTGACACGCCACCATTTTGCACAGGGTTGTCGTGGAGAGTCGACACTTGCTCCATTTTCTTTCATTTTGCAGCAACTTTCAAACGATGTGCTATTTAACCCCCTTACCATTTGGAAATTTTGAGTTGGACCCCGTCTGGGACCCTGCGGATGACCCTGGGGCAAAGTTTTTTTATCCCAAAAAGTGTGTCCTTGAAAGTGATGGGATAGGTGGGTAGAAAGGGTTCGCCGAGTTGTTCATTTACCCAACCGTTTCCCAACAAATGACTCGATTCAAACTATACTGCCAGGTAATATTTTGTAGCTTGTGCATTACAAAATATGTTGTAACTCACGACATCCTGCCCGGTGTTACGTATAACTTTGGGATTCGTCTAGTTATAACATATCAAATGCAAACACAATATTTCGTTCGGATCTCAATGGAACAACCTCGTGACTCTCCCTTTTTAGAATATGTATTTCGCAAAATCCCGTCTTTTTTACAGCTTAGGTGCAAGAGAAAAATTTACACAAAATTTCAATGTACTCCGCTTTATACATTTGAAGATCTGGCAAATGCAAAAAAGAAATAAAGAACTATTTGAGCCCCCTTCCTTCTGTAGAACATAAATTCCCATAGTGTGGATGTTATAGGACAAAAATCATGTTGGAATTCGGAAATAATGATTTAACATGATTGTATATTCTTTTGTATGATCTGTCAGGAAAGTAAATGTACACCTATTTTTCGAGTCTGGCATTCCTGCGCTCCATCCGTGGAGAGTATGAGAATTAAATCAATCAAATGTTTACTGAGGGGCAAAAAGAAAAGCTTAATCTGAATAAGACATTGCAGAGGGGCACAAGCTATGAATACGAATAGTGCATTGCGTAAATAAAGGACGACACCGAAAGAGAAAGCCAGAAACAGCTGTTAAACTTACAAAAAAAGAGTAAAAATTGTCGAAGTGGGAACATAAAACACAAATACAACAAATACGCCGACAACTAAACGATCACCATGCCATGATCTTGGTGTAGTGGTTAAGGTGCTGGCTTACAAATGCAAAGGACGCAAGTTCGAATCTTAAGCGAGGACATTTTAAAAAATTTTGTTAATAATACATACAACTCATGAGAGATGGTAAAAGAGGTCGTATTTAGTTTTTCGTAGCAATTATTATTGGTAATGTTTAGTACTGATAATACTTTTTGTCTTTGCGTATTGCTTTTATTCTTTTCTTCATTTCCAAACAGAAGAATATCCGAACAAATTCCTCACCAAAATTCCTCATATTTTGAATGTAAACGCCATTTGCAATTAGTGAAGAATAAAAATTGAACGTTCCGATGTAGCTGCAAAAAGTAAAAAGAAAAACATGGAAGTGGACCATACTCATGGTTATTAAAAATACAATTTCTACATGCCTTACACCTCCCGACCACGTTTCTACGTTAGCAAGTAAGAGGTTTGTGTTTAGGTTAGGTTGGTCTATATGTTTTGCAAAGGGGCCCGGTTTAGCTCTGACGCACCACAGGTGCGAGAAGGGAGAAAAACACTTTTTCTCTCTCCCTCTGTGTGTCTACTTATCTATCTATTTGTATATATATATAACGCTATTTGTGAATGCCATAACCACCCTAATTTTCAGCGGATTGAGACGAAACTTGGCACAAACATTAATTGTTGAAATATCTTGATGAGTTCGTTAACCAGAATAATCAGATGAAAATGTTCAAAATGGTGGCCCTTCAAACTCTTAAAAAGTTCCAAGGTAACCAAGTTTCGCCCATAAATAGGTATTCAGAAAGTTTGAATAAATTTTCCACTTTTACTGAAATATTTGTGTGCAGAAACTTATTGAAATATTGGACCCGATTAATAGCCTAAAGAAGGTTCACGCCCTTTCGCTACGGTCAGTTTTTTTTTTTTTTTTTTTTTTTTTTGCAGGAGGGGGTTATTTTCCTATCGGAACAAGATGATTGTTAGTGATGATATGAAATTACACATTGAAAGTGAAGTAACTTGTGTAACGTGTTATTTGAAAGAATAATATAATAAATGTGCATTCCTCTAACACAGAGAACTGTAAATCATGTATTTCGAGTTCGGGAGCCTGAATGGCGAGGAGTGTTATTTGATTTGCTTTTTAGTAACACATTGCATTGCAAATAAAGGTAGGCAACATTAGTGGTAAGTAAAACAACAACAACAACAACAACAACAATAATAATAATAATAATAATAATAATAATAATAATAATAATAATAATAATAATAATAATAATAATAGGTGTTGTTTGTGGCAAGGTAATATCTTAATCAATTCTTCTTCAAACGTAATGATTGTAACGCCATATCTCCCTTACAAACAAAATATTAGCAATTTATATCGAGAGAACGAGAAACTGTAGAGCGATGGGAGCAACGTTGGACAGTATGCACTCATAGTACTCAGAAAAGTAAGCGATTTCAATGCAAAAGGAACGAAGAGTCATTGTCATGGGTAGTCATGGGGCCACGGCAGAGCCCTCTTTAGGCAAAGTGTCAATAACTTATATCGAGAGGTGATACTGGGATGGGACCAACTTTGGACACCGTGGACCCATAAAGCGCATCGAAAAAAATAGGGGGGTGGGCGCCAGCCAGCCTTACTTATTTCCACATAATAATATAAAATTATGTTGTCGAAATACACACACGAGTTAGCTACTAATATTTCATATTATTATTATTATTATTATTATTATTATTATTATTATCGACAGCGTCTTTTCATTACGTGTGCGTGTTTGACATGAAGCCAAAGAGAAGATCCATCATTCGTAGAAAGAATAGTCAGTTACTTTAACTGTGAACGACAGCAAAAAATACGAAAAGAGTGGACTACCTGTAGCGAAAACAAACAATACTTTCTCTCAAATGGATAAAAAATCAAGCCGAGATTAATTCGAACTCGCATGGACGGCGCGAAAAGCAAGTGCTTTGTCCACTTTTTTTTTTAACTGACTCACTGAACGTGTTTCAGTAACTTATTTATTGCTAATTTTTCTTGCTTCACTCGTTTAACTTGCTTTTTCTAATAACTTATAACGACAGAGACACGAACACAGAAACATCGAGAACAGTTAAAAATCATAGATGCTCTCCCGCCGGGAATCGAACCCGGAACTCCATACACCAAAGGCGCACGTGCTAGCGACTAGACCAGCGGGAAGGGCACCACTCTCTCCCTGTGTCGTTACGGATTACGACCACTGTCTTGCCAGCTATAACTTCTGTGGGTTGTATACTATGATCACATGTTTCTTCTCTGCTGCAAGAGTAAAACCTACATTATATGTAATACATGAGGTATTTAGACCTACATGCCCTTCATATAATGTAATAAAAGGGTCATGCTGGAAATAAGAAAAAGAACATTCCTTGGACAAAATGGAAACTATTGGCATCAGAAATATTTATCTACGAGGCATGCGCAGTAGTATATTTCAGAATAGTTACTGTTTTGTTCAGTAAACGAAGAAAGGGGTATAAAAAAGCAAATATGTCGCGTCAACGAGATCGACCAGATTTGACAGGGGCGGAAGCAGATGTATAGTAATACAACAACTTCGCTCAGTTGATACGAGCCGAGCCGGTTGATATCACTACCCGAGTTGGTCTTCTGCTTGAGCTCAAGAATTCGACCGTGCAGGTCTCAGCCTTAATTTTAAGAACTACAGTATAATTTTAAGTACTACAAGAAAAATACCTTTGACTCGACTCGGATTGAACTCGAGTCGAGTCGAATTTTGGCTCGACTCCTGCTCATCCCTATTCGTATTTGTATTTTGTTTCCACTTCAACAATTTCTACTCTTTTTTTTCGTTTACCTATTCTTTCTGGATTTCTCTGTCGGTGTCGTCCTTTATTAACACCATGCACTATTCTTATTCCCAGCTTGTGACCCGCTTCAATGTCTTATTCAGTTTAGGCTTTTCTCTTTACATTGACTTGACATGTGATTGATTTAATTCTCACTTTCCGCGCACGACCGATGAAAATGTTTTATTATTATTATTATTATTATTATTATTATTATTATTATTAATATACTATTGAACTTGCACGGCGAAATTACTGTATAATACGATATCATTTCAGTAATTTTATTCAATTGTATGTTATTTAATTTATTAATGGGCACTAAATTGTCTCCAGATCAACGAATAAATTAACTACGGCATGCACTTTGGTGGAAATATCATTACATGAACATGTTTGGAACGAACCAATAATCTTATTGCAATGATATTTCCACCAAAGTGCATGCCGTAGTTAATTTATTCGTTGATCTGGAGACAATTTAGTGCCCATTAATAAACTAAATAGCATACAATGGAGTAAAATTACAGAAATGATATCGTATTATACAGTAATTTCGCCGTGCAAGTTCAATAGTATAATAATAATAATAATAATAATAATAATAATAATAATAATAATAATAATAATAATAATAATAATAATAATAATAAAACATTTTCATCAGTCGTGCGCGGAAAGTGAGAATTAAATCAATCACATGTCAAGTCAATGTAAGAAGAAAAGCCTAAACTGAATAAGACATTGAAGCGGGTCACAAGCTGGGAATAAGAATAGTGCACGGTGTAAATAAAGGACGACACCGAAAGAGAAATCCAGAAACAGCAGGTAAAAGGAGAAAAAAGAGTAGACATTGTTGAAGTGGAAACATAAAATACAAACACGAATAGGGATGAGCACAAGTCGAGCCAAAATTCAATGCAACTCGAGTACAATTTGAGTCGAGTCAAAGGTAATTTTCTTGAATTGAGTTCCGAGCCAAGTCGCTGTTTTCGAGGTCTAGTTTCGAGTTGAGTTGAGTTTAATAATGGCTCTCTCACTCGTTCAGCTCGTTTTAACTCGTTTTGAAATATTGGCCTGATCAGACTGGAAAGCAAAAGCCATGAGAAATGTAAGCAGTAATGTGGAATACTTTTAGTGTTGCTCACGACAGAGGTGCGTCTCATCTCGTAATTTTAGTGCATCTCGTGGGGCAATTTTAGTGTATCTCGTCTCGTCTAGATAACGAGAAGACAAGAGTTTATTATTATTATTATTATTATTATTATTACGAGACAGCCTCAAATGTCGTAATCACCAATTATATACTGTAGTTCTTAAAATCAAGGCTGAGATCTGCACGGTCGAATTCTTGAGCCCAAGCAGAAGACCAACTCGGGTAGTGATATCAACCGGCTCGGCTCGTATCAACTGAGCGAACAGCTCGAGTCGGCTCGGTTGGGATGAGCCGATGACCCGAGCCGGCTTAGTTGGAACAAGCCATCGACTCAGCTCAATTGAGCCGATGGCTCGAGCTTTCTTGGTTGGGATGGGTCACCTACTCGGCTCATGTGAACCGGTTCGAGCCAGCTAAGTTGAAACTAGTTCATCAGCACGTTTCGACTCAGCTCAACTAAGCCGTTGGCTCAAATCGGCTCGGTGTGGTGAGCTGTTGGCTCGGCTCACTTCTCGATTCGGTTCGATATTGAATGAGCTGTAAGCCGAGCCGCTCGAGCCGTTGAGAAGCCCAAACCCGGTCCCAGCTGTTTTGAATATGTTTGGATGAAGCCTATAACTTTTAACAATTTTTTGCTCGAGCCCGAATACTTGCCCCTTCGGAACTCAAACCCAGAACGTGACCGATGTCCTTGCCTCCTTAAGACTTCCAGACGACCGAGATCGACAGTCAATTAGCTTTTACTATTCAGATACAAACCGTATATCTTTTAAAGATTATACATGGAGTTGATATAATAATAATAATAATAATAATAATAATAATAATAATAATAATAATAATAATAATAATAATAATAATAATAATAGTAGTAGTAGTAGTAGTAGTAGTTTTAAACTTGCCCTGAAATTTGGCAAAACTTACTTAAAATTAGAGATTTCGGGTTCCGTACCTTCAAGACACACCTCTGCAACTACCAACATTTTAAACTAGAACCTTTTATTGAAGTTGCATGTAGAAAGTATGTTTTGAGGAAAATAACTGTAATAAATATAACTGAATATCACGCGACAGTAAGGCATATAATAAACTAATTTTTAGAATATGCAGAGGTAAATATAAAAGCTTTGCTACAAAAATACCTACACAGAGCATAATTCAATGAGCTCTGAAATACAATGTAACGAAATAGCCTATGAGATTCAGTCTACAGAGCAATTGTTACTTAAAGAATGGACATACACTATTTCGAGAATCGAGACAAGACGGGAAATGTTTACGATACTTTTCGTCTCGTCTCGATTCTCATCTCCAAAGAGAGACGAAAATTTTGATTTAGCCCTGACCCGTCTCGAATGTAAAATGTTAATTCTCATGTTATTTTATTTGTTTTAGAAACGAGATGACAAACTCCTCTTCTCGTGAGCAACATTAAACCAAACCGAAATATTCTTTCCAAATGTCACGTTTCTCCTTGTAACGGTATGACCTGAGCGATAATTTAGCTTCTAGATTTTAATCTTCTACGAGATAATAATAATAATTATTATTACTATTATTATTCCTGAAGATTTGATAGTTCAAGTATTGAAACATCCGAGTATTCAAATATCTGAATATAATAAAACGTATGTTATCGCTGATCAATCGCCATCAAAAATTCTAAAGTAAGAAAAAAAAATTGCAACGTGCATTCGCAGAAGCACCTTGACCACTGAACCGCGATCGCTACGCGGTAAACGATCCGTCTTTAGTCTGGTTACGTTAGGTTTCTTTGTCTCCGCTTGCAAACTTTTATGTTATATTTTTCGATTCAAAATGTCTTTCGTATTTCTTTTATGAAGTCGGCAAAGTTTATATTAATAACTTGAGTTTTTCTTAAACCACTGGTTCTCAAGTTCGTTCTTTCTCCACACGAAACTACAAATATGACAGATTGAATTCTCATACTCCCCATTTCTTTCAAAGCAGCCGCCATTACCTGGTCAAAGACTTATTTCCGCCACGATTCATATTAACCAAAATAAATTCATTTTTCGGAAGCGGAACTTTCACTTTCCGGATTTCGCAAAATTATGGAATTCAGTTATACTCCGGAATTCAGAAGAATTTCGGAACTCGGAAAGAATCCGGAATTTAGAAAATTCCGGAATTGTGAAAAACTCCGACTTTCCGAAAAAATCCGGATTTTCCGAATTCCGGAATGTTAACGAAATCAGAAATTTCTAAATTCCGGATTTTTCCGAATTCCGAAATTATTACAAAATTGGAATTTTCCGAATTCCGGAATTTGTCCGGCTTTACTTTCGGGAGTCCGAAAACTAATAATTCCGGAACGGGCTATCCCTAGTTTATACACAACCTTTCAGAACACTAAGCTAGTAGCTGTCTACAAACAAACAAGTAATGCAAAGCATGTTGTATACTGCAATACGTCATGTATTAAAATCCGACACCATGACCCTTTTATTACATTATATGAAGAGCATGTAGGTCTAAATACCTCATGTATTACATATAATGTAGGTTTTACTCTTCCACCAAAGAAGAAACATGTGATCATAGTATACAACCCACAGAAGTGATAGCTGGCAATACAGTGGTCGTAATCCCGAACGACACAGGAAGTGAGCGTTACCATCGCCGCTGGTCTAGAGGCTAGCACGTGAGCCTTGGGTGTATGGAGTCTCGGGTTCGATTCTCGGCGGGAGAGCATCTATCATTTTTAACTGTTCTCGATGTTTCAGTGTTCGTGTCCCTGTCGTTATAAGTTATTAGAAAAAGCAAGTTAAACGAGTGAAGCAAGTAAAATTAGCAATAAGTAAGTTACTGAAACGCGTTCGGTGAGTCAGTTAAAAAATAGTGGACAAAGCACTGGCTTTTCGCGCCGTTCATGCGAGTTCGAATCAATCTCGGCTTGATATTTTATCCATTTGAGAGAAAGTATTGTTTCTTTTCGCTACAGGATGGATTTTCTCTTTGGTTTCATGTCAAACATGCTCACGTAATGAAAAGACGCTGTAGATAATAATAATAATAATAATAATAATAATAATAATAATAATAATAATAATAATAATAATATGAAATATTAGTAGCTAACTCGTGTGTGTATTTCGACAATATAATTTTATATTATTATGTGGAAATAAGTAAGGCTGGCTGGCGCCCGCCTCCCTAATTTTTTCGATGCGCCTTATGGGTCCACGGTGTCCAACGTTGGTCCCATCCCAGTATCACCTCCTGTTTTCTCGATATAAGCTATCGACATTTTGCCTAAAGAGGGCTCTGCCGTGGCCCCATGACTACCCATGACAATGACTCTTCGTTCATTTTGCATTGAAATCGCTTATTTTTCTGAGTACTATGAGTGCATACTGTCCAACGTTGGTCCCATCGCTCAACAGTTTCCCGTTCTCTCGATATAAATTGCTAATATTTTGTTTGTAAGGGAGATATGGCGTTACAATCATTACGTTTGAAGAAGAACTGAGGAAGATATTGCCTTGCCACAAACAACACCTATTATTATTATTATTATTATTATTATTATTATTATTATTATTATTATTATTATTATTATTATTATTATTATTATTATTATTGTTGTTGTTGTTGTTGTTGTTTTACTTACCACTAATGTTGCCTACCTTTATTTGCAATGCAATGTGTTACTAAAAAGCAAATCAAATAACACTCCTCGCCATTCAGGCTCCCGAACTCGAAATACATGATTTACATTTCTCTGTGTTAGAGGAATGCACATTTATTATATTATTCTTTCAAATAACACGTTACACAAGTTACTTCACTTTCAATGTGTAATTTCATATCATCAGTAACAATCATCTTGTTCCAATAGGAAGATAACCCCCTCCTGCAAAAAAAAAAAAAAAAAAACTGACCGTAGCGAAAGGGCGTGAACCTTCTTTAGGCTATTAATCGGGTCCAATATTTCAATAAGTTTCTGCACACAAATATTTCAGTAAAAGTGGAAAATTTATTCAAACTTTCTGAATACCTATTTATGGGCGAAACTTGGTTACCTTGGAACTTTTTAAGAGTTTGAAGGGCCACCATTTTGAACATTTTCATCTGATTATTCTGGTTAACGAACTCATCAAGATATTTCAACAATTAATGTTTGTGCCAAGTTTCGTCTCAATCCGCTGAAAATTAGGGTGGTTATGGCATTCACAAATAGCGTTATATATATACACAAATAGATAGATAAATAGACACACAGAGGGAGAGAGAAAAAGTGTTTTTCTCCCTTCTCGCACCTGTGGTGCGTCAGAGCTAAACCGGGCCCCTTTGCAAAACGTATTGACGAACCTAACCTAAACACAAGCCTCTTACTTGCTAACGTAGAAACGTGGTCGGGAGGTGTAAGGCATGTAGAAATTGTATTTTTAATAACCATGAGTATGGTCGACTTCCATGTTTTTCCTTTTACTTTTTGCAGCTACTTCGGAACGTTCAATTTTTATTCTCTACTAATTGCAAATGGCGTTTACATTCAAAATATGAGGAATTTTGGTGGCATTTGTTCGGATATTCTTCTTTTTCGAAATGAAGACAAGAACAAAAGCAATACGCAAAGACAAAAAGTATTATCAGTACTAAACATTACCAATAATAATTGCTACGAAAAACTAAATACGACCTCTTTTACCATCTCTCATGAGTTGTATGTATTATTAACAAAATTTTTAAAATGTCCTTGCCGAGGATTCGAACTTGCGTCCTTTGCATTTGTAAGCCAGCACCTTAACCACTACACCAAGAACATGGCATGGTGATCGTTTAGTTGTCGGCGTATTTGTTGTATTTGTGTTTTATGTTCCCACTTCGACAATTTTTACTCTTTTTTTGTAAGTTTAACAGCTGTTTCTGGCTTTCTCTTTCGGTGTCGTCCTTTATTTACACAATGCACTATTCGTATTCATAGCTTGTGCCCCTCTGCAATGTCTTATTCAGATTAAGCTTTTCTTTTTGCCCCTCAGTAAACATTTGATTGATTTAATTCTCATACTCTCCACGGATGGAGCGCAGGAATGCCAGACTCGAAAAATAGGTGTACATTTACTTTCCTGACAGATCATACAAGATATGTTCAAATGTTTTAGATGGTATTGAAATTAAGCCTACAGTTCTCAATCTCATCAGCTTTCCCGACTGGTTTGGGTACAAAACCTCGCGGCCAGAACCTCGCGGCGACAACCTCGCGGACCAAAACCTCGCCTGGCCAAAACCTCGCCTCCCAAAACCTCGCGGCCCAAAATCTCGCCAGGCCGAAACCTCGCCTGGCCAAAACCTCGCCGCCCAAAACCTCGCGGGCCAAAATCTCGCCGGGCCAAAACCCCGCATGGCCAAAACCTCGCCGCCCAAAACGTCGCGGGCCAAAATCTCGCGGGGCCAAAACCTCGCCTGGCCAAAACCTCGCGGGCCAAAATCTCGCCGGGCCAAAACCTCGCGCCCCAAAATATCGCCATACCCAAAATCTCGCCTGGCCAAAATGTAAATGTTCCAACAGATGATAAGGATGACGGTATAAAAGACGCTGTTTCAGAAGAAGTATCACGGGTATTTGACCAAGTCCCGCGATACCATATGAAAATTCTATTTCTGTATTAGAGGATTTCAATGTGAAGGTAGGGCGACAGGATGTTTTTAAACTGGTTATAGGGAAAGAAAGTCTGCATAAGGAAAGTAATGACAACTAACGAGGCTAGTTTCGTGAACTTTGGAACATCCAAAAACTTAAAATTTTAACAAAAATCTAATAATATTTATGAAAGTTTGAAATAATATATGAGTTTTTACGACGTCCCTTGATTATGTCCTATACGTTAAAGGAGACGGAAATGACCATGATGAAGGAAATGACCATGATGAAGGAAATGATCGAATAAAGAAAGTGGGAGGAAATGGGAATAACCCGAGAAAGCCCACGCACACGATGTTTTGTATCTTCTTCTTCTTATTATTATTATTATTATTATTATTATTTATTATTATTATTATTATTATTATTATTATTATTATTATTATTATTATTATTATTATTATTATTATTATTATTATTATTTGTAATGTGGAATTGCATATTAAGAAACACATTGGGTAAATTTTAAAGAAAAGTTTCATTCGCGGCGAGGTTTTGGCCTGGCGAGATTTTGGGTGGCGAGGTTTTGGCTCGGCGAGATTTTGGGCGGCGAGGTTTTGGCCCGGCGAGGTTTTGGGCGGCGAGGTTTTGGCCACGCGAGGTTTTGGCCCGGCGAGATTTTGTCCCGCGAGGTTTTGGGCGGCGAGGTTTTGGCCACGCGAGGTTTTGGCCCGGCGAGATTTTGTCCCGCGAGGTTTTGGGCGGCGAGGTTTTAGCCACGCGAGGTTTTGACCCGGCGAGATTTTGTCCCGCGAGGTTTTGGCCGGCGAGATTTTGGGCGGCGATGTTTCGGCCGCGAGATTTTGTCCGTATCCCTTCCCGACTTATAGATTGAACTCCTTTATTAAGTTTCCATTTATCAGGAAATATTTTCAGTTTTTAAAATACCTCGAACATGTAACAAGGAGGCATCAGTAACGGATCACGACATCCTGTATATTTAGGAATTTGTCAGGTCTAGCGGATTTACTTGATTTTGATTTTATTATACGTTATTGATTCCTTGCATTCATTTTCATGTATGGTGTAAACGATTGTTAGATACGAGCAATTTTCTACTATCATTTTAAGACAAAATATCTCGATATTTTCTAAGTTGATATTGATCATATATATATATATATATATATATATATATATATATATATATATATATATATATATATATATATATATATATATATATATATGAAAATGATTTGATGCTGCTATCAGAACACCACTTTTTTATTAATCCTATCTTGTCTAAATATAAATATACCTATTATCTAAAATTGTATTATCATCCATACCTGGCGCTAATCTGCTGGCCAGTACATAATACATCCTCGTATAACCTAGACCTGATACCGTTTGACTACCATTTGTTCCAGCCTCTGTAGAACTCTCTCTCAATAGTGTTAAGTTAGTTTTGAAAGAAGGAGTGAAAACTAATTTTCTGTCATTGTGTGTCACAATTTTCTGACTAAGAACCACGGAAGTTCTATAGCAACTAGATTTATGGAGTTACCTGAAAAATGACAGGTCATCAAACAAAATGGTGCGTACTGGTTTCATAATATTAGTTTCAAATAACAATAAATGTATTTTCAATTTTGATCTCCAAATGATCAATACTTCTAGACATCCTGAACTCATTTGTATTCCATTCTTACATTTTGCTCTTGATCCACGTTTCATATAGCCTTGATGCTAGATAGAACTTTAAACTATAAAACATCCAACTAACAGACATTCATCAATCGGAATGAAAGTGAGAACTCATGAAATGGGTCATGATGGATGGCCGGTCGTGTCTTTTACTAAGTTCAAATAAATTCTTTGTATAAAATTTTATAGATTCTACAAATGATACCAGAAATTTATGAGTAGTTTTCAAAAAGTAGTAATTGTAAGTAAATCTATACTTCTTTACAAACGTGAAGAACTGTTAAAGAATCGTAATGTTATTGAAGAAATTGAATGTGATAGACACTTAGATAATAGTTGTTGTCGTCATGTAACTCTATAGAGAACTTGTTGTGAAAGAGGAAAATTATTTCAGAAAGTTTGAGGGAATACTCAACTACAGACAGTCATAAACATACTCCATGGAAGAAAGAGAAATAGTAAAACAAAACGCTATGATATAGTGAGAATTAGTTTCCGGACAATTATACTGAACTTTAAGCATTTTGAAATTTATTACGTTTCCTTATCGACCAGACTGTTGTGTAAGAAAAGAACCTTATCTTATTGAAATCGTCTTGCAGTTTCGTCTGAGAGGCTAGTCTGTATCAGACATTATGTTTTCCTAGTTCTGTTAGTCTTGTTTATTAGGAATGTTCTCTGAAGCTGTTTATAGTCGAACTTAATCTGCCGTATTCTTCAGATTTGCTTTTTTGTTTTGTTTCACGTTTATTATTATTTTTCTTTCTTAAAAAAAGAGAGAAAAGTAGTGAAGGCAAAAGATATTGAACTTTCACCATTAACCTTAAAAGTTTTACGGCGACCATTACGAAGCAGAATCAAAGATGCTATAACTTACATGTAAGAGTTCTTTAGCTTATCCATTGCAGCCACCTATTCATCTGACGAGAAGCATTTTCACATTATTACCTTGTAAATGAAACCAATAAAGGAAGACTTTAATTTCTGCACACCAACCACCTCCTTACATAACACGAGCACTGAAAACTAACACATTTCCACTTGAAGGTATTTATTACTTAAAAGCAATCTAATGTATTTTTCTACCTAGGTATATAACTTTCAATATTTCAGTTTTCCTACATGTATCAAATTGAAAGCCAACGTATAAAGAGATAACAATAATTTCGTTTATCTTAAATGATTTAACTGAAGATTTTGCTCTTCCAACCTAGAGAACTGTGCATACTTGTGAGTAAAACGTGTAATCTTGGTTGAAGAAATCCTGACCATTTACCTCTATTTAAAGCGATCTATACACACGTTGATAATCATAATTAAGTCAAACAAATTTGAAAATTATTTGGTTGTTTCTGATCGCTATTTCAAGCCACAATATCGTATTAAAAGGTTCTGTGTACTGCCTTGTCGAAATAATCTTTCAAAGAGACTTAGATGAACAAGTAGATTTTTATAAATAAGTTTCTATATCCCAAAATCTGTCTTCTGCAAAACCTGTGCATAATGGTAACTCTTTACGCTTCTGTAAATTCTAATGTTTTATTCCACATAAACATCCCTCAATTACAACTTCTAGATTACATTATGAATCCAAAGAACCATTTTGACTTTGTATTAAGAAAACCTTGTGTGCATATATAGTTAATCTTATTTCTTTGTAAATTTTTCATTAATATTTTTAACAATTAGCAGGTACTTACAGATGGTTGTAGCTAAAGAGATTTTGCCAACGCAACTCCATGCAATAGTCATTTACCGAAGAGTACCACGCAAAAGGCAATTTCCCAATCCAATACATGTAGATACATACTGTATCTTCAACAGGCTCAGAAACACACACACGCTAGGCTGTAGTAGACTTGAAATGTCCAATAAATAGCTTTGTTGTTTGTATTTAAGTTATGTGGGTCGTCGAGGGTACCGAAACTCCAAAGAAGCAATTTACTAGTAATGGGTATGTGGTTCAAGCTGAAGGAGGAGTTTTATGTGTTCACCTTGACTTGGATTCTCTCATTTAAAAAGTCTTTATAAGCAAGTACACGCAAGTATAAGCAAGTCCAATATGTTTATTATTAGTGACCAAGTTGTCATTTCTCCAACATTTTCATGATTAATGTGAAATTAACATTCTCCCATCTTCCAAAAGAATAACTACTATGACCAAGGGCTGATAGATTTTGTACATGGTTTGAGTGACATTTAGACACTCTATCGGATTTGATCTTATACCTACAAAGTCTTTATATTTAAACTCAATTGAAAATCTGTGGGACTATGTATTTGGAGCAGTAAGTGAAACACAGAAACATACATTTTCGTACTTTGCTGGAACTACAAGGTCCAGTGATACGTGAGTGGATTGAGATCGATGTGACTTATCTACTACATCTTGTTGAATGATGTCCAAACAGAATCTATGTGATTATTCAGGCTAGATCCGGTGTTTCCCTGTATTAAGCAAACTGCTAGAGTGACTATTTTTACTTTTTGATAGATGTGATTACATGTCCGTTCCTTTATTTTTTTCAGTGAAATTAGACGTGATTGTATCGAAATAGATACAAATGTCCTTGAGATGAACGTAGACAGATATTCTAAACTCCAATTGAACATTAGAGCCAATAGAATAATAAATAGTCCGTTTAATATTGTCTACAGTAAAACCAAAGAAGTGTACCGCAATTGACACAAATATTTCAAATTGCCTAAACGCTGAAGGTTGTGAAAGATCGAATACTAATATCAACAAATATGTCCACATTCACGGGGGTTGATCCTGGGAAGCAGGGCAGATATTCTTGCCTCCCCGCACGAAAATTATTTGATCACCCTGTATTTGTATTAAAATTCTCACCGATTTCTAATACACGATATCTGACAACGAAACACATACCAGACTGGGTGCTCCCAAACATTTAAAAAAAATCGGCGTCACTGTCGAAATTGTAATAATAAATAGGAGAATTGCCTTGTGGAAATCACAGCAATCACACTGTATAGATTCCGTTTTTAATTATGTCTTCCATGTATATTGACTAGGAATACTGGTAGCAGGATCCATTTAATTGCAATTATGAAGTAAACAATTATTTCATTGTCAATGCATTTGTGGTCATAGTTATCTTTATTGATGAGTTTGTTACCGCATGCTGAATTACTAGTGAATAAGTATACAAACATGCCAAATAATAGGCAATTGAAACCACAGGAATCAAGATAAAACAACCTATGCAATGTGATCGTTGTAAAATGACGTAGAATTAAATCAACAGGACATACTTAAATGGCAGCATTTAACATTAAAAACTGTTTTAATTATTACTATAAGACAAAGGCCTTGTATAGAGAGTAATGCTACAACAAGGCATTAAAGTCCTAATTTCTATCAAACCTAAAATATCCTTAATAGTGGCCCACGCAAAATTTCATCATAAGCAGTATCAATTTATCTGTTGTATATACTAGCATAACACACCAAGGGACATTTGTCATAAAACGTGTTATGTGATAATTAATTAATTATACTCTTTTGTAAGATTGTGTATAAGGAATGGAGAATCCTCCCATTACAGTTTTAAAGGTTTTAATTATTGCTGATGAAATGCTTCTCAGAATGAATAAAAGCTTTAGCTTGTACACTATTCAAACTGTCTACAAAGTTAACTAACCATTTACTCTAGTTATTAAGTATCATTCCTAGAAATACTTAAAATGTCATTGTTTCTGTTTCAGTCAAATTGATTTAAACCATACATTACATTTCTTTGGCCTTTGCGGCGACTTCTTCACAAATTAAAATTGACAACAATATATATATATATATATATATATATATATATATATATATGTGTGTGTGTGTGTGTGTGTGTGTGTGTGTGTGTGTGTAATGAAATCAAACTGTCAAAACTTTTTAAAAGGCTGTCACTAATTAGTAAAATGTTCTTTGTTTGTTTGTTTGTATGTTTGTTTTTCAACGTTTAACAGCTAAACTAACAACACTGACTGTGTTAACTAATATGCCTGTGTTTGTAATGAGAACATAATCAAATCTTCTCCATTTCAGATGCCAAATACAAAACGACACAGCGGAAATATACGTTAATGGCCACAAATCCATTATAACTGTAAATCACAAAAGCGATAGAGCTGTTGCGTAAAGTTAATTTATTAACACATATCAATATATACGTTTTATCCATCAGTTTATACAAAAAATACTGAACACACACATACACTTTAAACCTTTAAACCTTTAAAGGAAGAAAAATGATGCCCGTTGGATAGAATTGTGATCATTAATTTTATTGATCTTTCTGCGAGAGGTTTTCACTTAAATTCTGAGATCCTCATCAGATTCAATATAAATCAGTTTTTAATCTGGCACTGTAGTATTCAGATCTCGTTTGTTGTTTGATTAATAGAATGGTATTGGAATCGCATTTTATTTTTGTGTGAAGCAAACCAGTTCGGAAAAATCAGTAACTAATGACGAGTGGCCAACGTACATTTTATTAAAATAAAAAACAGAAAAGTACACCTACACATATTGTACATTCTATACATATACTAGCATGTATATGAGACAATGAGAGAGATGATTATGAATAGTTACACTGAATCGCTTATAGTTACATGCTGAAACAATTTTCCCTATTGGTTGATTTTTCGAGAGTGCTTTTACAATTTCCATTCCTGGAGCCTCCTGTCTTGTGTGAAGCATACTAGTAGCGCAGATAAGATTTTTCGTGGTTTATGTCTATAAAATAGATTTTCTCAACCAAGAAGATTTCGCAAATCTAGGACTCCTATGTTACTTTTTAGTTTATAATTTGGTCAAGATGTAACCATTTGAAATGTTATAATTATCACATCAAAGTTGAATAAATTCAGAAGATAATAATAAAAATATTTCAGATCCTATATATGTTTCAGATTATGTATTGTTACATAGTAATAGGCGTTACGGCGTTAGGCGTTACAATGTTGATTCTTTGTGGTGCCTCTTGTTGGTGATATTTTGCACCTTCCAATAAATTTAGGAAGTTTGATTTCGCCTCCTCCACGCATTACATTGGATTTTTTTAGGGATGCACGCGAGACGAGACGAGACGAGAAATAGAAAAGTCTCGTCTCGTCTTGCAACCTCAAATGTTGGTCTTGTATCTCGTCTCGTCTCGTCTCGCAAATATGAAGTCTCGTCTCTCGTCTCGCATAAAATTTTGAGTCTCATCTCGCGTCGCGCAAGACTTTCTCGCATGGTCTCGCAGTCTCGCATACATTCTGGGTCAAATTTTTGCAATGTGTTATTGTATAGCTGTTAATGAATGATGATATGGTGTTCTGTCCGAAGGCAGGTATTTGACCTAAAAGTCCCTTGGCAAGCTGAATCCATGGTGATTTGCCATTGCTTTCCATGGGATGAATGTTCATAACATCCTAAGGAGACGGAACCTAGAGTTCAACATGGTATCCGAACTTGTGTCCCCTCCGCTCCAAATTAAAAGAAAAGTTGTGCTGGAATTTGATTGCTGGGCCATTAATTTTCGTCAAATTAATAGCATAATTTACAGCAAAACCAGCATAAATTGTTGCTGGATCCAACATTGTTTTCCAGCTTAGAGGTCTCCAGCAATATTTGGCTCTTGTAAAATGTCGCCACTATCAACATTTACACGTTTTGGTCGTTTCCTTGAAGGGTGATTTTGCATTATAAAGATTTTTTAAACCACCAAAAGCACTTGTAGACAATAAAAGAACTTCTCACAACACAATACGACCCAATTCTTTCGGTTCGTTCGCGCTTGTAGCAATGTTACACTATCGCATTTTATCAACTTTCGCTTTTAACTTATATAGTGTTCCCAGATCTAGAAAATAAAATTACTGACAGATATAGGACCATTCCTACCATCTCCCACCAAACGTATAGGTCCATCCTGCCAAACCAGTGTTTGAATTAAAATTCCGAACTAGAGGGGGATGTTTTTGATAAATATATAGAAAGGAAACACTTATTCCATGTAAAAATATCATGTTATTTCTGCGAGCTGAGCCGGGCATAAACTTTGACGAGAGGGGATTTCTCCGCCGTCCCCCAACATTAATCACTAGTAGTAATGTGAAAAAGACAGAAACAACAGAAATATCACATTTGGCAGCAATAGGGAGTCTTATTTGCTTTCCAAATCAAAAACAGAAGTTCATGTATTCATGCGCGCCCGCGTGATGTGTTTGTGTCGCAAAGTAAAGTCCTAAATCGATGTTGTAATAAATTTCCAATTTACAAAGCTTTTCTTTTTTAATGATGTTTAGAAACTAAAGAAGGCTTTAATTCTGAAAATCAACCTTGAATAATAATAAATCTCATAAAATGTCTATTGCCCCAATCACTTTTTTGTTCCTGGAGGCATTAACGCTCAACTTAGAAAACTCAATAAATGTAAAATCACTAAATATACAATTAAACGTAATTCATAAATGTTGTGAGACTGCGAGAAGTCTCGCGAGACTTAACCGAGTCTCGTCTCGTCTCGCATAAAATTTTCACTCTCGTCTCGTGTCTCGCGTGCATCCCAAACTTTATTTTATATTGTTGAATTTATTTTTGGATATTTTTTTAAAATCCTGTTTGTTTACACTCCTTTGTTTTTGTAATTTTTGGGGTAGTACCATGTTGTCTTTGCTGAATAATACTATAGTATACTTTCCAGTTTACAAAGGGCGGAAAACCTGCACTCTCTTTCCTTCTACAAACTATTATCAGGTTGACCATGGGGTTTTGTGCTCATTTGTGGAATACAATCCCACCTTAGATGAAGTACGTGCGTTACATGCACGTACATGCGTTATGATCAATGGTACAATGGTGTATTTTACTCCGACAATTTTCAATCTTTCTGATGTATTAGAATTAGGCCTGCGAATATATTTTTGTCGATCGTACTGGGTGTGGTAAAAACCTATTTATCTTCAGCGCAATGCTATGTTTTTTTCGCAACATGGATTAAGGTCCTCAACTTCCCAATTTGTGCTATTTTCAGGGCTAATGTAGATTGTCTGGCTTAGGAGTGGTCAAGCGGCGACCACAGCACCAGGCTGTTGTTGGAAGGAGGGTTAAGCCAAACTCCTTACTATGTGAAGGGAAGTACAACGATAGTCTGTGGGGAACTGAACAGAAGGTGATAGTCTAAGATGGGTTATCTTTCTGGTTTCCAAAAGGATAAATTCCTGGCGATGGATTATGTGGTACGAGTGTAACGAGTAACAAAGTGTTGGGTGTATCACAAGGGAAGTATTCAAGATAATGACAACCTACAAAACTCACTGCAAAACCTCATAGGCGAATGGAAACAGATGTTGAAAGAAAACTGTCAGTGATAGGTCCCACAGACCATTAAAGCGAATTGTCACTCAGAACCGTCGTGTGACTGCGGTGCAAAGTGACGGAGGAAATAACATTTTTCATTTTATAAAAACGTTTGGAGTTTAGTTCTTTCTGGACGATTTTCTCAGGAACGACTTAGGCAAGTTTGTTCATATTTCATAAATAAATGTTCCATAAACTAACCTTTAATACGGTATAAATTATTTTTCATTACGAAAGCTCACAAGCGGTAGTTTATTTACTCTTAGGATGAGTTTTTTCGGACAATTTTCTCAAAATGGCCCAGGTATTTTTTCATATTTCATAAATAAATGTTTCATTATGCTATTCTGGTATAGATTATTTTACATCTATAAATGTCACAAGTATAATTTACTCTTGGGATTAAGTTATTTTTCCGAAGATTTTCTCGAAGACAACCAATGCAAAGTCCTCTAGTCTTATGATAAGGTCAAACGAGTACAATAAGATTGGAATTGAATATCCTTTATAGCAAATTCCGTTACAATGGATAACCATCAAATTTGGCCAAGATGTAGGTCAAAAGTCAAGACTCAAGTTCATTGTTGAAGATGATCCGTTGACCGGAGTGGCAGAAATCAACCATTTCCGGTTTTAATGTTGATCACTTTACAAGAGAAAAGCTAATAGGGCAAGAAGTGGCTTTCCGAAATCGATTAAGACCCCAAGAATGCATTTCATCTCAATTGTTAATCCACTACAACCTCCGGTTACAATAGTTATCTACATACAGCGAAAACTATATGGGATAGCGAGAAGCATTTTGTTAATTGATTTAATGTTCTAAGAATAGGTATCATCTTCTTTCTTAACCCTCTGATCAAACTGAAAGTGACAAAATTCGATCACCTCTCATTTTATCGTTGATCACTATACAGTAAAAACGGCCATGGATTGTAGAAAACAAGCTGCTTTCTGCAATCAATTAACCCATTCGAAGAATATATGTCATCTCTAGTCCAAGCTATCTACCATTAGCAGAAGTGATAGAAATTTACTACCATTTCTAGGTTTAATATTAATTGAGAAAAAAATATCACGCCATAAGCAAATCTCAAATATAAATAAAAATCTGTCGTCATGGGAATACTAAAGTTTTCGAGTGGGGAATGGAAGGTATGGGAAATGTATTGTTAAAGAGGAGACTGGCAACAGCGTGCACAGGGCTGGCCTTAGGTGATGCGGGGCCCGATTGGTAACATTTTGCGGGGCCCCAGGATTACAACTAGCTTGCACCAAGGTCTGTAGAATATATATATATATATATATATATATATATATATATATATATATATATATATATATATATATATATATATACATTGCTCTCCCTGCTTGTCTAGTGGTTATACCCATTTCCCTTTATAACGTTTTCCCATCTGCAAAATGTTCTGGTGAAAACGCTCACCCTGTTCATTGCTTATTGCAACTAATTTTTTAGACAAATAACTCAAATGGAAATGCAGACAGTGAATGATTTTAAAATACATATTTCAGCCTTGTGCCTCACAAAAAGGTTCTGTAGCAGTCTTATCGATGTCGATGTCGAAATCTAGTTTCTTGACCAAACTTGGCAGAGAAGTATAGAATGTCAAGAAACGAGTGTAAGCAAAATTTAAAGTGCTTCCATCCATAAAACGGCCGCAGTGGCCAAAAACCTAATTGTTTAGAATAAGCCATAATAATGTGTTTCAAGTTTGAAAATATAATTTTATTTGTAAAAGGGGTAAAGGGGTGAAAAACAAAAACATATTAGCCGACCCCGGGAGGAAGTACACATCTATTTCAGTGTGTGCATTTTATAGCTGCCATCTTGAAGTCAGCCATCTTGTATCTCGCTTGACATTTTTAAATAGGAAGGCGGTCATGTAATATATCAAATTAGGTTAGAATTTTACGAGAAATAGACTAGTAAAGTCTATGTTTCCATAAGTTTATATTTGTAAGACGTAATGAAATGCACATTGATATCAATTCGTTGGTTCAAAGATTTCTTAACAGCTTTTTGAAAAGAATTTAAGGCAGAGAATCCTAATGAGAACATCGTAGATAGCTACTTATAAAAGGTATAATCAGCTTGAGATCGTTATCGAAGCAGCCACGTATTCAGTACGCACTAGTATACATTCCGTTTTCCTGACTTAATTTAAAAAAAAAAAAAAATACATCCACGGGATATTTCGCAGGAGGGGGCAAAGTTTTTCCTCAGATTTGGTACTTTTAATATAGCTATAATAATAAAAATGATATGCAAAGAAGTCGCACTGACAAGGAAAAGTGACGAACTGGTCTTCTGAGATCTGAACGAGACAATTGTGTTTTAATTTGATATTTGATAACTGGACGAATCCCAAAGTTACACGTGCTACCTGTCATGATATTGAGTAAAATATATTAGCTGGCACCTGACAGAATAATTTGAACCGGGTCATTTGTTCGGAAACGGTTGAGTAGATGAAAATCTCAGTGAAGACGTATCCCCTCCTTTTTCAAGGACATACTTTTTGGGGTAAAAAGAGTTTGCCCAGGGTCAACCGGAGGGTCCCAAACGGGGTCCAACTCAAAAGTTTTAAATGGCATGGAGGTTTAAGTATCACATCATTTGAAAGCTGTTGCGAAATGAAAGAAGATGAAGTAAGTTTGGACTCTCTACGACAATCCTATGCAAAATGGCATCGGGTCAAAATGTAAACAGAAAAGTCCGTGGCCATCCCTATAAATTGGAAACGGTGAGACAAATGTGAAACCAGAAAACCACTTGTGGCATTATTTTCAAAGTACACGATTTAAAGTAAAAACGTTTTGTCCCAGGACCCCCGTAGGGTCCTAGGTGGGGTCCAGCTCAAAGTTTTCAAATGGCAAGGGGTTATAGTAGCACATCGTTTGAAAGCTGTTGTCAAATGAAAGAAGATGGAATAAGTCTCGACTCTTTACGACAATTCTGCAAAGTGACAGAGGGTCAAAATGTAAACACAAACTTAATTGAAAAGTCTATGGCTACCTTGAATCCAAGATGGCCACTTAAAACCTATGTCGAAGTATAGGCACTCCAAACTGCTGAAGCCACGAAAACCAAAGTTGGCATGAATGTTGATCAGTAAGCGTAGGTGACGAAAAGATACGAAATGTTCAAAAATGCGATATTTTGAGTTCAAAATGCCGCACTATGTATCACACGCATGTCCAGCTCAAACCACTGGAGCGGGAGAAGCGAAATGTGGTATTTACGTTTATTGCCAATAGTAGATATCCACAAAAAGTCAAAGACTTATCATCTGTAATCCAATAGGGCTGCCATCGTAAAAAATTAGTTTGTATATAAATGCTGACAATTATGTTGCATCTTCATTCATTCAACCCGTTGAAATAAAGAGATCTACGGGTGACCCAACCGAAGTACAGATAAGTTGTTGCCACCAGGGGGCAGCTCTAACCGCCGCAGCAGACGATTGGAAGCATCATAGAAAGGAGACTATTATTGTTTTCTTTATTTATTTACCATTTCTATTATTTCTTATTTCTTTGTTATTCTCACTTTCATTTTCTATCCTGTTTTCATCATACGTAAATTAGTCCGTCATTGTGAACTCATCTTCTTTCATTTCCCAACAGCTTTCAAACGATGCGCTACTATCCCCTTGCCTTCGAAACTTTTGAGTTGGACCCACCTGGACCGTGCGGGGACCCTGGGACAAGACGTTTTTACTTTAAGTCGTTGTAATTTGAAAATAATGCCACACGTGCTTTCCTGGTTTGACATTTGTCTCACCGTTTCTTATTCATAGGGGTGGCCATGGACTTTTCAATTAAGTTTATGTTTACATTTTGACCCGATGCAATTTTGCGTAGGATTGTCGTAGAGTCGAGACTTGCTCCATCTTCTTTCAATTCGCAGCGCTTCGAAATGATGTGCTACTTAACCTCCCTTGCCATTTGAAACTTTTGAGTTGGACCCCGTCTGGGACCATGTGGTGGATCCTGGGGCAAACGTTTTTATCCCAAAATGCGTGTCCTTGAAAATGATGGGATACGTGTTCACCGAGTTTTTCTCATACCCTACCGTTTCCGAACAAATGACCCGGTTCAAATTATTCTGCCAGCTCATAGCTTTTACATTACAGAATATGTTCTAACTCACGATAACCCGACCAGTGGCACGTATAACTTTGGGATTCGTCTCGTTATAACATATCAAATGAAAAGACAATTGTCTCGTTCAAATCTCAGCGGAGCCAGTTTGTGATCTTCTCTTGTGAGTCTGATTTATGTAATATCTTTATATCCACGTTACTATCACATGGCATAATCAGTGAGAACGCCAGGAACTTTTACTTAGTGGGGTGTTCAAAACAAAAGAGAGTGTGTGCACCCAGAATAATGATATACATCTTTACACAAACTCAAAGAAAACCATATTTTTATGCCAAAGGGTGTGTGTAAGGAAATTTGAGGAGTATTAGAGGTGTTGCGGGTGTACGGAATACTCCCTGGACATATCTATTTTTAAAACAGAAGTGTAAACGTATAAAAATAAAGAAACTACTGCAGCAATTAAATTCAGAAAATATTTGTTTATGTCTAGAAACTTAATACAAACTATTCATTTCCTTGTTAGGGAGAGGCCATACCCTCCTTTATGGAGTCCATGGATGTACCTGTATTGCAATATGTTGCTGTATGTACTTGTCAATCGCTTGACAACCGACAGTAGCAGAACCATCTTAACGGTACCATAGCCATTTGGTTGGGGGCCCCGCGAACAGTATGGCATGTATTAATTACTAGGTACACTCATGTCCAAAATTATTGTCGCATATCTATAACTGTTTTCTTGTAAGAATACAATTTGATAATGATTCTGCAGGGTACTTTTAATACTGATACTATGTGTATAATCGGGAAATGTATATTTGTGGGAAATTTCATAGGAAAAGAATTATAAATACTAGAATTAGAATGAGTAAAACAAAATGTTCTTAAATGCACAAGAAAGTTTTATTTTCGTTTCATTGTTCTTATTTGCTGCTCTTTTGACATGAAATTTGCCACATACATGTCTTTGCCGATTATACACATACTAACATTATAAGAAATACCGGGCGAATTCGTTATCAAATTATATTCCTACAACAACATATTTATAGACATGCGACAATAATTTTGGACATGAGTGTACATATATTAGAAGCAAAATTTAGTCATAGAATCCACAACACACTTGTTTGCTCTGGGGCCTAATATGATGTTAAAACGGCAGTGGAGAGTACAGTAGATTAGGCTGGACAGTAGAGCAGACGGCACTAGCGCGGGGCCCCCTTAGCCGCGGGGCCCGATTTGGAGCAATCGGTCCAATCGGCTTAAGGCCGGCCCTGAGCGTGCAATTTAAATTTGTACTGGCATGTCCAGTTTACTTTCTTGTGCATGATTGGTTTTGCGTGGGGGAGTGATAGGGATGGAGAAACGTATGACAGACCGATGGTGGCAGGAAAACTTCCATTGCTGATCCATTTAAAAGATCAACCTCCATTTTTCTCATTGTGTACACTGAGCATTGCTATTTTTAAAATGAATATTGGAATAGTTGGTTTTCTAGAAGAACTTAACTTTGCAGTCCATAATCCCAATCAGTACTTTAATCCTAATTAATGCTTTATTTTTACACTATCGTCATCTGTGTGACAATTCCATAAACTCTGAAGACTGTCCCAGCTGTCCATACAGCGTTATTCGTCTGGATTATCCGTAATGTTACTGAAGACAAAGGTAAATTAAGTGACTGATATTGTCTATCATACTATGGTACGCTAGAAAAAATTTACATTTACCTAGATTGTCTGTAATACCAAAGATAATTTAAACGACTAATATGTACATGATACACAGGTCAAAAATTGTACAATATTTTTTTAGTATTTAACATTTTTAACTAAAAATTGTCCAAAAATGAAACACATAGCAATAGAAACTCGATAAATCTTATTGAGCTAAACAAAATGGTGTTTGTGAGTGAGAAAGCTCATGTGTAATTTTCAACAAAATGAAAAAACGTCCATTAATTTGTAAACTTAAAGAAATTGTGCTGTACGAGAACCATGCCATTTATTAAGGGTAAACTAATACTGAAATCTATCATTATTAAGCTCTTCATTATAACATTAGTGAGACTACAATATATAGTATGGTTAATTAGGTACAGCCTAAATTTATTATTAACTTGTAAATTTTAATTTCTGTATAGTTAAAATATATTCAAATGTAAGGACATATGTTGGTTGATAAATCACATCAAACTAAAGAAGAATATGACATGCTTGATGATGAATTCTTATATATAGTTCTCGAAAAAAAAAAAAAAGGTTTTTGAAAAGCGAACTTTAGTAGCACTAAAAGACGATTTGTTCTTTGCCAATAATAACAGTCTTTTGCTGGAAGAAATTGTGATTTGTATACCCCGTGATTTGTGTTGAAAAATTCTCTATTAACTCAGCAGATTATTGTTTGTTTCCTAACGATGACACACATACTCTTTGCGCATATGCTACTTCTAAATAAAGGGAGTAATTTCACCTTCTATAAGAGGAGTGGAGCAAAAATAAATTAGTGACTAAAAACATCGCGAAGTAGAACTAAATTAAATTACTAAGACCGTCTTTGATATTTCGGTCAACGATAAATAACTATCTAAGATAGTTTATGATATGAAAGATAATTTTAGCGATTATAGTCGTCTGTGATATGTAGAACCAAATTAATGAAAAGAGTGAGATCGTGTGTGATATGAAGAACGAAATAAAAATTTAATTACTGACATTGTCTACTATACACACTACAAAAAAAAATTCAAGCAAATACGATTGTCTATGACATGCAGGACAAAAATAAGTTATGGGAGTAATTTCATAAGGAGAACAAAAATAAATTAGGCAACTAAAACTATCTTTAATCCGCAGAACAGAAATAAATTAAGAGACTAGAATCGTAAATGATATGTAAGATAAAGAAAAAATAAAGAGACTAAGGGCATCTATGACACGCAGAACAAATGTAAATTAAGAAAGTATAATAATCTATTACATACCAGACAAAAATATATGTAACTAATAAGATTATTTATGATACACAATATAATTTACCCACACATAACATAGTCCATAATACACAGGACAAAATATATTAAAGGAGTAGATCTTATGTGTTACACAGAACAAAAACAATTTACCTGAACAAGATCATCTATGATATGATACGCAGGATAAAAATTAAATATGCAAGTAATTTTGTCTATGATAAGGAGAACAAAAGTCTTTTAAGTGCTTGATATCAGCCTTGATACGCAGGGCAGAAAGAGGCTAAGATCTTCTATAACATACAGAGCAAACAACAAATTTAGTCAGCAATACTGCCTACGGTACGTAGAACAAGCATAATTTAACCATGGAAGATAGTCTGTGATATGCAGGACAAAAATAATTATGATAGTAATTTTGTCTATGATAAGCAAAACAAAATAAATGACGAAGATGATTATGTTTCATACATAGAACAGGAATAAGTCAAATCAAACAGCTAAGATAGTCAAGAATATGTAAGATATAATAAAATATAATTTACAGGAGTAAGGTTATTTGTGACAACCAGGACAGAAATAAATTAAGAAAATAAGATAATCTGTTATTTGCAGGATAAACGTAAAAGGTCATCAATTGTCCAATAGGTTAAAAGAAATTAAAGCACTAAAGTCGTGTGTAACAGCGAAGTGTTTATTTTCGATAATCACAAAATAGAAATAGACTACTCTTGACTAACTCTTTAATTAGGTCTTTCTATTTTCTTAAGATGTTCTTGTCCTCTTTAACATATAGAGACCTACACTTACATTTAACAATTTATGTCGTTTCGACAGTCTCAGTGACAATATTTACTATTATTAATGAACAAGTTGTATCACGCCGTATAAAAAAAAAAAAGTAATCCAAATCAAGTATTAATTGAACATTTCTTATTTCAGATGATGAGTTTGGTGAAAAGACTGTTTCTGTACTTCTGGACGGAGAAGAATCTGAAATCATTTTTATCGACCATCCAAGCGTAGAGATGTCGGTAAGTAATTTTGTTTTTGTCAAGAGAAAATTTAACTCTTAAGAAAAAATTGTAATTGCTTTGCATGTAGAATGAACTACAATGTTTTCTGTTTAGACACAATTTGAAACTAATAATGCAATGAAGTTAAATTTTTAGTTTACCATCTTGCATTTATACATGTACTATAAATTAGGGAGAAACCAAACGCAAATAGATATAATGGAAAATGTGAAGAAAATGGTTTACTGGAAGAAAACCAACGAATATGATATTGTTAACTATAATCCTGGTATGGCTGGAATCGAATCTGAAACATTCCGTAAAATGAAAGCTCTAGCACTGAGACACTCATCGCCTTGATCTTCTAAGTGTTGTTCCCCACAATACTACAAGCCGATTTGTAAATTCGAGACGAGACGAGACGAGAAACATGATAATTATCATCTCAAAAACGAGACTAAAATCGAAACAAGAGAAGAAATTTCACACGAGTTTTGTAGGTAGCAATACTATTCATTCCAGATGAATTGATAGTCAATGAAAATAAACTCCCTTTCTTTCCAAATGTTTGCTACTCTAGAAGAGGAAAACAAGTTGCTGTCTTGACAAAGAGGGAAACTTTTAAAATATACCATATCGCTTGCATTTTATGTTGAAAAGGCATTGATGTTAATTTTAACCACTATCAAACCCCACTACCAAAAATTACCATTTTTAATTTTCGTCTCTAAACCATATTCACGAAGAAATTAAATGTCGACTAAAAACAGGAAATTCGTGTTATTACTCAGTTCAAAATCTTCTATCGTCACTAATTCTGTCGAGGAATTTGAAGCTTAAAATATGTAAAACGATAATCATGTGTTGTCCTGTATAGTTGCGAAACATGGTCGTTTATTTTGAGGGAAGAACGTAGACTGAAAGTTTTTGAGAGCAAGATCCTGATATGAATATTGGGACCTAAGAGGAACGGGAATGGGGAATGGCGGAAACTTCATAATGAGGAATTGCATAATTTATACAGTTTGCCAAACATTGTTGGGGTTATCAAGTCAGGAGGCTCAGGTGGACAGATCATGTAGCCAGAATGGAAGAAAATAGGGGAACTTTCAAAGTTTTAGCTGGAAGTCCAATCGAAAAACGACCATTAGGAAGACCTAGCCGCAGATGGGAGAACAATATTAAGGGATCCCGCAGAAATAAGAATAGAGAGTAGAAACTGGATCCAGTTGGCTAAGGACAGACTCAATAAAGAGCTTTTGTGAATCTCCGGGTTCCATACGCCATAGAGTTTGTTAGTTAGTCTCTAAATAAAAGAAATATATTTGACTTTTGTTGATTAATTTTTAATTTCTACAAATTACCTAGGTAGAATTCATTTGTTACAACTGGAACGAGATTTGAATCAAACAAATCATGTTAAAATTCCACCTCTTTTTTGTTTTCTTTTGTAATGTAAGAACATCTGTTAATAAGAGAGCCCGACGAAGCATATGCTGTTTTGCTTAGTTATGCTGGTATCATCAGTCCCGAAGAGAGGGTGGGGGAGCTGAAGGTTTTCTCCCGGAGCCCTGGCTGCAGGGGCCCGGCGAATACAGAAAGCATTATAACCCTTGTGCTAAAAAGAAACTGCTACATATATATTCCGTGTTTTTAAAAGTATGTTTACCTCAATCATTTAATGTTTATTTATTTATTATGTTTGATTGTTAGGTGTTTATTAGTTCTTGATTCTTTTGCTGTGTGTGTGTACAAAATACAGAAAAATATTTTAAAACACTTCCTCTATCAAACGAAAATATTTTCTTCTGAGAAGAAAAAGGAAGTAGTAGCACAGTTTACAACAAAAATGCCACCTTCAAAACGCAAAGGATATCATTAATGAAATGGTCTATCTATAAGCAATTCAATCTGCCAACTTCGGTGCTACTCTGACACCATTACAATTGCTCAACACAATTCTTGACCAAAAACTAGTCAACATTTTTTCCGAATGTTCCTATTGCCCTTCGTAATTTTTGTTCTCTGCCAGTGTCTATGGCGGAGGCTGAAAGATCGTTTAGTGTACTCGCAAGAGTAAAGAATGTCCTTCGATCGTCGATGACTCAACAAAGATTATCCGACTTGGGAACTCTTATAGTAGAGTCTACTTTAGCCCGTCAGCTAAACTTTAGTGATATAGATACATTTGCTAGCAGGAAAGCAGCTAGCAAGTTGTTTTGTAAATTACGAAGTGTAACTCTGGTAGTGAAATTAGTATAAGCATTTATTGTAATTAATATAATGTAATTAGTAAATATATGAGATATAGTTTGCCAGTTTTTATACCGGGCCCGATAATAAGTCAACCCCGGTGCCCGAGTTGCCTCTCGATGGGCCTGGCTATCATCTTAGCGCTCTCTTACTTTTCCGTAGATTGTTTTTCCTCATGGATTGCATATTAATATGAAATTATTATATGCATATAGTAAATACCTATTCAATTACCAACCTTTCATTGCTTGCAATTCCAATATCATTTCACAACTCCAGCTACCAAGAAAATAAAAATTGTTTATTTGAATTTACTATTATACCTTTTACTCTAAAAGATGTATAACTTATCTCACTATCTCAGATTAATGCAATAAATTGTTCTAATTTATGTAGAGCTATTATGAAACTTATAATTAATTCTTCAGAGGTACATTTTGCCAGCCTCTCCCCCCCCCCCACCTTGGAATTTCGAAACAAAACCTATGCCAATCGTTTGTGCTACGCGGAATGTACTGCAAAAATTTTCGTTTGTACCACTTCCGGTAAAAAGTTATAGGAGTTTTGAAGTGGGGGCTGGGAAAATAACGGATCCCACCTTGGAATTTCGAAACAAAACTTACGCCAATCTTCTTTCCCAGACTGTATCGTAAAAATTTTCGTTTGTACCAATTCCGGTACAAAGTTATAAGAGTTTCAAAGTGGGGGGGGGGAAACGGCAGCTCGTCATCTTGGAATTTGAAAACAAAACCTATGCCAATTCTTTGTGCTACGTTTGTGCCGCAATCTACCGCAAAAATGTTCGTTTATACCACTTTCGGTACAAGGTTATAAGAGATTAAAAGTGAAAGGCTGTGGAAATGGCGGAACCCCCACTTTGGAATTTCGAAACAAAACCTATGTCAATCGTTTTTGCTACGTTTGTACCGGAAGGTCCGCAAAAATTTTCCTTTGTACCACTTCCGGTAAAAAGATATAAGACTATTAAAGTGGAGGGGATGTGGAAACGACAGCCCCCCACCTTGGAATTTTGAAATAAAACCTATGCTAATCTATTGTACTACGTTTGTACTGGAATGTACCGCAAAAACTTTCGTTGGTACCACTTCCGGTACGAAGATATAAGTTTTAAATTAGGGGGCTGTCGTTGCCACAGCGTCTGCACCTTGGAATTTTGAAACAAAACCTATGCCAATCGTTTGTACTATCTTTGTACCGCAATGTACCGCAAAAATTTTCGTTTGTACCAAAGATATAAGACTATTAATGTGGATGGGTTGTGGAAACGGCAGCCCCCTTGTAATTTCGAGATAAGACGTATGCCAATCGTTTGTACTACGTTTTTACCGGAATGTACCGCAAAAAGTTTCATTTGTGCCACTTCTGTTAAAAAGATATACAAGTTTTAACGTGAGAGGTTGTGGAAACGACACCCCTCTTGGAGTTTCCAAATAAAACTTATGCCAATCGTTTTTACCATGTTTGTACTGGAATGTACCGCAGAATAATTCGCTTGTACCACTTCCAATACAAAGATAAAAGAGTTTTAAATTAGGGGACTGCCGTCTCCACAGGCTCCCATCATTGAATTTCGAAATAAAACCTACCTCAATCATTTTTAATACGTTTCTACCAGAATGTACCGCGAAAATTTTCGTTTGTACCATAGAAAGATATAAAAGTTTTAAAATAGGGACTGCCGTCTCCACAGCCCCCACTTTAAAACTTCTATACTTTTTTAACTGAACTGGTACAAACGAAACTTTTTGTGCTACATTCCGGTACAGGCGTTACAAACGATTGGCATAGGTTTTGTTTTCAAAATTCCAAGGTGGGGGCTGCCATTTCCCCAGCCCCCACTTTAAAACTCTTATATCTTTGTACCGGAAGTGATACAAACGAAAATTGTTGCGGGACATTACGGTACAAACGTCGTACACAGATTGCATACGTTTTATTTAGAAATTCAATGGTGGGGGCTGTGGAAACGGCAGCCCCCTACTTTGAAACTCTTATATCTTTGTACCGGAAGTGGTACAAACTTAAATTTCTGCGGTACATTCCGGCACAAACGTAGCACAAACGATTAGCATAGGTTTTGTTTCCAAATTCCAAGGTGGGGGGCTGGTGAAATATACCTATTCTTCAGAATATTTACATACATTCTATACATCTGCGTGCGGGAGTTGATGATAGAGAGGAACACCAAACTTCACGTTCATCAGACCTCGTGCGTGAGTGTCGGGGCAGAAAAGTTGTTTTGATTTCCTGTCAGCTTATCTGGAATGATCCATAGTTCATCCAAGTCTTAGATTTCAAACACAGTATTAGTGTTACGTGCATCACAGTATAAACCATGTAAATTGATATAGTGATTGAATTGTAAATATAATACAATGAACGAATAGTTATAAACATTTAAAGATACACAAACCATTACACAATATAAATACGGTTTAATCCAGGGATGCAATTAACCACTCGCCCGAGTCAAGTTGTTTATCAATGCGGGCGAGTATTTAATATCAAACCGAAGGTAAGTAAGTGATTCCTATTGTGGGATGTGGGCTAGTAGATTTTTCCTTGGGCGAGTAAAATTTTGTTTCTTATTTGCATTCATGGTTTAATCATAGATCTTGTAATTTAATACGTTATAATCGTACTTAATTCCCTCTTTAATTTAATATCATCTGAATACGTTGTACTTTTTGAAATTAAAACTTATTCTTGTACACTCATGTCCAAAATTATTGTCGCATATCTATAACTGTCTTCTTGTAAGAATATAATTTGATAATGATTTTGCAGAGTATTATTAATACTGATACGTTGTGTATAATCGGGAAATGTATATTTGTGGTAAATTTCATAGGAAATGAATTATAAATACGAAAATTAGAATGAGTAAAACAAAATGTTGCTGAGTGGACAAGAAAGTTTTATTTTCGTTTTATTGTTCGAATTTACCGCTCTTTTGACATGAAATTTGCCACATACATATATTTGCCGATTGTATAGATACTAACATTGTAAGAAATACTGGGCGAATTCGTTATCAAATTATATTCCTACAACAATATATATATATATATATATATATATATATATATATATATATATATATATATATATATATATATATAGATTGATAGATAGATATGCGACAATAATTTTGGACATGAGTGTACACAGAAAAGAAATAATGAAGGTCCCAAGTTAAACCTTAGTAATGTCATTATATCGTTTAACTATCAAACTCATTGAACTATGTATGTAATATTCAGTTTCTTTTATTATAGAAATTATTTCTGCGTTAAGGAGTAAAACAGTCTAATTATTAGAAAATGGCTGTATTATTTCAACATAGTAGTGGTTTCTTGTTGCCGGAGTTGTGTTAAATTTTGACATGTCCCTGATACTGCTTCAACTCTGTCGATTTTAGAGTAAATTGATAAAATGGTACCGGTTAAATTAACTGGTTCAAATGGTTATTTGAGTATGAAGGATTTTAGTATAATGCCATTAGTGTTTTTGTGTACAATTAGCCAGCAATCACATTTGCAAAAAACATGTTTTTCCTTATTAAACGGAAATTACTATCATTAGGGAAAACAAAGTAAGTGGCATAAAAAAATTTATGTACGGTTACCAGGAAAGAAGTATACTATAGTCGACGAGGAACAGGAACATCTTAGACCAGTATTAATCACAAACGCCCTCTCTGACATCATCCTTACCTGCTCTGAATCTCTGGAGAAGGTTGAAAACAATGCACGAGCAAACTAAAACGAGTGATGCAGCCAAGTAACATTTTCACCAACAAATTATGTCGAAATGGATTAGAGATCTCTGCGTATTTCCTATTTCGTTTCCATCCTTATGTTTGGAAAACACCACTCTATTCTGAAAATGTTTAATGTATTTCTTTTTCGGTATTGTTACAATATAATTTTAGTATGTGGCATAACCTGGTAAGAGATCAAAACAAGTTTTCTCCTATTTTTGTGTTTCTTTTTCCACCATCAACATCTGCACACGGAGGTACAAAATGTATCTAAATATGCCTAACTAAAATCTAACTCATTCATTCTGTGGCCTATGGAACTCGGAGATTCAATTCCGCGTTCACAAAAGATCTCCATTAACTTCTACTCTTAGCCAACTGGATCCAGTTTTTACTTTGTATTTCTATTTCTGGGAGATCCATCTTAAGTTTGTCCTCCCATGTGCGCCTAGGTCTTTCTAATAGTCGTTTTCCAATCGAACTTCAAGTTAAAAAATTGAAAGCGTTCCTACTTTCTTCCATTCTGGCTGCATGACCTGCACATCTGAGCCTAACAATGTTTGGTAAACAATATACATTATGCAGTTCCTCGTTATGAAGTTTCCGCCATTCCCTATTTCCGTTCCTGTTGGATCCGAATATTCATCTTAGGATCTTGTTCTCAAACATTTTCAGTCTACGTTCTTCCGTCAGAGTAAGCTATTATGTTTCACAACCATACAGCACAACACGCAAGGTTATGGTTTTATATATTTTAAGTTTCATATTCCTCGACAAAATTCGCAACGACAAGATTTTGAAAAGAATAATAACAAGAGTCCCCTGCTTTTAGTCGACATTTAATTTCTTCGTGAATATGGTTTTGGTCTGTTAATACTGATCCTATCTAAATATGTCTAAAATACAATTATAACTTTCACAAAAGCACTTTCAAAACACCTTATTGCATTAATCTGTATTAGTGAGATAAGTAGCCGCTCTTAGTAAAATTGTAAATTAATGGAAAAAGAAATGTCATTATTTTGGTAGTCCTGGATTGTTAGATAAAATGTTCTGGGAAGTGACAGAGTTGGGAAGTGGCAAACTCTATCTGTAATCATTTTTCCTCTTATTATGCAATATAAACATAAATTCGATCTCTATGCGTAGTATCAAATTGCCAACATGATAACGGCTGTACTTCAAATGACAAAAAAGAAGACGGAAATCTAATCTTTAATACCGTGCATAAATAATAATCAAACACTTCTTTTAAAGATGAAAAATTACTATACTGTAGTTATTGTTGGTTGCATTGACGATAGTGGTAATGAACAGATAAAGGTTTAGATTTGACTCAATTCTGTATCTTCTGAAAAATACTTCTCTGATATGATAAGCTAGTACTTGTTCTGTGTTGCAGTGGCAAAGAGGGGAGAGCAGGGGAATTCGTTTTGATTGCCTATCAGCTTATGTAGAATGAATAAATATCGTATTTGTGCTATCTCTTCCTTTCAAACACTGACAACTATAATGTTAATATAGAGAGAGTTGCACATTATATGTAATGGTCAAGAACAAATTTGCACATGGTCCAGATATATTGCCTATTTCTAACAAAAAAGAAAAAAAAACAGAAGCAAGAGACATCACTACAAGCATTATCGTTTTCTTTCCAAATAATAGCTTTATCTATTAAGAACGGGTGGTTCTATAAACCAGTCTGCTAATGACTCCTGCCTAATCAGTGATTTAAGGATAAAAAGAAAACTATAAATTCCCTTTCTCTGTCTGATATTTGGTCTAGGAATTAATTCGTGCGGTTGGTACGCACACATTGAAGCTGTAGTACAAACACAAAATACATAAATACCTTAAGAAAAATATTGTCCATCGCTAGCCACCACTTTCGCCCATCTGTCAGGCAATGTACGGATTCCGTGGCGAAAGAAGTCCTCATCCTTGGAAGCGATCCAGTCAGAGACCCATGTTTCGATATCTTCTGAAGAAGTAAACCGCTGTCCAATCAAATCGTTGTTCATGCAATCGAACAAGTAGTAGTCCGAAGGAGCAACGTCTGGTGAATACGGCGGGTGGGGTAAAACTTCCCATCCGACATTTTCTAAATAGGTTTTGACCGGTTTTGCGACATGTGGGCGAGCGTTATCATGTTGAACAATAAGTTTATCATGTCTGTTCTCCCATTCTGGTCGTGTTCTGGCCAGAGCTTGCTTCAAACGCATTAATTGTCGTCGATAACGTTCTCCATTCATAGTTTCACCCGGTTGCAGCAGCTCATAGTACACCACACCTTTCATATCCCACCATATGCACAGCATAACCTTTGCACAGTGAATATCTCGTTTTGGTTGTGATGGACCTGGTTCACCTGGTTTCACCCAGGCCTTTTTTCGTTTAGGGTTCTCGTAATGGATCCACTTCTCATCACCCGTAATAATTCGATGCAGAAACCCCTTTCTGCTCTGTCGTTGAAGCAGCAATTCGCAAATGTTTTTTCGTCTTTCAACGTCTCTGTCTTTCAATTCATGTGGAACCCAATGTGACATCTTTTGAATCATTCCCATGGCTTTCAAGCGTTTGGAGACTGTTGTTTGATCAACGCCTAATGCTGCTGCAAGTTGTTCCTGCGTTTGACACGAATCCTGCTCGAGCAATGCTGTCAATTCTTCGTCTTGAAATTTTTTTGGCTGTCCAGCTCGCTCTTGGTCTGCCAAGCCGAAATCACCACCTCTAAACAGTGCAAACCACTTCTGACACGTTCGCTCAGCTAGAGCATGGTCACCATACACTTCCACCAAAATACGATGACTTTCAGTCGCACTTTTCTGCATGTTAAAGTAATGCAGCAGGACACCCCGCAAAAACACTTTATCAGGCACAAATTGCGCCATGTTCACTTAACTACAAACTGGTGTTGTTGACGCTTTAATCCACTGCCCTATACTACGAACGATACGCGATGACAGGGGTTTGCAACACATGCGTGGATACACGGAACTGTGGGACGCTCCGTTCGTTGCGCCATCTCTTGTCCATCCGCACGAATTAATTCCTAGACCAAATACAATTACATTGGAAATAGCAACCTGTTGCAGCCACAGTAATCCTACTCAAGAAGTGCTCCCAGCTGCGCTCTTCATGGTCCAAACCCTTCTCCCAGGTGACTCGAGTTGGCGGTGGAGAAGCCTGTTGTATACTTTAATGCTGCGATTTGGCAACCACACTTTCTCCATGAAGGATAATATCAAGAAGTGAGCAGCAAAGTAATCAGAAACGCGGTATCGACTTTTCTTGGCTTAGTCTCGTTTTGAATAGTCTCTATAGCTTGAAATGCACCTAGTGGCGGATTTAGGCCAGGGCCGGGGGACCTAGGCCCCCCAGTATTTTCAGTGACAAAATAATTTAAGCTATTATTTATATATTTTTGAAAGTATATATACCTATCATAGTCTGGGTACTGGCTGGGACCCCCAGTTTTTACCTTCTACATCCACCACTGAATACACCGAGAATAAGTGTAAGAGTATCGAAAACCTTTACTAATGGCAGCACATTTACTAATGTAAATTTTAACAGAAAGTTCATAAGCTCACAAAACCATTTACGTGAAAGACAATAGAAAATGCATGTTGATTGTTACTTGGTATACATGTCAAATATACCATGTAAAATTTTGCTCACAGCTAAAACTAATATCAATACGTATAGATTCTCCCTGTCATTGACTTCGACATTTTCATATTTGTGCAGCGTAGTGTGCACACTAAAAATTACAGTATATCTGATACACAGGATTTTGAGGCGGCTGTGATACTTTTGCAAGTCATTGTTCATAACGAATGAAAGGATTGGCTGATCGCTGGCGAATAATTAAATTATCAATATTATTACCGAAATTTCTTTTGTTCTCCATTCGGCTTGGGGTGTTACTAACACCACAAAGTATATATATATATTAAAATTTCAACGTGGTGTTGTTCCTATTTCCGCATTCCTTCGTTGAATCATTTAGGTCTTTAACACCGTCGTGGTGTTATTTTCACACCGTTCAACACCGGGCTCTGTATTAAACCGGTAATATACCGCTCATATATTAACAACAACACAAGATCCTTTGTGCTGAAACAACACGATAAAGTGGTAAGTCATGCTGGGACTACTGGTCTGTTTTAAAATTGAGTTCCTCCATTTGTAAATCTATAGAAAAGTGTCATCAAAAAATTTTTTACGAGCATAGTCCATTGATCTAAAGAATTAACTGGTAGTCAGAGATGTACGCAGCAATTTATTTCGAGGGCGGGGATCCAAAGCTTTTCGGGGGTCCAAATTGAATATGAGAATAAACTCCATTGAAATTTGTAAAATTACCCCTAAAATTAGACTAAATTGATTTTTAAAAAGTCGGAATTTTGGTGGGGGTCGGGACTCTCAGGACCACCTTCTGCATACATCACTGCTGGTAGTCGTAAAACGAACTCGTCCCAAGTTCGATTGAGATTCAAAATATGAAGATTATGTATTGTCATCATCCATTTTATTATCATAATTTATTATCCATCCTTTCCTTAGTCTAAGAAGCAGAACGAAGGGATGTAAAACGCAAAAATTATTAAATTAGTTAATTAATGTTGATGGAAACTAGCATAATCTAGTTTTCTCAAAGGCAATATACGTAGTATGGTAAGCTTCTTCTGTGCAACACATTTTTGTGTAGTTTAATGTATGTACTTACTAGTTGCACCGCATTCAACTCTCTGACAATGTTTGGAGTCTACGTAAGAAGTAAATCCGATCCTTCATAACCTCACTGCTGCTAGATGATGCAAAAGGAAACCAATCAATCAAGTAATTGATGAGAACTAGTTCATGTTCAACCAAATAGACCTTCCCTAATATCTGCAGTGACTAATAAACTTATTCATTTCTTTGTTGATGAGTTTTCAAGTCTTGTCGACGAGAAGAGACACTTCTCGTCTCGTCTCAAAATAAGACGACGAGAAGTACATTATAAAATTCGAGACGAGACTAAAACATGACGATTCTCGTCTCGTTTTCAAGAAGAGACACTAGTTCACCCGTAGATGAGGTACACATGTAACGAAAAGTATTTATCAACGTTTAAAGGTACGCTACGCAAGTCATTACATAATAAGTGTACTCCTACAATAAATATGTTTCAAATGTTCCTATATATAACACTTTTCGTGGACCTCTCGTGACGCCGAAGGATTCTGGTAACTTCAATATGAAATTAAGCAAAAATATCAGGTCATAAATTCGGTATATTAATTAACAAAACGAGAACATTTTCGAGACAAGACGAGGAAACCTTTCTGAAAATGGAGACGAGACGTCTACAAAATTGACGAGAACAAGACGAGAAACCTTTATTTCTCGTCTCGTTTCGTCTTTTAAGCATCAGTAATCTTCGAGTATACACTTATCCAAGATTCTCTTCTGCAGGTGCTAATGCTTGGATGAAATAAAAGTATGTTTAAAACTATCGATCTATGTGTACGTAATTTGTGACCTAGCTGACCTTAAATCCTTTTTCATCACCAAGCGTAAGTTCGCCACAAATCTCCTAAAGCTGCTTCCTCATTTATTCTTTGAAGCCATCTCACTTCTGTCTCTTCTGCTTTTCAGAAACCCAAAACCTCCATCCAATCCCTGTTCTCGAACTGTGTGGAAGGGAAGGAGAGGGGAAAATCTGCCGCTTGTCTTCTATCTCCGATCTCGTTCGATTCACAACACTTCCACGCTTACTTGGTAGCACATTTAGGTTATATATCGTTCCTTCCTCTTCTTCTAAAAGTACGTATATATAAATAGATTGCTCTGACAGGAGTTCTGGGTCGTCTCAAGGGTGTAAGGCTGTCAATCCCTCAATATAAATAACTGAAAATTGATGGAAGCCTTTGAGAAATACTCAGAAGATACATGGTATACGGATGAGTTGTCTTCCAGATAAAAATGTGGATTCGAAACGAGCCCTTTCGCTTTGTTCAAGATATGGCGTGGTTCGATATAATTCCGCTAATGGATAAGATCGTGATGAATTTTCCAAGCAACCTACTTCTTTCTTCTTTTCGGGAGCAATGGTGGTATCAACTGTTATCTACCATTCGTTATCAAAGTTAATCATGGGCGCTTGCTTAACAGTTTTTTATCGGGAAAGAGTAAATTAACATTTAAAAAAGTTGGGTGTCACGTCAGTAATGCCAGAACTAGGGTATAGGTTGTATGATTGACTGTTTTCACTGAGTTTTAGTAAAATGAGGTATTTCATACCCCTCTTTCTTTTTCTTTCAAATAGTTGCTTATGGACAATGAACGATTGCCAGAGATTAATGAGGTGACAAACTTACGTTCCTTCCTAACTTCTTTTCGATAATGTCTGGTCACGTTTATTGAATAGTAATGAACATAGAATTGAACTACCTATTTGAAATAATTATCATTTTTAATTACCGTATCATTATCTTAGTTTGAAATGTTCAGAAACCTTTGAAGTCCTTAGCAATTTTGATTTCTTTCACCATTATTAGTCTATTATTATTATTATTATTATTATTATTATTATTATTATTATTATTATTATTATTATTATTATTATTATTATACTATAAGACAATCCTAGTTTGCTTAAAGAAAAGAATGCGTATAGAGTTGCCTAAAAGCAGGGCTAGACATGGGAGTTGCGGAGCATAATTGGGAACAATTTTGTTCGGCCCCTAGGTTCACTATGAATTTGCACCGGAACTTGAAATTTTTGCAATACATAGGTTTTAGGTTTTCTGACCTAAGGGACCGTTGAGGAACGATTCCATTTTGGAAATTCAATGCAGAAGAAAACAACTGGGGCTGCAATTATTAAAATATAATGTCCATATCACGGAATATCTTAAGGAGTCGTAAAATTTGGTATTTAGAATTTTAATTTAAAATAACTTCTTAACACGTATTCCAGCGATTTTGGAAACTTGACCTAGAAGGAAAGAAAAAGGGATAAGATGGTTCGATAAAATTGAACATGTGGAATACTCGAATCTTGTGCAAGATTTTAAGTTGAGAGAAATCCCATATGAAATGCACAGAATAACGACTCAAAATATGCCAACATACAATAACATGTGGAGCATACACTGTGCTAATTTTAATACAAAGTTGCATATTTGTAAGCCTACAGGGAATAAAGATCTGCAAATTTCTTGGTTAGTAAGATTAATGTGTTGATGTGGAAGGCGAAATCGATTGCACCTTAATTTAAAACTATGAATATCATGGGTACTGGGCTAATGCGAATTAAATGTCTAACCAGGTGCGTCATTTCGAAAGGCCAAATAAATAAATAAATAAATAAATAAAAAGTAAACAAAACTATAATAGCTGCTTAACCAAAATAATCGCCATCTGCAACCACACACAATAACACATCTGCAACCGTTATTACTCAGCTAATAATTGGATTCTGTGGTGGAATAAATTTTGGAGTCTGTGATTCATAGAAGTCTCAACGTACGTTGCACCGTTTGATCGTAAGGAAAAGTCTATCCTCCCAAGAAGAAATCGAGATACTGGCAGAATTGGTAATCAGTGGGAGATATGTCAGGCAAATGCGGTGAATGAGGAAGAGTGAATAACTAGGAGTTTCGTACTAACCCGGAATGATTCCAAAGTTGAACCGTGAATCTGTGGACAACGTGTATATATATATATATATATATATATATATATATATATATATATATATATCTTAAAAGGTTTTGTCGAGCAAGATTCAAATCAAGTTTCGATTCCTTGCTCGGAAGTGACTCCGCCCCTTCAGGGCTGGAAATATATAGAACAACTGGACTTATATGTCCTTTCTATATTTTCTTCGATTTCACCTATATACGTTGTCAGATCAGTACGTTTATTACATATTCGTCAACTGCTCATCTTGACGAGTTATTTGATAGGTCACACGGTACAAGAACGTTAAATAAAATTTTGACTTACTAATTAGATGAAATTTACTCGTGGTGATAATTCGAGTGCACTTACTCGATCAGAAAAGCTATAGACTCGATTGGTCACTTTAAAATTTAAGCCCTCTCGCCACGACAAGGCTCGGGCAATGAGAGGGATGAAGGCTCCGGCTGAGTGTTCTTTGCAGGAGCTTGGCTTTTGTTTTTTGGCTGTGTGAGAGAAATGTAACTCACACGTCACGGTCCTGACAAGATGGTGCTGCCAGGACTTGGCTTTTGTTTTTAAGGTATGAGGGTCACGTAATTCATACTGCCTCACAATCACTCTACGGCGTGATAGTGAGGTTCCAGTGTCTCGTGAAAGGGTTGTACCATGTTGTTGTTCATGAAGAAGTTATAGAAACACAGTAGTTGAGAATACTAACTACAATGAATGAAGCACTTCTCCATGCAATATTGATCGTCCGGGATCAAACATTTAGAAAGAGATGGATGGGTTCTTTTAGTGGAAACTGAAAGACAGGTCTCTCACTGACTGGCAATAAATTGAAACAAACCCTTCAGGATTTATATATAGGGATCGCTCGACAAACCCTTTCAGAATATATGTTGTTCCCCGATTCAATGTTAAACTTTAGAATCATCCCGGTAGAGTCAGAGCCTGCACCGTCCTTTGCGCGATGCCTTGGCGAGTATTGTTGTGCAATATGAAGACATTCTGTTTATAGACTATTGCTGAATACTTTTGGAATAATTTTGTGCACTATTTCAATCTGCATTTATGGCTCCAACTCAGCTGAGAAAGACACGACGCACAGTGGAGTATTTGCCCTCAAAACGCGGATAAAGGTACAAAACACGAAGTGTCCCAAACAACATATCAACATGCGGGTTTGGTCAGCTAAAGGAGCATGACGTCATGTAGTGGCAACAGCAGTCACGTTGTGCCCGAACCTGATGCGCAGTAAAAGCTGGAAGTTACCTGTTCCGTGTGTTGCCGCTATTGGACGCGCCGCGGACAGTCAACACAGGAACTTGAAATCAGATGGTGTGCGTGTTTGAAGTAGAGCTGGAAAACAAGTGTGGTGGCTGTGAAAGTGGAAGATATATACTTGAATATAAACAATGTAATGCCAATGTTGACTACAATCAAGCTGATTGATAAGTACCGTCAGGCAAGAATAAAATGTACAAAGAAGGTGGCAAATCTAAAAAATACAGGTGTTGTTTTTGATGTTCTGGGCCTTGTCGGATGGAAGTGTGTGTGTAAGCAGTATCTGTAGATGTTCCTGAGATTGTTTCCAAAGAAATATTTTCCGCATGCTTCCTCTTGCTCGTATGACATAGGTTTGAAGTTCGTGCACATGTACAGCTGTACACCTCAGAAGCCGTTGCACTTCTAGTGGACGCTGATAACACGCAGAAACAATACAAATTGTTTCATGCGGCTAATAAGACTAATTTACCCGTGTTATTCACGTGTACAAGAAGCCAAAAAGTCATGTTACCCTTGTGAAGATGTTATTAACGTCACAGAATCATGTGCCGAAATCAAGCTATTAAATGTTCTGGATCACTGCTTCAAGATTGTGTCAATACTTGGAGGACGTATTGAGTGGTCTCATAGATGAAGAAGGCCTGAAGTTAGAGCTCGTCTCCAAATGGGGCTGTGATGGATCACAACAGTGTCAACTTAAACAGAAGTTTCAAAACCACGCAGATTTGGACGCAAATATTTTCCAAAGCTCATTTGTTCCTGTCAAATTGTTATGCACGAATGGAGACCAAACAAAAACCATATGGGAAAATCCAGTGCCATCGTCAGCCAGGTTCTGTAAGCCAATACCTGTACGTTTTGTGCATGAGAAAAAATACATCATAAATGCAGAAATTGAGTACGTTGAACATCAGGTGACCCAGTTAAACAAGACTACAATATCTACAGAGACAGGTGGTGTACAAATCAAATATACTTTGGTGCCGACTATGGTTGATACAAAGGTGTAAAGTGTTGCAACGAACACACTGTCTACTATGCGGTGTTACATATGTGGACAAAAAGCAAAAGACTTCAAGAAATTGCAGACGTCACCAGCAGTGGATCCTGGGTTTCTAAAGTTTGGCCTGTCAATCCTACAGGTAAGGATCAGAGTTTTCGAGTCACTGTTGGATTTGTTTTACAAGATACTAGTCAAAAAGTGGCACATGAGGAATGAAAAAGACAAGGTAATTGTGGAAGAAACAAAGAAACACATCCAACAATATTTCAAAGCCGACATGGGTCTTCTCGTTGATATCCCGAAAGCAGTACTCGGGAACACCAATGACGGGAACACATCCAGACGATTTTTCGATGATTCCGAGACTGCATTTCAAATCACAGGTGTGGACCTCACTCTGGTGAAATGGTACAAGGTGATGTTGGAGACACTTTCGAGTGGACACAAAATTGACGCAGACAAATTCGCGGCGTACGCAGAAGAAATTGCACCCCTTTACGTCCAGCTGTATGGGTGGTGCTCAATGTCGCCTACAGTCTACAAGATATTGATGCACAAGGCCAAAGTTATCCGGTACGCTCCCTTAGCAATCGGGCAATTGTCGGAGGAGGCAGCAGAAGCCAGAAACAAACATTTTCGCCAACATCGCTAAGATCTTTCACGGAAATTCTCCCGTGATCAATGTCTGCGAGACGTGCTGAAGAGGCTACTCCTCGCTTATGACCTCTTCTTAAGCTGCTCTAGACCCAAGATGACGAAGAAGAAGAAGCATTCCTTGAGCGAAACTTTGCAACTACTACACCCAGAGACACCGACCACTGCTGTGTTTGCAGGAGACGAAGGAGACAGTAACGAGAACGACCAATCGGAAATGGACAATATATAGCTAGTGATGTCCACCAAGGTAGGATCTTTCTCATTTTCTACCGTAAACTTGTATACTTTGGTCCAATTTTTTAATTTTCAAATTTTCCGTTCTAATATCTCCTAAGATTAGGGAGGTAACTTAATGGCATTTCTCCTTGCTAAAATGCAACTCTCTGACTTTCTTTTGAACGTAGTAAACACACAGTGTGACCAAGAATGATGCTTATAGTTCCATTCCTTTGATGCCATGCAATATTTTTCATGATTGGGGTAACTTTAGTCCATTTGTCAAAATGACTAATTAATACACGAAAGTATTATTGTTGCACTGTATTTAAGAAGGAGAAGAGAAGAACAGGTACTATAAACACATTGGTGAAATTATCAATAGTTTTACTTAATTTCAATCGAACGAGAAATATCGTCTGATGAAAATAATTATATTCTATTTGGGTGAATACGAAATATCTATAAAAGAACGCTATAAATTTCTGAATACTTAACTTAAAGTACCGATATTACAAACATAAGGGTGAAATCACTTTGTTCAATTTAGAGGCAAACAAAAATATCGTTCAATGAAAATCTCTCTAAGTGGATGAATACTTAACATCCGAAAATAAGAGCATCATATTCTTCATTGCGGTAGAGTACTTTACCGGTACCATACTGCTCAGTTTTAGGAAGAAAATTCTTGCAATTCAGACGCTATATAATATCATCTTTTGGAGGCTAGTTGGAGGTTATTCTTTCTTATTACATCGCGCCATTTGTACACCATTTCATCTTTCATATTGGGCCATTACCAACACAGAAAATATGGGCCTGTTGCCCCACAAATTGAGCCAATGTTATCCCATGGAATTAAACGCTTAATATTTTGTGCGTAATTGAACAAACATTTAAGGCGTTAGCTTATTAATATTTGCTAATGAACATATTTTTATATTCTACTTACTTGTGTATTCAGGATATACCACTTTAATGCAATGAACATAAGTTGTGGAACTTGAAATATGAGAAATGTTTACTTGCTAACAATTGCTAGCATTTTGCTTCCCACATTCTGCAAACACATCACTAGCGCCAATATTCATGTGTTCTCAATGTTATAATACTTCGATCCACAACTTTTCTTACTGATAGAAACCATAATAACCATGTAGAAAAAGATCAAATCTTTCTCTTCCTTTGGGTCAAAGTTACTTTTAAAGGACCAAAGTGTACCCAGTTTACGGTATCTATTTTTTGCAGTATTTGCGAAATATATCTCACCATGCAAACAATTATCATTGTGTTGTATTGGTTCAGCAGTTCATCAAATATTACAGGTAATGTTGTCCGCATTTTCAAGCAGTTTACTCCACTGTACGACGGTTAACTCCGACCATAGATCACCATATCAGCAACAACACATTTTGCTCGTTTTGGGAACTGTTCTGGATGTTCATCATGTTCCAACCATTCCCTGATCGTTTTCGATTGCCATAAATTTTTATTTTAAAAAAACTGAAGTGATAAGTTGTTGCAGGAAACTTTTTCAGTTATTCCTTACACTCAGAGAACTACTCATCTCCTGACAGCAATTCTTATCGACTAGTATCAAACTCACGTAACACTCATGATTCCAACGTTTTCACTATATTGGACGGAGCTTCCAAATGGAAGTAGTATGCTGTATGTCTAATTCATCTGAAATTGCACGAACACATTTCATTTAGGAGTTCATCTGAACATAATATTGGGCATTTCCCACGAAACTCATTGTGCAATGCTGTCACCGGAATAAAATTGGACAAACCAACGGCGAATGGGTGCGTCCATTCGCCGTTACTGGCCGACGAAATTTTCTTGTGTTCAGAGTCGTAAAGGGGTGGCAGTTTATAATGTTCCAGTATGGCAAAAATATTAATACGGCCCTGTGCATAATTATGAAATGGTCCAAATACAAAATGATTATATTGTTTCTTGTTGTTGAGTTATTTATAAGAACAAAACAAGAAAAAGTTAGGTGAAGTATAGCGAAAACTCTTTAAAATGCGACGTGATATTTTAAAAATATATATTGCAATTATGAACTGAACTCATCGTAATAATCTTTCCTTCTGTAGTTTGAATAATCTACAGAAAGCTATGAATTACCTTCATCTGTAAACGTCTCGTAATAAAATTGGAAAGAGAAGGTTTCTTATATTATGATTTCTCAAAGTCATTGAACTTTTCAAAAAGTTTTAATGAGATCATAAGAAAACCCTTTCCGCTTCTTCTCCTTGTTATTATTCATACTTTTTCGTTCTTTGTTAGTTTTAGAAAACAAATAGAGAAACATATAAAAGGAAATAATTTTTTGTCGTATTTTGAGTTTTACACACGTCACGTTTGTGACAGTACAGATTTTAAAAGCATGTACGAACAGGAATATATTACTGCCGTCTATTTTAAAGTAAATACATATTGTCCTGCTGCATACATATTATGTTCTTTATAAATGGCGATAGATCACGAAAATTCGTGTAATCAATATGTATGAACTTACAATAAAGTGTAAGTTCTTTCAGTGTAACAAATGAGGGAAGGAACTCAATAATTTGTTTATGGAAATGTACGTATAATCATGATTAAAGGCATAGATAATATGAAGATACATATTTCCTTATTTGTTATGATGACAAAATGGTCGTTAACATGTAAATCTACTTATAGCTCTACTAGTATTTCTAAAATGACATTAAAGTTAATAGATATCTGTACTAAAATACATCCATTATTTTATACAACTTCTATATACTGTGTGTAATAGCTGTAATGAAATACAATCTTTATTCTTCTTTTATTTCACTTCCTCTTTGAAGCGCAATATTTAATAGTCCATTTTTCTGCTCGACGAAAGATGAAAGAACCTTTCTGTCATCAATTTTTACTTTTAAATTTTTATTGCCACCATGCTTTAAAAACATATTACAATAGTTCAATTATATACAGTATTGTTATTTTAATCTATAATTCATTTTTAGATCATTTATTTCAATATAGACTCCTTCAGAAATATATACTTAATCTAAGAGATGATATCTGCATATTTTTTTCGAAGTTGAGTTATAATCATCAGTACAATATTTAGTATTGTGTTTTCTCAACAGATGTCGATACTCTCATGACTATAGCATGAGTGTTTGTAATTTGAGGGAAATTTCCCTAATTTAGGGAAATTTCATAAGTAAATTTTGCAAAAAGGGAATTTTCGATAAAGCGTGAAAATCCAATGAAATTTTGGCGCTGACTAATTGAGCAATATAAATGCTTAATTTTTTTTTTTGTTCTTCAGAAATAAACCAATGCAATAGCAATAATTTGTGTGCGTGTGTGTGTGTGTACCCATTGTAAGCTGAGTGTATTTCTGTGTATTTTCTGTAAATAATTAAAAAGTGACGGAAAAGTAAGAAAAACATAGAAACAAAAAAGCAAATGAGTAAAAAAAATGTATTTGGCACTTTCTTTACTAAAGCTAAATTAATCTTATCACATAACTCCTGTCATAGGAATTGGACACTTCAGAAACAGGAAAATTTGATAAGAAAAGGAAAAATGTTGAGTCAGTTGAGGGAAATTTTCTTAAGGAAACCTACGACCACTATATAGCATACGACGTGTAACATGTGATAGTGAAACAAAATGGCCAAGTTACGATTGAATTTGAGGAACATGTTTTTTTTTTTTTTCATTGAAAATAGTGCAAACTAGAGAACGATAAATTTGGAGGAGATAAATGTAAGTTTGAGGCACAGAATGGTAAATTTTGTTAGTTGCGCCCAAATCCTTGGAGGAGGTGGATTCCCCTGCAAGCACGTACCGGTATTCATTATTCCAATCCTTATTCAAACACGTCTATATCCCAGAAGTATTCATTATGTGACTAATTGTTTGTTCCAAAAATTACTCAAACAATTCCTTATGATTTGTTATTATTGGAACAATTATACCTTTTTTAATTAAAATATTGTTAGAACAGTTAATGATTATTAGATTAGTATTTGAAAAATGTATTTTGTGTACGAACAATAACTATTCCATCAACCATAGTTGTACATATTATTCTTCCGAGTACTTATTCGTTGTTCGAGTTGAGCTCCTTTGTGGCTAAGCGGTTAGCGTCCGCGCCTTTGCCGTGGGAGACTTGCGTTCGATTTCCGGCGGGAGCTCATATGGTTCGAATTCCACGTGAATCTGTAGGTCCACGTCTCATATAACCTCGCTGCTGAACGGGACGTTAAACTCAAAATCAATATAATCGTTGTTCGAATCATTGTTTGATATTCAAATTATTATTATTTGAACAATTGTGCCTTATTCGAACAATTATTCGATATTTGAATAAATTGGTCATTACTCAGAATTATTTCCACAATTGTTTCTTACTTGAGGGTCCACGGTGGCTCAGTAGTAGAGTGTTCACTTCTTAGGCATGGGACCCCTAATTCGATCCCAACCAGCGGCAAATATGCTTTGAGGTTGACAAACACTGAACACGGAGTTTTCCGGGTTTCTTCCGTTTGCACTTACTTTCCTCATTCTATCTTTTCACTCATTATCATCCCTCCTTTAGCCTACATCACATAACCATAGGACATAAAATCGAAATATTTTATTTCATTTCATTTGCTTTTTATTCAAATAAATACTCGAAATTCAAATAACTATTTCAACAACTATTTATTATTCAAAAAAATTTATTATCATTCGAATAAATATTTGTGTCGTTTTGATAATATTTATTCTCGGATTTCATACAGTTATTGTTACAATACTCGAATATTGGATAGTTTGAATATTAAACGTTCTCATCTGATAAATATTCTGCACTCGTTCTACAACCTTAGTGCTTTCGTTTAACATAGTTGGAACGAATATGAGATAGAAAGCTGTAGAATTGCGGGAATATTACCGGGAACCTCTAGTAAAGTCGATTATCCACACATGTTTCACGAATATCCCGTTAAACTAGGGGAAAGTATAAAAATCTTCCTATAGGAATTGCTACCATTACCCGATGACATCACGACCTCTTGTGTGACTTTTTTCTTTAATTTTTCGGAATCCTATTACAATCTCCTTCCCCACCAGAAAAAAAAAATAGAGAAAGTTTCCTGAGGAAGGAAAGGGATATAAAGATGCGTTTCCAGGTCAACAGATCTGTGGTTTTCTTTTTTTTAACTTTTTGAAGAAAGAAAAAAAACGCCTTTGGAGATTTCCTGATTTAGTGTGATTTTCAAGGTGGTAATGGCATTCACGAATGGTAAAGGCGGTCTAAAGCTTCCATAGACAACTTAGAGGGAGGAGGGAAATGAGAGAGAAAGAAAAAAGAACCTAATTTTCACGCTCAGAATCCGACGGAAACACCACACAGACACACACACACTTTTTGTCAAGGCAGTGACCTTTTTTCCCTTATTTTTATTTTCTTGACTTGGTGAAGGAATCGACCAGTGAGCACATCGAAATCAATGCATTGATAAGAATCTAATTTAGGAAATGTCATTGGTTCCATCTGAACACGTTTTCATTTTCTTCTTCTTCTTCTTCTCTCTCTCTCTCTCGTCTTTCCTTTTCCCTCCTGTTAACATATCCTAGTATTTTCTCTTCTTCGATGTTACCAACCCTCCATGTCTATTTACCTATTGTTATACCAAAAAGTTGTTAAAATCTAAATGATCTTTTACAAATATTCATTTCTTCCCATTTAAGGGACATTCTCTTAAAGGGAAGTTGCTGTGTTTAGTACTCTATGGAAGATGTGATTATTTACTTAGGACTTTTACTCGTGTTTAAACAAACAGACAAAAAAAAGAAAGAAAAAACTAGCAATCCATTTTAAAAAACTACATTTTTACAGTTGTAAGTAAAACAATTTACTTTCTTGGTTTGAAGTAAAGATGTTAATGGTGTTGAGTACCTACATAATGTTTATTTTGTAACCATTAATTTAGATGGGAGAGTTGTTTTTCTTATTCTCTTACTCATTAATTCAGATGGGGAAATTATTTTTCTTATTATTTTAGCCATTAATTTAGATAGGGTAATTATTTTCTTATTCTTTTACCCAGAGGTTTTCAAACTTTTTGCAATTGAGGCTCCCCTCAACCACCAAGTTTAAACGCGCCTTTTCTGTCAAAAATTAAATGTGTCAACAACATAAATACATGTGTCCCTAAAAGAAAGACTATCACTATGATAAACTATGTTTCATTTATTAATCACTAATTGATATATCTCACATTAACATAGATGATATACATTGTACACACTGACTACACCTTTTAATGTTATTAGCCGGTGTTAACAATTATAAATTGTGGTAAGTCAGATATTTATGTTAAAACTGAAAAATACGAGCAAAGAGGGCATTTAAATAATAAAAACCGGCACATTTAAATGTTGAGCAAAAATCAATGGATTGTATGAGCTTATTTTGAGTAGCATAATTTATTAAATGTCGGCACATATTTTGAAATGGCAAGACGCAAAACTCCTTCAACCAATGAAAATGAAACAAATAAGACTATTCGTGAATGGTAGTAGTACTGTAGAAAAGACTAAATCTCAAGGATCGTCCCAAAAGTAGTAACAGAAAATTAAGGGAAAGAAACATTCAGCTAACATGGCGTGGCACGAAATTCCAAAGGCAATTCTACAGAGACAAAGTAGAAGATTGTTAGTGACCATCTAACAAGCATTACACACGTTTAAGCCAAAGGTGAAAGGGTTATAACTGATCTATGTGGAACAGAGGTGATACAAAGGCTTATTACTAAAGAAGAAGGGTGCAGACTTAAGTATGCGTGTTGCAGTATAAATATATTCCTTTGTAGAATCATTTTTAAAAGTCCTTGCGCCTCCCCTGACAAGAGGCGCGCTGCACAGTTTGAAAACTCCTACTTTTACCCATTAATTCATATGGGACAATTTAGATAGGGGAATTACTTTTCTTATACTTTTAGACATTAATTTAGATGGGAAAATTATTTTTGTTATTCCTTTACCCATTAATTTAGATGGGGAAATTATTTTTGTTATTCTTTTAGCTATTAATTTACATGGGGGAATTATTTTCTTATTCTTTTGGCCATTAATTTAGATGGAGAAATTATTTTTTCTTATTTTTTACTCATTAATTTAGATGGAGGAATTACTTTTTATTCTTTTACCCATTAGTTTAGAAGGGTGGAATTATTTTTCTTATTCTTTCACCCATTAATTTAGATGTGGGAATTATTTTTCTTATTCTTTCACCCATTAATTTAAATGGGGGAAGTATTTTCATTATTTTTTACCCATTAATTTAGACGAGGGAATTAGTTTTCTTATTCTTTTACCCATTATTTTAAACGGGAAATTATTTTTCTTATTCTTTCACCTATTAATTTATAGGGGGGAATTGTTTTCATTATTTTTACCCATCAATTTAGATGGGGAATTAGTTTTCTTATTCTTTTATCTATTACTTTTAAACGGGGAATTATTATTTTTTTTATTCTTTTACCCATTAATTTAGATGGGGGAATTATTTTTCTGTTTTCTTTGCAGTGAGCTAGAATTTTAAGTTCTTGATTTAACTGGATCTTTCCTCAAGTTTAGTTAAAACTCCACTTTGCTTTATAAAAATGAATTTGCATTATATTTATATATAAATATAATATTACTAAAGTTAAATTTTGATTAAACTCCAATCCAACCCAATCCATCTTCTTTAGTATTTTCTATCAGCTTTTGACTTTTTCCGCCACGTGCTTTCTTTTATATATATATCAGCTATATATATGGTGCTTCCTTCACCATTGTATATATATATATATAAACTCTTTGCCTTTTACTAATAACCATTTTTAAGCCATTACTGTTTCTTCTCAGTCTCGGAAATATTTTATCTAGAGTAGATCCGTCCAGTGACTTTTTTTAAAAAGAGAATATTTTGTGTAACTCAGGAAAAGTGTAATGAATCAGACTCAGACAACATTATCATCCATGTCTTAAAACGCTGTCATTGAATCTTTTATACTCTCGTTTCTAACGCAAGATGATCTTTCCTGTTAGTTTTTGCTTTATTTGATGAAAGTTGAATCTAACTATGTAATTCCTCCCAGTTCCCTCACCATTGTATAGGTATTTTGTTATCTTGCAATTTCCTATCTCCTTGGATACACAATTGTTTAAGCTGGCGCCTAGCTTCTGATTCAACTTTATCACACGCTTGAGTAAAACGCTCTTTACCGGTGGATTTTTTCATTTGGAATGAGATCTCTCGCACTTTTAACATTTCCAAGCTGATGATAGGCACCGCTGACAGCTTCTGGTTGTAGCAGAAGTGGGTAGCTGAGAATTTACACTCCTTATCGACTTATCCATTCTGAGTAAATCACCATTGAAAATACTGTGTTCAAAAAAAGTAAAATGGTAGTTGAATATCAGTAGTTCTGTTGATACTATAATATCAATGAGCTTTTGGGAAATTAAGATTTTAGCTGTTAGAAGCTGTCAATTTGTTATCTCACTTCTATATTAAATACCGTAGTGAATTGTCAAGCCATTGGTCATTATTTCTGTCGTAGTTGCATAACAAAAGGCGTAATCGTATGATGTTCTAATTGAGTTGGACGGTGATATTCATTACTTTCACCTGTTTCATTGCTTTTTCGTCTATTTATTAACAGATCATTCATTAACTGCTTCAATTTATTTAATTTCCAAGATGATAGTAGATATGGTCACAACATGCTAATTCAAAAAGGCTCGATATATAGCTTTGTCATAGTCGTAATTGTTCAAAAATTTAAAGACTTGCCATTTTGATAATAAGATTTTTGTAATGTAAGTTCAACTAACTGAATTGCATTAATGTTGTAGTAACTTCCTTAGAAACTTGTATGCTAGGAAAACTACTGAAAGTAGATATGGATCTAATCTAATCTTAAAAGAAAGAGTAAAAGGAAAAAACAGCGCAAATTCTCATTCAATATTCACTCTGGCTACACTATCCAACACTATTGAATTCTCTGGTACCTATGTATCTTCTTTGTTTAGAAATCCTGCTTGGGTAAAATCTCCTAACTTAGACATACGCACATTGAAACATATGTACTATTTCTAAAACTAGCTCAGGCAAGTACACTTAAGAATAAGTACCGAACAAGAAACACTTACAAATAGGGTATTGTGCAAATCATAATACGCTTTCTGTCCTATTGGGAATAATTTAAATTCTGGAGCCCGGACGTTTCTAGTAGACCTATACTTATATATAGTACATCAATCTATTTAGGGTGACGAAAGAAATCGATTGACACCCATTCTGAACACTTTCAGAAAGTCACTTCTAGTTTAGAGTCACAATTTACATTCCGGAGCTTGAACATTTGGCGTCACTCTTTTTCTTTCGTTGTCCTGAACGGATTGATGTGCATATTGTATATGCAGCTTCACCACAAATGCCTAAGACACGAAAAGTAAATTGTGGCATTAAACCGAAGGGACTTTACAGAAGTAGTCAAAATTGGTGTCAATCTACTTCTTTCATTGCCTTGAATTAGTTAATATTGCTTATAGAGAGTCAATAGAAATGTCCAGACCCCGGTTCTGCTAAAATCTTCCAATCCATTAATCGATTATGTAACTTAACCGTCCGGATGGTGTGCAGTGTCTGAGTGTAAGAAATACCCGAAATACCTTTCTCTGCATCAAATTCTAACTTGAGATGAAAATGGATCTACAGTGACAATCGTAAATGATCAGAACAATGATTGGATCGTGATCAACTTCCAGAACGGCTTCCAAGCCAAATTTGTGTTGATGTTGCTGATATACTGGTCTATGGTGAGAGTAATCCATCATATTTTTCTCGGGCAAGATGAAACAATCCATGCAGATCATGACAGTGCTAAATTCTATGAAATACACAGCAAACTTGGACGCAAGCATTGCTTGTTACGGCTTTGGAGATTGCTGGAAGGACGTTCTCACACGCGCCACATTTTCCGGCGTTGTTACGGTCCGAAGTCACCCAAGTGATTTTTTCCTTAGTGCAGAACCTGCTGCACTAAAGTTCGATGTCCAGACTTGAATAGTTTTTTTCTATCTGGAACAGAATAATGTCGGCCAAGTTCGAACCAAATGTGAAATGTACGCTGAGTAATAATTACAGAACCATCATTACAAATATATTTCTCCACAACAAACGCACGATGCACACCGCACCATGCCATTGCTACTATTGAAAATGACGCGTATACCGCTGTCGATAGATACCCCCTCCGACTCCGTAACCCCACCACAACTCACACATTGCCCTCTCCAAATACGGGAGGTCTTTTTGCCAGACCCTGTATTATGAATGTATTTTATTTCTGAAAGTAGCTTGTGTCCCCATTGTTCGCTCCTCATGGCCACCAGGTTGCGAACCATTGCTGTCAAGAATCCAGTCCCTCAATGAATGCAAAGCAAACAAATCCATAACTTCAAATATTTACTCAGTTCTACGAGCTCCAAATTCTTTGAAGAATCTAATATTTAAACGAACGCCTAGCTATAAATACTGTAGTTCAAATATCCATCGAATTCTAATTTAAATAGAATTCACACTACTGAATCATCTCTATTCAGTGCGGTTTTTTTTTTCGTTTCATTATAAGTGTTTAAATACTCAATCGTTCCTAAAAATCAGGGTTAGGATTTTGAGGATCAGTTTTCATTGAAAAAAAAAAAGAATGAAAATATGCTAAATATAAGGCGAAAAAACGATAATGAAAATTGCTATTTCCATCAACTACTTTGCAACTACTCTTTTTTTCTGGTTTCTGTATAATAGATTCTCCTCTTGGCCAACCCAAATGCTTTTTAAAATATTTAATTAAACTGGTGGAGTCTCAGATACTCCAGTCGTTGATTTGTGATTTTGAGAGCTAAGCATCTCTTTCAGCAGCGAACTCACAGCTTAACGTGGGATCCGAACCAATGAACTTCCGTCGGGAATCTAAACCTGGGTTTCCCATGCCAAAGGAACATACGCTAACCGCTTAGTCACGAGGAAATTCTCTCACAGACCCCAGTTGTCATATGTTCCGCTCTAAATTTAAACATGTTCAATGTGTATGAGATATTACAATTTACTTGTACCTCAAATACCAAGACAGGAACTGAATATTAAGGAGAGATTGCTAAGTTTCTTGAACACAATATGGAACAGGAAACAGACAACAAAATTGAGAGCCATGTAACTGAAGAAGATCAACTGGAAGCACCACCTACCATTAGTGAGAGTCTTGTGTTGATGAAATATATGGCCGTAACAGTGTGGAAAAACGAGATAACAGTTATTTTCAGTGCAGTTTTGTATTACATATCTGGAGATGAAAATAGTGAGAAAGTCAGAAGAAAATACGTTCAGTGTCTTGGTGAAAAATCGTTATCCAACCTCATATTTCTCAACATAACACTATTCACTTCTCAGCAGATTTGCGCTTAATCGTACAGCAAGTTTTAATATATACATATATAATTGCATATTTACTCCGTTAGAGGTAAATATACAAGAAAATGGTAAGAGAGGAAAGTTGTTGGCCAAATAAGTTGTTTTCAATCTAAAATTGTAAAACTTTTTCAATCAAACCAGCCATTTCGGTGCCAGCAACTAGTAAGGTACACTGAGAAAAAAAAAAAACGTCCGGGGAGTACGTAAAAATGTAGGTTACATGTGTAAATCCTGTAGTTTTGGACTTAACTTACAGCAAACGTATAACTGAAATGTATATTTTGTACGTACTTTCTGTATAAGTGTTCCCGAAGAAACATATTTCCGTACGTACGAAACAACTATATATAGGCGGTCAAGATCTCACATACAGATAGGCATATGTAACATATAACTGGCGTATGGAGCCTGCACACATATATGTAATATACGGAAGACTGTTAGATGTTAGACATCCCGCAACGGCATGATGTAACATCTAAGCGGAAAAGTATGTAGCACATGGATAATGTAAGCTCCGTACAGATCTCCGTAGTAAATAAAAGGATTCCGTACATTTGTACAATATACCGCTGTCCGGACAACAGATTTTTCTCAGTGTACTCTTTGTTAAATGTAAAAACAATGTTGCCAGTTCAACAGGATCTTCCCTTGGGTCTTCATCATATCATCAAAACGGGATTGTTGGGAAACAGATTCGAGGTATTTTTGGTTCCCTCATATAACAATGTGCAATTTCCCCATGCCATTTTGCGTGCCTCTACGTTCCGTTCGAACAACCTGCTGAACTGGAAACTTTTATTTTTAATTTTACATGGGGTGCCTCACCAATGTGAAGCCCAAAAGGTTGATGCGATTGGAAGACCACTTATTTCCAACACTTTCCTCCCTTTCGATTTTTTCGTATCTTTACTCATAATGGAATTGGGCTATGGCCCCGTACGTTTGTACACCAGGTACAGGGAATTCACAAAAATATGAAAACATTGAAAAATTGCACATTGCCTTTATTAATAGCGAGTAGGATCGCCTTGGGCACACAGAAAGGTCTGGAGCCGACTTGGAATGGAAAAATACAGGCCGCGTATGGTTGTCAAAGGGATATTGTACCATTCTTCGGCCAAAGCAGCTTGCAAGTTGTTGTAGAGACGATGGTGATGTGTTGCGGGCTCGCATCTTGGTCTCAAACTGACCACAAGGGCTCAGTGATATTGGCGTTTGACGATTCTGAATGCCATTCCAGATGTGATACTTCATCTTCGGGGCTCATTAAACCATTCTTGGACGATGTGTACTGTATGAACAGGGCCTCTGCCATCTTGAAACACGGCATTACCATCTGGGAACAAAATTTGCACCATGGAACACAGCTGGTCACTCAAAATGGTTATGTAGTCCTTGGCAGTGAGATGTCCATGCAGGGTGATGATGGATCCGGAAGAATACCAGGATATAGCTGCCCAAATTATCACTGAACCACCGCCATGCTTCACTTTTGGTAACAGACAGTCTGTATCGTACAATTGTGCTGGCGTTCTCCACATGTAAATTCCTCCAGCAGTTGAAAACAATGTAAAGGAAGACTCATCCGACCAATTCACAGTCTTCCACTTGTCCATTGTCCAGTTTTTATTGGGCGTTGCATCACTGTTTCCGAATAGCAGCATGGTCAACAATCACAAGTAATTTAGGAATTGCAGGTCTGCTATAAATACCCTGCTTGTGGAATTCCCTTGTGACTGTTTTGACGCTAAAAAGGTTTGTAAGCACTGTATACAGATCAGCAGTGGATTTTGCCGCCATAGTGATCTTCTGCTTGGTCACAATCCTACCTAATGTGCGTCTGTCTCTGTCATGCCACAAACATTGGCGTCCACGCTGTTGAGGTTTTTCCGGAATACTCGTAGGCAGTCCTGATCTTATAGACTGTGCCTCTTGATACATCAAACATTTCCGGTACTTTCGTCACGGAAGCTCCCACCATACGTGCACCCACAATTTGCCCTCTTTTGAAACTCTGTCAGCTCAGACATGATTCACGATAACATGCACGGACCTGTCGCTGAACTGTAACTCGCCCATCTGTACGATTGGTCAGGTTGTATATTTCACAGAATGTACCGGTGACCACAGTGACACTTTCCATTCAGATGCAAATCGTGTTTGAAACGGTAAAATCTTTTTTATCAGGTGTTTCCATATTTTGGTCCTACCCGTGTATTTATAAAGTGATAATTTTGTAATACAAGAGAGAAGAAAACAGAACACTGACTCCGCCTTAAAGAAACACAAAAAAAATTCAATACTTATGAAAGAAACAACTGGAATCTAGGTTAACTTATTTTTACAGAGTAGTTAAGGGTTAACTAGAAAAGTTGTCAACCGACACTGTTCCCACCTCGCTACTTATTTTCCACACTAATCACACTCATCTTAAGGATAGCGTACCATGTTCAAATTAATCATTCTCTGTTTTATTTTAGTGGATAACACTTGCTGTTTACTGCAACCATAGAAACACATATATACTATTCATAACTTGAATATTCCAACCTAAGTAGTTATTCCAAAAATGAAGTATGAAGCAAATTTCTGTTCTTTTTCTCGTTCTTTCTCTTTTATCGTTATGGACGAAAGGGTTTCACACAAAATCTTCCTTAAAATGATAGGCGATAGAATTATCTTCTTTCACCTTATTCTCGCTAGGTTCTAGAAGATTACATTAGAAAAAAAAGAAAGGTTCTTTTTTAGAGTATCCTACTTTTCCTTCATTCCAAAGCTTCTTTATTTTTTGCTTTTTTTTACTTTCCATTTCATGAGATTTAACTCTGTCGTTGTGTCACGCAAAATGACGTAAAAAGAAAACGAGGATTTTACGTGACGGAGATGAAGGAGTCCGCAAAGAATATGTGACAGAAGATCAATTTGTGGCGACAGAAGTCGGAGAGAAAAGTTACAACTAATGCGTGTAATGGAATGATACGATTATGTCATTTCTTCCTCACTTCAATCGCGATTTTTTTCTTGATTCCACTTCTTTTTTTATTTAAGCTATTCGGCAAAATTATTTCTTTCCTGACTTTCCTATAAGCAGTAAGTCAAATAGAATATACTGTATTTCTTGATATGCCATTATTCATACATCAATTATATGTTAAAATAAGCGCTCTGCTATTACAGCCTATGTAGGGCTATGTCAGAATAGATAAGAGTTCATCATCTGGTCCTTTCGTCATTATTTGGGATTTTTAAATAGGAGCTTTCTATCTCTTAATCACTTCGCTCCCCAATTATTTCATAATCTGAATCAACACAACATTCTATGTCCTACCGGTCATTAATTAGATGATCACGCAACTAACTAGTCATCTGTTGTTGTTTGTTGAAGTTCGACGCTTCCTTTCGGCACAGAAGCTATATGAGACATGAACATACAGTTTAAGGAGCAATCCGAACCACATAATAGTGTGTTTAAATTTCAATGCTTTCCCACCAGGAATCGAACTTTGTGCAGCAAAGGAGTGCTCGCCACTAGACCAAAGGGGCGAGCACTAGTCGGAGGTACACAGTGGCTCAGTCATAGACCTCCCCGCTGATCTAGAAGCTAGCGCGTGCGTCTTTTGTGTACGACATGGTCCCGGGTTCGATTCCCAGTGAGGGAACGTATGCGGAATTTTAACTGTCCTCAGTATTGTTGTGTTCATGTGTCGGTTGTGTTAAGTAGGAAATGAAATGAAAACGAGTGCGATTAGGGAAATAGTGATAAGTAGGGAAATAAATTTTCTGAGGAATGTTCGGTTTCTGAGGAATGTTCGATTAGTTAGTTCCTTTAAAAAAAAAAGTGGTACAGCACCAACGTCCGGTGTGAGTTATCCCTGGTTCGATCCCAAACAATGTGAGTTTGTGGTTGACAACATCGTGTTCATGAATTTTCTCGAGGTTCTCCTTGACCGTAGCCAGAAATTCCATTTGGAAGGGGAATCCGACTTTTGCCACTTTTGAAAGATAATATGAAAATTGCTATTTAATGGGTAATCTCTTTCTTACTCTATGAAAGGAAATGTTCTGGGGTAGTCTAGACCATATGAATCCCCCTTGACTTTGTCCTTGGGTTCTCTCGTTTCTTTCCACACTCTCATTCCATCAATTCTTTCAATAGTAATTCTTCATTTTCATTAAATCATCTGTCTCCTTTGAAATATAAAGAGCATTAGAATATAAAACCTAACTAGTCAGCTACATATTAGTACAACGTAACGAAAGTGTTTTAACAAGCTGTCCGCTAAAAGAAAGAAAAGGATCAATGTCTTCCAACAGAAAACGAGGAAAAGAAATGAAGATTTACAATAATAATCTAAAATTGAAGAATAAATGCGTGACATTTCGAAAACACACAATAGAAGACATAAAGTTCAATAATGAATTCGATTGAAGAACAATTGAACATAACATTGACCTTAAAAAGGCAAAGTAAAACCTAAGTAGTGGTGTGTAGCAGATCATACTGCTCAAAAGCATGATGACATAGCCACTAAATGCTGAGAGAAATATGTACTACTGGAAATTCAACAGTTATGCAGTTCTATTGCAACTTATGTTCCAGCGATGAGCTGAAAGTATATAAAAATGTTAGTGATGATGAGACCGAGGTAACTCCTCTTCTGCAAGCAAGGTGACACAAGATACAGTTTTTCAAAAGTCCTTCACACATTTCAACTCTCTGTAACTTTGTAACGAACCGAGATGTTTCAGTGAAATAAAGTTTGTAGTGTCTTTAAATTGTACCGGCAACGTTACATGTGATGTTGTCCTCTTTTCGACAAACTAGTAACTGGTCACGTTCTCATGCATACATTCCTGCAACCTTGTTCTGAAACTCAAAATTACTTCGTCATCTCAAATGCCCACAGTAACTACAGATATCCTTTCTTTAAGACCACCCAGTTCTCTTGACTTTTCTGCGTACACTTTCGTCTTGATGTCCGTCAGCTAAATATCACACAGGGTCAAGTCTGGCGTATACCATAATGTGGGCACTTTACCGCAATCTACTAGCCTCCATATTCCGGATGGGAAAATTTCTGAATGAAATGAGGAAGAGCTCTGTCTTGCTGGAATTGCACATCATCCGTTATATCCGGTATAACCAGCTGGAGAAGTCTGGGAGCTTACGATGTACCAGAACGCACGATTTCAGATACAGGTACCACAGTACAGTACACACTTTACCTTAAGCTGAAGCGGCTCCAACTTTGAACCACGCGGTAATTAGCAGTAATGTAAAGATCTCATCGCGCAATGCTGCCGGGTATAACTTTAGAATCACATGGATCAGAAAGATACCTGGAATCACATATACTATCGAGAAGATTAGGTTACTACCAAGGGCCGAACGTATAGAAAGAAGAAATCAGGCGACATAAAGAACGTCATCGTATAAGATTAAATGAAATATTTCACAAACGCTATTTCCTAACAATAATATTTTTAAATAAACTTTTTTACCTAATTACAGTAATACGTATACAGTAGGTATAATTGACAATTTTATAATTTAGACAAATAACTGATCACTAAAAAGTGTATCATTGTGCAATGTTGACATTAAACTAAAATAATATTAAAGTGTATTTTAAAATCTATAAATTCATTACCACCGTCATCAAATTTGTCGATATTCTGCCAGTGATTCCCATTATTATATATTCTAAGTATTCCAACACCATAATTGAAAAATATTAATCTCAATGTATTTGTTCAGCTAAATACTTTAAATAGTGCATAGACTAATTTTGAACTAATTTTCATTAGATAATCTCCACAATTCTCTAAAAAGGAAAAAAAATATTGTAAGGAAGTGTTTGATGTGTTACTACAGATTTTGTTGCTATAAGTAATTATCACATAGCTTTATTCATTTTGGAAAGAAAAGTAGAATCTATTGCTTTGCTCATATGTTCATAATTTTATACACGGAGAATGTTTGAAACTGATCACATATTCCATTTTCAGAACAATTCCCTTGATGAAACCCCCTACTATGTGTAAACATACAAAATCTGTCTTTTTCTATATATAAGAAAGAAGTCCTGAATGAGAGTAACTAGCTGAGCAACGCCCAGCCCAAACCACGTAAGCTAAAAACTTGAAATTTTGACAGTGCAAAGGATTTATGGTATAAGATACTATTAGAGAAAAATTATTGCAAATTGCACGAGGAAAAAGTGAAATATGTGGGCAGTTATTATATGTCCATATCTCCGAATCTCTGAAAACTAGAGTCATATGAAGTTTCCATTTAAAAATTTGGATAAGTGTTTCTCCATTTCTCGACATTTCCGCTAGAAGGCAAGCAAAAAGGCGAGAATATAAAATGACAGGGTTACAATTGTTATAGCAGGATGGCAATATCACGAAATCCTTTAAGATTTGAGACATGAAATTTGGTGTTTAGTCTTTTCGTTTAAAATAATTGAAAACGTATCTCACTGGGTTTTAAATGTTTTCCTTAGAAACATCAAATAGATTTGTGAATAGTAATGACATCTATATGTTATTCTACGAACTTATTGAGTATTGTAATGTACTAATTACTGTATTTGGGATGGGAAATTGGTAATTATTATGTCGACGCTAAGAAAGGATTGTTTTGAATACATATCCTAAGGGAAGTTAAAGGGGTTCAAATCTTTCTTGCAAGAATGAAGTATCCTACAGTACTAAGATAAAACTTGGCATATGAGCTTAAAAATAACTGAAAATATGTTTCAGCATTTTTCGAAAATTTCACTCTCGTATAGGGAAAACGGGCAATTTGAACTCGAGTAAAACAAATAAAAGTGCTCAAATCAAAATTTGGTAACGACCTATTACTGGTACTTGTTCATGAAGGTCAGTGGTAAAACTTGTTAAATATTCCACTGTCTTAAACGTAAACGGTAACAATTATCTCTACCACTGGCCCAAATCCCGGGGGCATGAGGGGGAGATAACTCCCCAATCTTGGAACTGGGGGATTTGTCCCCCCAATAATCCGATTTCAAAAGTGATTTTGGGGAGAAATGTGATGATTTGTGTCCGACTCCCACAAGGGAAAGTGAGATAAAATTGATGTCCCTTGGTTTGTTTCATATTTTTTTTTTTAAAGAATCGTATTTATTAATATTTCAAACTAAACTTCGTGTCTTGGCGCATTTAGGTCACATCAATCTGTATTAATTCCGCTCCCACTACTTGGACACAAATTACAATAAGTGGCAGAGGAGGATATGTCCCTTTCCTCATACTGGAAGATCGTCTCAACTGTAGATGCGGGCACAAATCCCGGGGAAATGGGGCGGTATGTCCCCTAATATTGGAACTGGGGGACTCCCCCCAAAGCAACAGGTTCAGCTCAGAAATCAGATTCATCTACCGTAATATGAGTCTCATCTCCCCCTCTCCAGAATAAGCCTCAAATCTGACCACCTCCCAATGTTGAAGACAGATTTGCACCGATGGTCTCTACTGTTCTGAAAGTAAAAGGTAACAACTGTCTGTGGTTTATATACTGTGTTCATGTTACTTAATTAATAAATTATATTGTGCTTGGCATGGAATAAATACTTGTGGATTTTATATAAGTAGTAACATTATTGATGTTTAATCCAGCCCTTGTCTTAACAGTAAACAGCAAAGTAGATTTATCTTCAGAATCATTACTATCCGTGTTCAAATAAAGATAGGCAGGAGGTACGGAGCGACGACTATTAGCTATTAGGAAGTAACGTTACCCACCGACTAAGAATAATCACTGTTATAAGAAGATTATACTCTGTTATGTTAACAAATATTTGTTTATCACATGCAAGCCTATATAATAATTGTTCATTGATTACGCTTTTGGTTGCTTGTTTTTACTACTTCAGCATTCACAACTCATCTATGGATTTTGTCTGATACCTGAGATAAAATCGCTAAACGATTATTTCATTCAACTTTGTCCTTGTTCTCATTTCATTTGTTTCATTTCGTGTACAACTCTCAGAAAACATTCTGGTCTTTTGTTTCTAGTTTTAAGAATGTACCGTAACTATTCTGTACAAAATATGCATGTACCTGTTTTCATTCAAACAATATAATGACCAATTATCTTACTGAAATAATTCCCTTAATTAATAGATTTGTGTGTAGATTATCCTGAATTAAGCGAGCCGCAAGCTGTTTGTTCGTACCTGTCTAGTCTTTCATTTATGTATAAACAGCAGTAAATACCTTCCCTTCATATTTAATTTTGTCAAAACTTCACAATGAAAGTATCAATTGACACAGCATGATATCCTTTCGACAAAGACGACATAATTGTCTGTAGTTCCTGCTAAATGTTGACTATAATCTCATCATTTCTTTTCAAGTCTTGACTAAAGAAAAGTAATGAAGGCAAGCATTTTTGCACTTTACGATATCTTAAAAGCTAGCCGAAAAAAATTAGCGCCAATATCTTTCTTTAGAACTGCTGAAAGCTTCCAGTTTTACGTCCCACGGTTATGCCGGCTAGGCTAAAGGAGACGGTGATAATAAATGAATGCAATGGTGAAATGAATGGAGTTTGAAGAAACGGGAGAATCCCAACAAAACCCATGAACACGGTGTTGGTCCACCACAAAGCCACTTGGCGTGAGCCAGAATTGATCCAGGGACTCCACGCACCAGAGGTGAACGCTCTACCACTGAGCTACCTGCAATTTATGTTCATATTTATATAAATATACTTATGAAAAAATTGAATTAAATTTTACAGACTAACGTTCCAGGATTGTGTGCTTTAGGCTAACGGAAAGAGATGATTAAGGCACGTGAATGATGCTGGAAGAATTGGTGGAATGAGAATATGGAAGGAAACTGAAATGCCCAAGAAAGCCCATGCACACGATGTTATCCACCACAAGCTTATTTTGTTGAGGATCGAACTACGGACTCCACGCACCAGATGTAAGTACTCTCCCATTGAACTACCGTACTTCCAACTTACTTATGATTCCACGTATAGATAGAGGAACAGAAAGTATGGTGCAAATAAAAGATATGGTAGAGCTTTCGAAAGAATTGAATAAAATTAAATTTGACGGTATGACGGAAAAAGAATTCCAGATTATCAGAAATAAACTAATCGATAGTTTATATCGAGCTGAATAAAATGGTATTCTTCCGGATATATTCTGATGCGTAGTTTTTCAGAAAATCGAGAAAATCAAATTCTGTCGTTGCCAATAATAACATAGTTTTCGTTTTGATGGAATAAATTGTTTATTATTTACTTATGTCCTGTATATCGAGTAACTACAGTGCTAACTAGCATATTGTTGTCTTCTTCTAATGGTTACACACATGCTCCTAATAGTGACTTTTATTCTACTCTACTTGTAAAGTGAAAATTCATTATATCTTGAATTCGGTCGAAATCGTTAATGGAATCAGTCTGTTTACATAATAGCGGGTAACGGCAATTACACAAAGAAAAAAACGTGTGTAGCGTACATAAAAATGTAGGTTACATGCGTAAATAATGTAGTTTTTGGACTTAAAGTACCTAGGCATATAACATCCCGTAGCAAACGTATAACAGGAAACGTATGATTTATAATACTGTCCGTATAAGTGTTCCCTCTATATTCACTTTCCCTATGACTGTATATAGGCGGTAAAGATCTCATATACAGATGGGCGTATGTAACATATTGCTAACGTATGTAACATACGTATACGTATGTAATATGCTGAAGACTATTAAATATCAGACACCCTGCAGCGGCAGGATGTAACGTCTATGTGGCGAAAAAGGCAGTACCTTTGTGGCATATGGACAATGTATGCTCTGTACAATTTCCGTAGTAAACATATGGATTCCGTATAGATTCTGTATATATCGCTCTGCGGATAAAAGATTTTTCTCAATGTATCTATAACCCATATTCCATACATATAAGATAATTTTTATTTGTTATTATTATTATTATTTGCAACAGAGAGCTAAAGCGGTTATTTCGGCAGAGTTCACTGATGGAACGAATTAACGATGACTAACGGTGTCTATCTATATCCCATACATGAGTAATGCACCACCACTTCATGCTGGAAACAAAAGTTTTTTTTTTTTTTTTAATTACGTGTATTCTATTCTTGTTAATGTTATTCCAATGGTACGTATCATGTCTAAAACGCAATGTAATTAAATAATGTAGACAACTCGGATTCAAGTCTAAATCGTATCGCAGAAAATACCTAGAAAGAAAGAAAGAAGGAAGATAAACATGATTTTAAGAAAAATTAATTTTGATAGTCGTAATATCTCAAGGATGTTATAAATAGAGGATCTGCCCATATGTATCTTCATCCTATTAAATCGATGAAGCCAAAAAATAACCGAGCATCGGCACGTCTGGTTGGCTACTCTCGTTTCTGCCATTGTCTGATTGGATACTTTCGTTTCCGCCATGATTGTTGGCTCAAAACATTGCGATCCTATTGGGCGGAGTGGGCAGAGTATGGGGTAGCGAAACTGTGACATATGGCTTCAAGATTTTGTTGTAAGGGCAGATCCTCTATTTTATAAGATCCTTGTAATATCTAGAGTATATTATAAACAAAGTAACAAGCGTTACAAGACATAAACTGAAACATTAGGTTTAGAAGTGCGATATATATATGTATATATACTCTATGTTGAGATAATATATATATATATATATATATATATATATATATATATATATATATATATATATATATATATATATATATATATAGAAAATCCGGTAACAGTTTGGCTCTAGGGTCTAGGCTAGGAGAAGCTGGGCGATTAGAACAAAACTTATAGGATCTATTGTTCTTCTGCCTACGATTAAAGCGCGAAAAATATCCTATGTATACATACATGAGGAAACAGAAATTGACCCAATTGGATAATTTTTTCGAAATTTAATTCCTAACGTCTTGAAAACGGAAATAAATTTTTAAATAGCTTTTTTATCCCAATTTGGCTGGAGTAAAGGAGGACATATTCCCATGGGCGCCCAAAGAAAATTTTCTATAGCGGAGGCACAAATCCCTGGTTTGCAATATTACGTTTGGCAAGTTTTATTTGTATTAAGAAGTTCTTAAGAAAGTTAATACATTTTCTTGAGTCCGAGAAATGTAATACATTTTCGTGAGCCAAGGGCAGCTCGTGTCTCCCTGGTCCTTTTTTTCGGGCGCCCATGCATATTCCTAATAAAATTATATGGTTCGACTTTTGGGTCTAGCCTAGGAGCTGGGTGATTGGAACGAAACTTACAAGATTAATAGGTGTTCCATCTACAACTAAAACGCAAAAAGAAATATCGTTTCCTATGTACACGTACTTTCGGACCAATCGCCCAACTTCTAGGCTAGAACCGAGAGCCGAACTATAGAATTTTATGGGGGAATATGTCCCCCTGCTCCACCAAATAGGCGTAGAGAAAAATTTAAAAATTATTTAAGTTGTTCAAAGCACGTCAGAGGTATTAAATTTTGCAAGCTTTATCTCATTCGGACTTTTTAAAAATGAAATGCAATGAAATCGTTGAGTTTTACGTCCCACGATTATACCGGTTAGGCTAAAGGAGACGGTGATGATGAGAAATGAATGAAATGGTGAAATGAAGAAAGTGGGATTAAACGGGAGAACCCCGAGGAAACTCACGTGCACGGTACTCTACAATACAAAGTTCACTTGGCGCGAACTGGGATCGAACCAGGGCACCCTAGCATCAGAGGTGAACGCTCTATCGCTGAGCCACCGCGGCACCTCAGACTTTTTTAAAGGCATGCTCCCGTCCTCCTCTTGTATGTGTCTAAATAGAAAATGTTCTTATTTTCGCGTTTTAATCGTAGTGAGAAGAGCTATGTATCTGTAAGTTTCGTTCCAATCACCCAACTCCTTCGAGGCTAGAGCCAAGAGCCGAAGTACAGGGTGTTTCAAAAGAACACCGGCAAAGTTTGGAAGTTGATTCCTGACACCAAGATAAGACGAAAAGTATAGACCAACCTGGTGCACAAATGCGTTCTTTCGTAGTTATAGTATGCCGAGAATGTGCAAAAATGAACTTTGATGATCCATATCTCCAAAACTATGGAACCTACCGTAGTCAGGTCAAGACTTCATTTAGGTACTAGTATATGCCCTATCCAAATATCCATGCTTCAGAATCCTGCGGTACTTCCACAACAATTTTTATAGAGGTAGTTGGTGAGTACTTCAAATTACATTGCCTCTATAAAATTTGTTGCGTGAGTACCTTAGGATTCTAAAACATGGATTTTTGAATAGGTCACATACTAATTCCTAAATGAAGTCTTGACCCGACTTGGGTAGGCCCAATAGTATTGGAGCTATGGACCTTTAAAGTTCATTTTTTCACGTTTTCGGCAGCCTATAACTCCGAAAGGAAGCATTTGTGCATATAGATTGGTCTATACTTTTCGTCTTATCTTGGTGTCAGGAATCACCTCCCAGACGTTGTCGTTGTCGTTTTGAAACACCCTATATAACCGAAAATCAATCAATTATGAATAGTGTGATACCGAAATTAGTGAAGCTATTGTTGAATTGCCATTATAACATAACCGAAGTTCAACCGTTCATTCTTAATTATAATTTTTAATAATTTTATCTATAGTGGATTATATGTGCTGCTAAGAAGTATTAGGGCTACAGAGTTCTTATCAAGCTCGTATCCAGGGGGGTCTAGTGGCTAATTACACAATAACTCGTTCGTCAGCTGCTACATCATTACGGTTTGAATTGGTAAATTTTGAGTTCCTCTAGGTATCTGAAATGAAAGTTATACTAATGGTATAAATAAATGACAACACTGGCTTATAAAGGGATATAAAAGTAATAATAACCAAGATAATAAGACGCAATAGTATAAATAAAGGTTTCTGCAGTTTAAGAGAATGCGTAATTAAATTGAGAAGATATTATTAACTAATTAAGCAGTATGCTAATCAATAAATGAATGAAAAATATAATGAATTAATATTTAATGGAGTTCTAATATGATTATTATTTACAAGGGAATTAAAGTGCCTATCTTAAGCTAGGCCAAATATCTACTTACCTAGATACTATATCCTAGTTGATTTAACCTATAACAGTGGAACTTCAGTACAAAGACGACCGGTATCCTATCCTCAAGGAAGTAGTTTTGGAAAAACCTGTGAAGAAATAAAGGAAAAATGGTTAATGTTGTAATCCAAGCACTTGAATTGTTTGTAAGAATTATTATAATTTGTTATTTGATATCTTGTTATGTTCCTACGTTGTATTATTTTGAGGAACTCTGTAAATGCATACAGGGTTTGTATGATAAGTAATGAGACCAGGTCTGGAAACATTGTTTTATTGATCTGATCTGTACAGGGACTTAAAAGCTTTCGAAGTACTCTCCTCTTGCGTCGATGCACTTCTGCAATCGATGTTTCCACGCTGCAAACGCCCCCTGGAAGTCAGCAGCCGGCATGTCCTTTAGAAATGTGGTCACGGCTGCTTGGATGGCTGTGACGTCTGCAAAACGGGTTCCTTTCAAGCGTGGCTTCAGCTTCGGGAAGAGGAAGAAGTCGGCCGGGCTCACATCTGGGCTGTAGGGTGGTTGTGGAAGGACTTCCACCCCAATCCGGGTCAAAAAGGAGGTCACTAAGAAGGCGGTGTGGGCAGGGGCATTGTCGTGATGCAACTTCCACCGGCTAGCGATCGCCGGTCTTTTCCGCTTGACGCTCCTGTGCAGTCTCTCAAGAACTTGTTTGTAGAAGGCGGCGTTGACGGCTTGTCCTTGGGGTACAAACTCCTTGTGGACCACCCCCACATTGTCAAAAAAAACAATCAACATTGTTTTCACCTTTGACTTCGACATTCTGGCCTTCTTGGGGCGCGGGGACGCAGGAGTGTGCCACTCCGCGCTTTGACGTTTCGTTTCAGGGTCGTACTGGAACACCCACGACTCGTCACCTGTTATGACGTCATCTTCAAAGTTAGGGTCACTGTTCATGAGGTTCAACAGTTCCTGACAACAATCAACACGTCGTTGCTTTTGTTCGTCAGTCAACACTCGCGGCACCAGTTTCGCACAGATTTTTCTCATTCCCAATTGTTCCGTCACAATCTTGTGCACTGTTGTGTGGTTCATATCGAGTTCATCAGCAATCAATCTCAACGATAATCGACGGTCTGAGTTCAGGAGATCCCTCACTTTTGCCACAGTTTCGTCCGTAGTCACTGTTGTCGGGCGTCCAGCCCTCTCCAGATCCTCAACGCTTTCCCGGCCGTTCCGGAACGCACTGTGCCAACGAAACACCTGGGCTTTGGATAGGGCTTCCTCTTTGTAGGCCTCCGTGATGAGAGAAAGCGTCTGAGTAGCCGTTTTCCCCAGGCGAACGCAAAATTTGATCGCATAACGCTGTTCGATGGAACCCTCCATGTTTGTTGATTTTCCGCCGTGACAAGAATGTTCACAAGGGCTTTGTCCAAGGCTTGTCCGCGCTCCACTAAGGCTCGGAGCCAACTGACGCGCGGTGCGTTGCTTTGCTCGGACCCCCCCCTACATCCTCCATCACCGACAAACCCGCTCCAGCGACACGCGCGCCGCGGCGCGGCGAGTCTCCTTACTTATCATACAGACCTTGTATAAATTTCTGCTGAATTCTTACATATTATTATAATTACTTAAGTATGAAATTCAAGTTGTGGATAAGAATATCCGTACCAAAGATAATGGATTGCGTTATCCAATTAGATATGTTTATTTCTGAAGATAGTCTTCAGATGGCGACCCCAATTAGACAACACTTCGATGATATAACGACGAGCTGCAAACGTCGAGGAAAGGATTGCCCATACCGACACAGGACGCCGTCGAGGGTACATGGAAATAATTCGCATGATCCTCTCTACTGGCTTTGCCAAAGTTTGTTTCGTAATATAACTGAAGCATCCTACCGAATACCGATGTATGATACATTTTGGAATGTGTTGAGATAACAATGAGATCAAGTGCTGTACGGAATATGACTGGTATATACTGAAAGGCTTGTTTCGCCATTGGTTAAATGATGGCACTAGCACACTAGCAAACTGATCTCTAAGGCTAAGTGAAAGAATGCTATAGTCCAGGAACTACTGCAGTGTTCTCCATTTTTCTGAAGTTTACTAAAATGTAGCATACAGCGTTATACGGTGGATTGTTTTAATCGTATCCATTACAGATTTGGTATCAGAACTTACGGACAATCAAGAACATAGAACTCCTTTATACATTCTTGTCCGTTAAAACGAGGGATGACATGAGTGTATCATAATTTAGAATTGAAGTTATAATGACGAATAATCCCATTAGATACAATCAAAACTGAAACAAGTTACAAATAACATTAGCCCCATCTTAATCAATATCCAAGCCCAGTTCCACACATAGGGAATACAATCTTTTCAAACAGATAGGAAAGCCTGAGAACTGCTGGACTATGATAAAGTATGAGAAGAATTTGTTTTATTAGGAAGTGACAGGAAGTATAGCCACAGGTATTAAAATATACTAAAACTTTCGGAAAGTCCAGGAAAACTATTTAACTTATGGTGACTGCCGGTACTGATGAGAGCTCCTTTCACTACATCACGTAGCAAGTTTCCCTCTGAACGAAGACAAACAAAAACCTAGCCCAAGAATATTGAAAGCACCTTGGATGTCCAGGTATAGTACGTAAACAAATAGCTTATATCAGGGATAGAGAGATGTAAGCTGAAGATAAAGCAGTCATTACACAACGTGCTTGGAAGCAACCTTCAAGGGTTTAGTGTACGCGTCACACAATCAATTTTATGGGAACGTTGACGGGGATAAGAGAGGATGCCACTGTCAACGATCTGAGACACCATGTTTGCATTATCTTCATGCATTTTGCTTCTACAAACTTTACTGCTTTATCGAACTAACACAACAAGGAAGAAAAAGAGGGGAGAGAAAGGTAAAGAAAGATATTTTTAATCTGCTGGAGGGCAGATGATCTGGAAGATAACGATCTTCCTACAAAATGTCAAATCAATATGTCTCATCGGTTTGACTTTCTTCTTCAATATTTTGTTATAAATAGTTCATTTTACGCTTATCTTATGGTTTTAAAACTTACAGTGTAGCACTTCTTACTGTAGTATTTTCATTATTGCACTATTATTGTAACAAGTAAACATATCAATTTTAGGCACCAACGATTGTATTGAAAAGTGGCAAATGTAGATAGGTTGCCTGCTTCCAGTTAATAAAATACATTTTGAAGTTAAGACTAATATAGTTCGTTATCATGTTAGTATGTGAGGTAATATTCCCCATTGTGAATCCAACTCGGAATCACACATACAAAGACCATACTTCCTTAGTCATTTGGTGTATTTTTTAATGCTGTAACTAATTATTATCTATTTAATATTATTTTAAAGATAATATACATTTAACGAAAATTATTTATATAATACAAATCATTGCTTTTAATAGAAGCCTATCCTAGTTTTCCATTCTCATATGATTAAAGTGTAGCGACTTCAGCCTGTTAAGCTACCTACAAAACAATACGGTAAACTATATAAACCTTCATCCCTTCTCCCTATAATGATAAATCCAGGTAAGATTCTTAGCTTCATCAACACCCATTCTGCCGCATGTCTCGAAATAGCCACTTTAACTCCAGTTTCATCAACATACAAGTAAAACTGTTTCCGAGATGCTTGTGCTCATTACAATCTGGCTCTTATCGAATTCTGATATATCACTGGACTCCCCCATTTTACGTACAAACATTACACTGATTTATCGAGTGAGAGCCCTGTCATTGTCTGAGTAGCAATTCTGCAGTGCCATGTCCCTCTTACATCAGCTCAACGATTACATACAAAATGTAGCGGCAGGTCATAATGTTTTTGCTGATCAGTGTATAGTGTGCTACTACATGGCTGATTTATGACCAAATCGACTTACAACTGGGTACCCGTAGCCGAAATTGGTCATAAGTTGATAAATATTTGTATTAGTAAACTCTTAACCTTTTCTTACAAAATTTCTGCGTACGTTACAGCAAATATGATAGAAAGTATGATATTTTTTGTATTAAAATAAATTTAATTTGAAAGATTATTTGAAATTTAGCCACATGAATATTATTCATTTCATTTTATTCGTGTAATTGAAGATGGCAAATTTTGAAGAAATATTCAATTTAATCCTATGAAATCAACAGCAATAAAATAAATACACACATTATAACAGCAGATTCCCAACAAACATCTGGACGAAAATGTGGTATTTTGAATGCTATTTTGATTTCATCAGGATGCAGTGGACTTTTTCGTTAGCATTTGTCATGTTAAACTACCCAAGTCCGCGTTGCAAAACAAGTAAAATATTTAATGAAAGTGCAAAAATTCTTATAAAGTAGTAAATTTATTGCAATTTAATAATATTGAATATGATTAATTGTACATAAGTTTTAACTCGATTAGAAATACTCTATTAAGTTATAATATGTTTAGTTTAAGATGCAAGTACACACCATCTTGAGTATTTCTAATACGTTTTTCTTTTCTTTTTTGTAGGTGGAAAACTCGTTGTCAACGTACGAGCCTCACGCATGCGTTGTTGTATATTCCATCGTCGACCGACCATCCTTTCAATCTGCAGAAGACACCCTCAACTATCTCTGGAGGGAGAACTACACGAAAGAAAAAACAGTGATTTTAGTGGGGAATAAGGCTGATTTGGCAAGATCAAGAGTTATTCCCACCAATGGTAAGCAAAGAAGTTAAACTTAACTGAGTCCTATAGAGAATGATACGTACAATAGTAGTTCATGGTTTATGTCTCCAGGTTTGCACAGCCGATTATGCCGTCTCTTTGGCACTGACATTTTTGATATTGTATATTTTACTACATTTTCTAGGGTCTACGAGATCTTTTAGTTTAACTAATTAATGCTGAGAAGATAAAAGACACACAAGAGCTGAGCTATATTACAATATTAATCAATATGTGCTTAGATGAATATTTATATATGCAGGATGTTTCAAAACAACAGTGACAACGTTTGGGAGGTGATTCCTTACACCAAGATAAGACAAAAAAAAAAAAAAAATATATAGACCACTCTGGGTGCACAAGTGCTTCCTTTCAAAGTTATAGGGTGCCGCAATCATGAAAAAAAATGATTTTTAAAGATCCATAGTTCCAAAACTATGGGGCCTACCGTAGTCGGATCAAGACTTCACTTAGGAACTAGTATGTGCCCTAACCAAATACCCAATTTTCAGAATCCTGCGCTACTTCCACAACAATTTTTATAGAGTAGTTGGTGATGGGTTCAGATTAGATGCCGTAGCCAAACTCCCTCTCTAAAAAATGTTCCGTAAGTACGTTAAGATTGTGATACATGCATTTTTAGATAGCAGACATATTACTTCCTAAGTGAAGTATTGACCCGACTACGGTAGGTCAAATAGTTTCGGAGCTATAGACCTTTAAGGTGGATCACCACCCGGAAGTCAGTACATATTTCATCCTATTCCCTTAATTATTGCGCAATGAAATGTTACATATTATAATTATTGTACTATAAGATAGAGTTACGTTTGAGCTGCAATGCAATACACTGATTCATTTGATTGTGTCTTCTGGTATCGAAAATAGTAACAAATAAAAGAAAATTATTTGATTCATTTTACAATGAGCATACAAGATGGCACTTGCTGTTAGATCTTACTAGAAGTGCTCCGTTTTATGAAATGTTTATTTGTATGTATAAAGTATTTTAACGATCTTATTACGAAATAGATATATTGTTTGAACGTTTTTCGTGTTACGTTTCATATTTTATTTAAATATTAATTTACATTTAAGGAAATAGATTTTGAAAAGAAACTTGCGCAGAATGACATAATGCGTTGTTGCCAAATTTGTACGTTTAATTCCTGGATTCTGGCGTTGCAATTCGAGAAGCTGAACTTAACTGTGAATTGCGGTAAGGATCGACAACTAATTTCTCCCGTAAGTATCCAAGCAGAATTCCATGATTACTTCCTTTATTATCTGGCACCAGTAAACACTCGACACTACCTGACAACGCTGCACTATTCAAGCAGCGTTTAGCACAGCACCGAGGACACCTAGTGATCCACCTTAAAGTTCATTTTTTCGTGTTTTCGGCAGCCTATAACTCTGAAAGGAAGCATTTGTGCACCTGGTTGGTCCATACATTTTGTCTTATCTTGGTATCTGGAATCAACTCCCAAAAGTTGTCGGTGTGGTTTTGAAACACCCTGTATATGGTTAATGGTTATAAAGGAATAATATTAAACTGATAGAATGATACAAAACATGAAATTATAAATGAAGCATCAAACAGGTTCACTACATTACATAAACAAAACAGCGCACAAAAGGTCAATAATACAAAAATGAGTCGTGGGCCCATTTCAGTAAAAAATATCTACTATTAGGGGCTCTAGAAATAATATTTATTCGTATGGCTTGTCAATATTGTCTAATGCCAATATTTTAATTAATTTAGCGTGTATGGAACAGGCCCAGGGGCGTAACTAACGGTCCCGCAGACCTTGCCGTGCGGGAGAGCCCACAGGCCCTGGGGGCCCCTATATAGTAAGAGAAAGATAGAAACAGGGGCCCAAGAATTAGAAAAAAACAACTTTTCTAGGGGCCCAAATACGCATATTAATGCTTGCTCCTCCAGAAAAAAATTTAAGTGACGGCGTTGGTTTTGAGGTTGAAGAATTAGGAGATTACTTCAGGTTGAGAGCAGTAAGTTTCGAGATTGATGGATTAGTAGCTGACTTCGATTGAGAATACTAAAGGCTGTTGAAGTTGAACGATTACTAGATGGTTTCAGGTTGAGATTAGTAACAACCTTGGGGTTGAGGTGTTAGGACATGTCTTAAGGTGAAATTAATAAGGATCTTGAGGTTGAAGGTTAGTAAGTGACTTCAGGTTGAGAATAGTAAGTGATTTTGATGTTGAGGCATTAGTAATTGACTTCAGGTTAAGTGACATTTCCAAGAAATGCCTACTTCTATGTAAAACTCGGGATCGTCGTAATAACACTTGAATGTATTTGCAATGCGTCACCGTATGCAGGGGTGAAGTTAAAAATAGCACACTTCAAAAATAATACTAATTTCGTTTCCTCAATCATACTGAAATTCACCTCTATAATTTGTTTTGGTGCTATATTAACAATAGACATTTTATCCTGTACGTGCTGATTTACGGTGTAAAATACTTTACTTTGATTGGTACTTTACTATAAAGGTTTCATCAACACTATTCTGGTGTGAAATACTACATAATTTAAGAAATTTCAAACGAAACAAACGCGTTCCTATTGCTGCGTGACAAGAGCGTAGAGAGACATGGTCTGCTAAGCTTGCTTTACTTCTTTTTCTACTTTGAGTAATGGTCCACAATGCTTTAATCCTATTTGTCACAAATCCTCTCAATGTCCATTGGACGACAATTTCATCTCCTTTTCCCTTTCGAAGTCAGCCCAAATTCTCATTTCAAAGAATTCCTTTGAAGGGATAGCTACAAGGAATAGAAAAAGAGGAAAAGATAGGCTTCAATCACTCGTAATCTGGCAACATGAAAAGAAAAAAAATATTTAATTATCTTTTGTCCTTCATTTTTCGTGTCCTTCAGTCTTTAGTTGATAAAAGTCAGTGTTGCCATTTCAATGATCCAATTTTTCCGAACTTATAGACCCTATTTATTATATTTTTCTAACACGAATTATACAATTAAAGTAAATGTTATTTGAAATCGGTTAAGATTATAATTTTATAAATACTGGTGTATATATGTCAACCCCAACAACACTCACAAACTAAATTGAGGGTATGGTGGGTCAGAGCTGCAACCTCAAGTGAAGAGTCACTAATTCTATTCTAGGTCAAATAATTTTGTGGTTTGCGCCAGTATGTTTGGTTTCTCCCATAGTAAGCTCCCTTGTGGATAAGTGGGTAGCATAAGCGCCTTTGGCGTGAGAAACCCGGGTTCGATTCCTGATGGAAGCTCATGTGGTTTGGATCCCACGTTAAACTTTAGGTCCCCGTTTCATATAGCTTTACTAAGAGACACTAAACCCAAAATCAAATCAAGTTTCTCCCACAGTGCTCTAGTTTTTCCTACTCTCTTTATTTCGTCTATTCTTGATACAAACCATGCTTAGCCTATAGATTTTTTCCGTACGTTAAGCTAAAAAAAAAAAAAAAAAAAAAAAAGTGAAATGAAGTTGCTTTCTACAATATCTTAATATGTCCAAAACCCTAACTACATTCAATTATTTACACAAAAACAACCATCTAAGAATATCTTCTTCCTTTTACAACTCACAGGACTATTACACAAATAATAGTTTTTCTCCCACAACACAAGAGTATAGGGGAGGCCGGGGCTGGTTAGCGAACTTTTCATTCTTTATTTTATTTTATTATTTTTTTTTTATAAGCAGACAGTGCACTGTATTGCAATGTAATGGATGTGTACGGACAGACCAATGTTTCTTTTAATAAATTCAATTTTGTTTTTGCTTTGTTGCTTACAGTTTTCAAGAAATAAATTTTTCTTTCTTTTAAAATGGAGTATGCCAACCGACCCTAGTAAGGGGCTGGTTGGCTGATATTGTGGGGCTAGTTGGCATACTTTTTAAATATAGCAAAACACAAACAAATATTGGATTTATTTTGTAATAAACGTGATTTTTCTAAATTCTATTATAGGCTATTTGAAGATTAAAATGACTTTTATTCACAACATTTAAAAGAATCAGCATTATGAAATATGAAAACTTCTTTCATTCATTTTAGCTTGGTTGTCGTGACATTGAAAGCTACAAGATTATCAAACCACATCAGTTTTAATAGGATTTGATGTAGTTTAATTCTTCAATTTATTTCAAAATGTAATTTAAATAACTGAACTATTAAGAAACGCAGTTTATTTCCTGCTGTTCACATAGTAGCTAAGTGAGACTAAGATATGTTTTAGCTGAATTATCGAGAACCGCAGTTTATTTCCTACTTTTCATACATAAAAAAGCAATAGCTAGGCTTATATTTTTACAACAAAAGAGCACATAAAATATTTATTTATTAAACAAATTCCCAGATACAGCATAACTTTGCCATTTTACACAGGGACATGCTAACAAAAGAAAGAAAAAAAAAACAAGACAACAATAACAACAACATAGAAAAAAAAAAGAGTGTAAAAGTAAAACTATTCCGTCAAAGCTCGTTTAATTGCTCTTTCAAACACTGGGTAGCTCGAAAAAATGTCCACATCAGTTGTTACTTGATTATAACAGTTTGGTATTCTATAAAAAAGAGACCTCTGTATAACAGCCAACCTAGGACGGGAAAGATGGAATAGGTGGGTATTCCGGGTGATGCGGGAAGGGACACGTAAGGATAGTTCCTGAAGTAATATTTCCGATCTTAAGCTTCCATTAACTATTTTCTGTAGATATTTCAGGTCAGAGATAATTCTGCGTACTTCAGGAGTCTGAATATTAAGATGTCGCAAGAGCTCCTTCTTAGATAATATTCGAAGTGCAGCAACACGAAAACGGACTATAGCGATGAAGAAATTGAGAACAGAATCAAGTCTGGAGAGATGTGTAGGTGCTGCCATGGCCCATATGGGAGAGCAGTATTCGATCTTGGGCGCTATTAAAGTCTTATAAAAAGTTGCTAATGAAGAAACAGTGAGTAGTTCGGTGAATCGATAAAGAAGTCCCAACATGTGCATTGAATTCTTTAGTATTGAGGAGATGTGGTCAGAGAAGGTGAGTTTTGAATCAAAGATGACACCAAGATCGTTATGACTAGCAGAATGTGTGATAGGGGAATCGTTTGTGTGGTATGTGGAGGGAACAGGAGACTTTTTCAAAGTAATAGTAATACTGTCACATTTCTTACTGTTGAGTTTCAAGTGCCACATTTCACACCAGCCTGTAAGGTAATTTATGTCTTCCTGTAGAGCAATTGTGTCATGGAGACACGATATTTCTCTGTATAACTTACAATCGTCAGCAAAAAGGAGAAGGCCACTAGGTTGAGCTGATAAGTGCGTGTAGAGATCATCCATATACAGGACAAACAGCAGAGGCCCAAGTACACTCCCCTGAGGCACCCCTGAGATCACGGGTTGGGGGTTAGAAGTCGCCCCTGAAATAACAACTCTCTGTTTACGGTCCTTCAAGTAGCTTGTGATTAGAGAGAGAAATTTGCCATGTACATTAAATCTATTGGAGAGTTTATGAAGAAGATGAATGTGACTGACAGAATCAAAGGCCTTCGAGAGATCAAAGTAGATAACATCTAATTGAGTATTGTTATTCATACATTTGACTGCACAGGAAAGAAGAGTACTTAAGTTTGAGAGACTTGAGCTTTTCGGTAGAAAGCCGTGCTGAGAACTATGGATGTAAGGTGAAGTGAATTTAAGTAGCCTGTCTTTGATTATTTTTTCACAGATAATTGATATTACAGAAAGAAGAGATATTGGCCTATAGGAGGATACATGATCTTTAAGTCCTGATTTATATATTGGGGTCACGTGAGCTAGTTTCCAACTGGTGGGATAATACCCTTCCTTGAAGCATCTATTGAATAAGATAGATAGAGGAACCGCAATAACTGAAGCAGTTTTGTTGAGAAAGAGAGGACTAATTTTATCAGGTCCAAGTGATCTATGTGGAGATAACGATAGTAAGAGAGCCAGAACTTCGCCCGGGGTGGTAGAGAGAATGGATAAGGTGTCCGAACAGATGGGGTGGAGAGGGGGGAGATGGGTCGTAGAGGGAAGGGAAGTAAATGTTTTGCAGAAGTAGTTATTGAAGAGGTCTGGTCTTTGATCATCACTCGCTTCAGTATTTTCATCTTGAACTGTTGCCGGTATGCCCGGAGATTTTGTTCTAGATTTAATTACAGACCAAAAGACTTTAGGGTTACTAACAGTAAAATCACCAATTGAGTCCATGTATTCAAAATATTTACGCCGCTGTACCTTCTTGGCAAGACTTCTAATTCTAGCAAAGTTTTTGTATGTGTAGTCACTCGGATGTGATTTCCATAGAGTCCAGGCAAGCTTTTTGTTTTTAAGAAGTTCACGAAGTTCATTGTCGTACCAGACCGGAAACCTGTTCGATTTTGATGCTTTCACCGGCACAAAGTCCTTTATGGCTGAGTGGACAACAGATGTAAATAAGTCCACAGCGTCGTCAACACTTCCTACCTCTAACAAACACCAAGGAAACAGTTCAATAGCCCGGCAGATGTCACCCCAGGGGGCTTTCTTCCAAACAAGTTGTGACCTACTTTTGAGGGGCTGGTTTGTAGTAGGGGAGGGGAGGAAATCGAAAGAAACATCCAAGGAATCGTGATCCGAGGGAAAAAGATTTCTGCATGGGACAACACAACGAGGTTCTAAGTTAGATAGAATATAGTCAAGATTGCTATTATTGCGGGTATTATGCATATTATGTTGACCTAGACCAAGTCCATGAATAAAATTGTCCATGAAATAACTGTCGTTTCCATCTTTAGCGACGCCATGCTTGCTGTCCTGCCACGTGATGGAAAGGTTGAAATCACCCAATAGGATGACGTCACCGTGTGACAACGCATGCAACAGTGAGTCATGGCAAGCTTCTAAGATGTGCTTGGGGGTGTTCTTGTGCGGTCTATAGAAGCATCCAATAAACACAGAACGACGCTTTGGAATAAATACTTCCACCCAAATAAGTTCACAATCCCGTTCGAGATCCAGTCTTCTCTTGCTCTTCCACTTATTATTTACACAAATCATCACTCCACCTCCACGAGTTATGCGGTCTTTACGATAAATGGTGAAATTATTAGAAAAGCTAATTTCACTGTCGTTCACTGATTCATTCAGCCACGATTCGGTCACTGCGAAACAATCCAGTTCCCTTATCTCACCTAGGTTCAATGAGCACTCAAGTAATTTGTTTTTAATGCTACGAACATTTTGATAATATATATTGAAAGCACTGGTGTAATATGGACAGGGTGGGCCAGGGTTTACGTGAATATCACCACAAAGGAGGAGAAAGCAAACAAGAATGAGGCACTGTTTTTTTGCTTTCGACTCATACCTTGGCACAAAATCACTTGTAGTTCCTCCGTCACTGTTAGCAGTACCAGAGAGAGCGCATGGCGGTCCTCTTGGTATGAAGGCAGCAGCAATAAAATGAAATGATCTTACACTACACTTCAGTCCATGTTTCATTGGCAATGCTTCACTTGGGAAAGTCACAGCACCTATACTACATGAAGACAGTAGAGCACGCACATAAACACTACACACAACCACGAAAAACAGGTAAACAATAAGAGCAATGGTTCGCTTTTTTATGACAGCAGCAACAGCTCATTATGTTAATGAAGGGGTTATATGCAGTTCGTCAACCAGCCCCGGTCTACCCTACCTGTTGAAAGTGTTCAGCAGTAGCGTAGCGTGGTATTCCGAAATGGGGATGCCAAAGTTAGTAATTTGTCTGATATAATACAATACAATGCAATGCACGTTCAATGTGTATTTTCCTTAACAAGTGAAAAGATTCACTATGCAGCAAATGTTGTTTCGATGACTCATGTTTTAGAGCTTTCTTCATGAAATTACCCAAATCAGAAATACCGTTTGAACACCACTCCGACTCCTTTGCCCCAAACATAATGCAGACGAAACATAACATTTTATTCCCTACAGAACACCCAGAAAGCCAAGAAAACCTATCATCATACCACGAAGACTGAAATATTTGCGACTGATTGCTAGTTGTCGTTTTCATGGAGGGGTAGGTCGTATCTCTTTCAGAGAGCAGCGCTGCTCGTAAGTCAACCGAGATATGGTAGTTGTTAACAAAAAAATAAATTAAATTTGTGTCTGGTACTGTTATCGTAGTCATCATTTCCTAAAAGTTAGTAAGGTGCTATACTTGTAGCAGCCGAACACTTTCCACAGCTTTGTCTCTTAGTTATAAATATAATTTTCTTCATACTACAGTAAAAAAATAAAACAAATATTCATTTCAAATCACAACGCAATATATATATATATATATATATATATATATATATATATATATATATACCGACAATTTTTCTTGACCACCAACGATCAAAGTTGCTAATCAAAAGCATAAATCTAGTACAGAACGCAAGGGCATAGCCAGGGAGAGGTGAGCCAATAATTTATCACAAGAAAGGAGTGTAAAGCCATGTTCATTAAACAACTTGCAGAAGCTTTATATTTAGCACGGCATAATTTGCAACCATCCCATATGATTACACAACACAAATAGAAGATTAACAGGATGAGTCTGCTCATTAAGGCCCGCAACCAGCCATTAAAGTTCAGGAGAGAGGCACAAATGTGCTAGGGTGTCCAATCGTCACAATTCTGGATCTCTTTTATCAATAACTACTCTTAATAATTAGGAGGCCAAAACATTTAGGGGCCCAGGCTCCCGTAATTGCACGCCTGGTGGGGCATACAGTAGCAAATGCGTAGATTACGTTAGACGCCAATAAGCAATTGTCTCAGCTCCTTTTCTGCCACTAGCATTGTGACGAGAAAAACCGGCTCCACTTTTGTATAAATATTGTTTTCAGTATAATTCCCTTTATTTCTTTCTTGTGGGCAGCTTCTTTCTCCGCATACCATACTTCAATCTCGTTTTTTTTTTTTTTAAATGTCGCCCCTAGAAATTTGTCATCTTGGGTCGGGACCTCAGGTGCCCGTTCGTAAATATGGGCCTGAGTGTTTATATCATTTGAAGATACAAATAGAAAGCACTTAAAGCAACTCTGGGGGCCTATTTCTGTGTATCTACTTCATTGTCAGATATCCAAATACGGAAGAGCACAAGTAAAGTTTGTGAAGGGCAGAGGGTGGCCTACCGGATCGGTGACCGTGATTCTACAGAATGCATTATAGTTATGCTTGTGTGAGTCCTCTCAAAGAGTATCTGGCTATATTATGGGACATGATATGTATTTATGATGTAGATTATTAGTTTGCCTTTAATTACTATTAGAATTAAAATGCATTTAATTACGATTAAAGCATAACTATTTTTATACTATCACTTACATAAGCGACATGCTTCATAATGGCGTTGAACTAACTTTTTATGTTTTGTTCTATTTCCTTGACAGCGGTCGTACGTTCTATACAGAAACCATAAATTAGTTCAAAATATATAGAGTTGGCAATACTTGAGCGTACGCCAGCTTATATCTAAAGCAAATGTTGGGTTGCAAAGGGATGGCGTGGAGTAGTTGGGCATGCGCATTCGACAGAAAGCAGACGAAAACCCCGATGCTTGCAGTAGGCCTGGATGCCCGAGAAACAGCATACAACAAGAGGAAAGACAGAAAATGTGAAGCGCATGCCTAGCTTCCGCTTGCCAAAGTAAAGCGAGAGAGCGCATCCACAAGATTGCAGTGGAAATAATTGTGATAATTATAAGCAAACAATTTATAAATATAATGAAATACGTACTTTTTTCTTATTAACAGGGGATGCCGGGCATACAGGCGTTCCCTTACGCTACGCCGCTGGTGTTCAGTGGTACACATACGTGGTTACAATCCATGAATATTTGTACTATATGCTCAGTTATAGCATAACGTATTGTTTTATACGTACATAAAATATATCTGTTCTAGAGCTTTTTATTTGGACAGTATTATACAGTATACAGTCTTCTAATAGATTAAATACTGAGTACACTCGTACATTGTGATGGTTCATGTAATCTTCAATAGTCACGAGCGCGCTTTCCTGTTGATAACATGAAAGATTTCGGATAATAACATTGGCAAATCTATATTATTGTGTATAAATTTATTCAAAAACACAGAAGAAATCTAGCTCTTCTTGTTTTAAGAAAAATAAATGTGTGATTGGTGAAAGTGCAATATATTTTTCATTTCTAGGATACATCTTGTGTATATTAAATAACGCACAAACTTTGATTGAATTCACTTTAATTGTTGTACATAATTTTGTGCACTAGGGTTTCCATATTATAGATGCGCATTTTAGATTGGGACATGCATATGCAGCATATAGAATTTTAAACACATCACTAGCTGAACCTGCGATCTCTACACAGCGCATCATTCGCATATGACCATAAATCTCCTTCTCATTCCTCACAACATATGTACATGTCCCTTTTGCAGACACAAGTGAAAGACGTCTTGATTTAAAAAAATCAACAAGGGGTATCATAAAGGGGAGAATTTTTCGATTTTTTTTCAATATCTCGCACCGTTTGCAAGATTTGAGCCTACTTCCGGTTGGAGTTTCTAATTCATGTATGACCAGTATTTTCTTTCTTCTTGCATGCAGTATGTAATAAGCAAATACATTACATATACAATTAATTATAATGTCAGTTATATACAGTGTTCATTGGACAAAACACTCAAAAAATAAAGACTTATCTTAAGACTCGAGAAATGGTTATCCTTCCTTTTTCACTATTATTTGGCCATGGAACAAACGCCTGAGACATATACAACCCCAACATACAACATTGTGGTGTTGGAATGTATAACGCATAGATATGATGCTTTAGTTTGTTTTAAATAAAATCTCTGAGTTTTACGTCCCACGATTATGCCGGTTAGGCTAAAGGAGACGGTGATGTAGAGTAATGAATGGAATGGTGGAATGAAGAAAGTGGGGGGAAACGGGAGAACCCCGAGAAAACCCACGCACGCGGTGTTTGTCCACCACAAAGTTAACTTGGCGGAGGCTGGGATCGAACCCGGGACTCCAAGCACTAGAGGTGAACGCTCTACCACTGAGCCACCGCGGCCCCAAGTTTTTTTTTAATTTCAACGCTTCCAGCGTACCCAAAAAAATGTAATAAAGAAATAATGGCCATGTTTTTTAAATATTCAATTAGAACTGGAGAATCTACGCAAAATTTCCAATCGATCAGTGAAAACGTCATCTTTCTAGAGCCTGTAGTTTCCGAGACCTCATTGTCGAAAGGATTGGCCACAAACATATAAACATAGTTTAAGAGAACTCGGAAGATGGAAGCACAACTCATATGCATTGATTTTAGAGAAGGCTTATTAAAATACAAAGGCTTTGAACAATAATTTTATACCATAAACTTTATGAAAAAGATATAGTTAACTAATTTAGACTGTTTAAAGTATACAAATACTTAAAATGTTTGTCTTTGTTAAACGTGAAATCACATAACCGTAAACGAAAGATTTGAAAGCTAGAGTTATAGGTTGGGGCTCAGGCGCTTTTAATTGCTATTGTAGCATTTTAATAGATAGATTGTTCTTGAATTCGATTCCAAGTCTCATTACAACAAATACGAAATGTATGTAAGCTTCATTTGCAATCCGATTTTGATTAATGAAGTCTTGCTATTTAACATCCAACGATTATGCTCTTTACGCTAAGGGAGACAGATGATTAGGGTATGTGAATGATGATGGGAAAATTGGTGGAATGAAATGTGGAAGGAAACGGGAGTAACCCAAGGAAACTCAAGGACACGGTGTTGTCCACTACAAACTTATGTGGCCGGGAATCGAACCAGGAACCCCACACATTAGAGGTAAGTGCGCTACTACTGAGCCACCGTGCCTCCCACCGATTCTGATTAATATCGAACGGAAGATTTGATATTATAGACACACTAAGGTCAGTTATTTGATCAACTGCAGTAGTATACCATTAATATGATGCTCAAATTCCAAGTTTTTTTTTTCATAGTGTCAATCTTCCGAAACCATACTCACTTCACAGAGAAGGGAGTTTTTTCTCACAAAGGCTAAAGGAAGAGAATTGTGCAGGAATGGAGAGCTCCTTCGTTTCTGAGTGGTTAGCATACGCGCCTTTGGCGTGGGAGACCCGGATTCGATTACCGGTGGGAGCTCATGTGGTTTGGATTCCACGTTAATCAGTAGGTCCACGTCTCATATAGTCTCGCTGCTAAACGGGACGTTAAACTCAGAATCAACTCAACTTAATTGTTCAGGAATGGAATTGCTGAACGTTGTTTTAAGCATATTGAAAAACTACAATTTTGATACGTCCCTTTTTCCTTTAATCCATTAACTTTTTGTAAGTTCATAAATTTTCATTCCTTTGTATTACGAAGTTGTCCAAATTTATTTTAATTAATAGTGACCTAGGTGTAATATAGACACTATTGTTGTTTTATTAATACGAGGGTCACTACGAAAGTTTTGAGATACGCATTGTTGTGGCACAGTATTTGAATTCCAACAATTGCGTTCGGTAGTGGTATCCAGAGCAAAGAAGCGAAGCAAGTTTCAACTCGCCTTGCTTGTCGGTGTGGCCGTATCGTCTTCACTTGTTTGTTGATGTGAGCAGTATTCGGCTGTCTAGAATGGAGCTCAAAAGGGAACATTTTCGGGCAATGATCCTTTACGATTTCAAAAGTGGTTCGAACGAGACACAAAGCCTTGAACGTTTGCAGGGGGCATTTGGGGACCTTGCTCCTTCCCATGCTACAATTTTTCGGTGGTTTGGTGAATTCAGAAGAGGCCGGACATCGCTTAAAAATGAAGAGAGAGCTGGACGTCCGTCAACAGCTGTGTCAGATGAAAACATTGCCGCTGTGGAACAAATGATTCGAGAAAATCCTCAAACAACTTTCAAGGACATTGAATTTACAGTGAACATTGGATCGCCAGCAGTAACAAAAATTCTTCATGATCATCTTCGGCTCTGGAAGGTTTCATCTCGTTGGGTGCCTCACACTTTGACTGAACAGCAGAAGCGCATGTGTGTGGAAAAGTGTGAAGAAATATTTGCAAGATTTAATGGAGGCAATTCTCGACACGTCTCTGACATTGTTACTGGTGATGAGACTTGGATCTATCAATTTGACCCTGAAAATAAACGCTAGTCTACAGTTTGGATCTTTCCAGACGAAAATCCACCCACGAAAGTGAAGCTACCGCGAAGTGTGGGGAAAAAAATGGTCGGAACTTTCTTCTCCAAATCTGGCCATGTTGCAACTGTTCCACTTGAAGAACAAAGGACTGTTACTGTTCAGTGGTACACCACTCTTTGCCTAACAAAAGTGTTCCAGAAGCTTCGGGAACGGCATCCAAGAACTGGATTACGATGGATCCTGCTTCATCATGACAACGCGTCCGCACACACGGCCAACATCACAATTCAGTTTTTAGAATTTACGGAGGTCAAACTTTTGACTCATCCGCCGTATAGTCCTGACCTGCCCCCGTTATTTTTTTCTGTTTCCCAGGATCAAAGATCGCATGCGTGGGAAGAGGTTTTTGCAGCCCTGAAAAAGCTGTAGTGGCTTACGAGAATCAACTTTTAACACCTAATGAAAACACTGGCAACACTGCTTCCAAAAGTGGTTTTCGAGGATGCAAAAGTGTGTACAGTGTAATGGTGAATACTTTGAGAAAATATAAGTGTTAAATTGATTTTAAGTATGTAAGTTATTTCATATCTCAAGACTTTCGTAGTGATCCTCGTATTCTTCCCTTAATAAAATTCACGAGTTTCCTTCTTGTAAAGTTAACTTTGTTCATTTCCAAAGTCCTTCATTTTGAAGGTATGTAGCCTATGTATTATAATATTTATAGTAATTTTGATTTTTAAGGTGCTGAGCTTTTTCACGTGTATCTATATATATATTTCTGTTTCAGAGGGAAAATCTTTGGCCAGTTCCCACGACTGCAAATTCATTGAAACTTCAAGTGGTATCCAGCATAATGTAGATGAACTTCTGGTTGGCATTGTAAAGCAGATACGACTGCGGGAGAGTCGAGAGAGGAAGCGGAACAAGAAGAAGAAATTGTATGGCTCCAAGACGTCTTTATCCTTAAATATTGCACGGGAGATCCTACACAAAATGTGTATCAATGATAGCAAATCCAAGTCTTGTGAAAATCTTCATGTTCTCTAGATTATATAACATTCCTTGATACTTTCAAATAATTCTAAAATTTATTTTTAAGATTTAAAAGAAAATGACTATTTTTCACTTCATGCAAACCTATCAGCCATTTCATTGTGACTGCTGTGAAAAGTAAATTGGCAGAGTCTCCAGTGCGTTTTATATCTCCAAATCTTATCCTAATGCCTTGTTATTATGTAATTTGGTATACTTTTTGAAAGTGATTTCGAAATAAATTGTATTATAAAACATTCTAAACTGAAACTAGCTTTAACCGATAACAATTATGTCCATCTAATGTTGCCCACAAAAAGAGAATCATCTCGAAGTACGAGAACTACATTTTTAAATTCAAGACGAGATAAATAAAAATCTCTTTTCGTGGGCTACATTACAGCCAAATGTTAGGTTCCAGTACACTATTTTTTTATATAGTATTACACGATTGATTGTGTAAAGACTTAAAATTGGCAAACTGATTGTAAATGCACTGTAAGAGCATTTATGAACATTTAAAGTTACGCAAGTCATAGACTAAGGAACATGAGTGATATGTATCTCTCTTTCAACTAATGCTAATTGCGCAATTGCATTCCTCTATATAGCATTTGCAGTTTTTATTGCTAAAGTCATTATTCTGCATAGATTACCTCCAAAAGTACAACACATAAATTTACAAGAAGATACGAGACGAGAAAAGTTTGTCGAGAATCGAGACGCGACTATGTAGATTCTTCTAGAATCTAGACGAAATGAGGTAGACTCTCCGAGAAATGAAACGAGACGAAGTAGACTCTTCGAGAATCTAAACGAGTTGAGGTAGACTCTTCGAGAAATGAGACGAGATAAAGTAGACTCTTCGAGAATTTAGACGAAATGAGGTAGACTCTTCGAGAAATGGGACGAGACGAAGTAGACTCTTCAAGAATTTAGACGAAATGAGGTAGACTCTTCGAGAAATGGGACGAGACGAAGTAGACTCTTCGAGAATTTAGACGAAATGAGGTAGACTCTTCGAGAATCGAGACGAGCTAGACTCCTCGAGAATCGGAACGAGGTATTTTTCAAAATTTACTAAACGAAAAAATCTTATTTCTCCTCTCGTGACAACCCTATGTACATTTTTTAAAAATATTATCATTAGTAGCAACAATTCTACTCCAATTATTGTGGTGCTTTACACCTGTGTGTAACGGAGTGGTCTTACTCAATGAGATCTTGTATTTAAGTGGGATGCATTCACCCACTTCCTGAGTTTGTACCCGCATTTACACCTAGATTTTAAACTGTGAACATGAGTAGTCTATTGAAAATGCCAAACTGTGAACATGAGTAGTCTATTGAAAATGCCATAAACCAATTAGGAGAGGCCAAAACTACTGATACGCGAAATTTCAGAATAAACCACCTCGTTTCCAAAAACTTGAATTCATCATCTGAAAAAGTAGATAAGTTTGAGCATAGTTTTCCGCAATTACTGCATATATTTTTTGTCTCTAAATAGCCTTACCTAAACTAGATAGTTATATATTGTTTCATAAATAAACTACGATATGTACGTATATATTTGATGCCACCCTTCCTAAATTAATTTACTTACAGAAATGATAAACAATGCTAAAATATTTTGTATAATAACTCAAAAATGTTCTGGTAAAAATTCGTTTATAAAGGTTATTTTATATAGCGCTAGAAGGGTTTAGTTTATAAGATCATTTATTTCTTGTGATGATAGGAATATTCGCCAATGCTAATTATTCCAAGTTTCAGTACTGAAACTATAGTAATAGTAATGTTTTGTATACACACGGTTATTTATGTTTGATTAGCGTATATAGAACGTAGTCACTAAATTTGCCAAAGCACAAAAATATGCCGCCTTGCATATAAACTAAAATATCTGTCTTTGAGTTTTACCTTACGGTGTGTGTGAGAATTTCCTAAAAAGTTTTTTTTTTTTAAATCAATGAATTACCGGGTACTTCATTATATTTTATTGTTCTATTTTGTCGTTTCAAAACATAATATTAGAACAACAAATCAAATAGCTCTGAGTTATAAAAATAGGTTGTAAGTTGGGTACGTAAGTTCACACTGAGTTATTTCATTTTTTTTCTTTTTAATGTTCTTAATACATAATAATTTTGCAGATTTATCATCCACTTCTGATTTAGTTTTCATTCTTCTCCCTTAGCTTAGGGTGAATTAAAACTACAACCATATAATTTAGTACCAGATGTGAGATATATTATTATCGTTTCTGTTTAAAGCTTATAAAAAAATAACCATGACCGGTTTCAGCAAAATTCGGCAGGCCACCTAAATGAGCCAGCAAGCGCATTCGAGCTAATTTTGGTCCAAATCGTTCAAATCTTTCTTGAAAGACAAACATTCATGCAGCACCAAATGGAAATATGACGCAGGACTATAATGAACCGCCACGGGGTCATCAATACGTGATTTATTCCTAAAAGAATCATGTTTTTACGTGGTAACAAGTAAAACATAATTCTGACGTGGAAGTATATGGAAACTTTGCTATATATACATTGCTTTTTCCCCTTTGTATAGAGTGTCAGTAGCTGATAGCTTAAGAGTAAATAAGTTCGACTCCAGTCGAAATTTTATTTGCCACGATATGATGGAACGATTCAAGTAGCAGTTTCGCAGAAAATATTGCAAGCGGTATGTATCATAATCGAAACATTTATTATTCCAGATGCAAAATAAAGAAGGAAAGAAAACGAGAAACGCACAACTAAATAATATTGATTCCTATGGAAAGGCTAAAACATTACCATATCTAGGTATCTTCGTTGCAATCGTGATACTTTGCATCCCAATTGACTTTTCTAGCCGTGCATGAGTAATGGTAGAGGCGTATGACACACACCATTATTGTAGAGGGTGATCATTTCGAGCATATGTTGCGAGGGTATCAACAGGAGAAACAGAGGATAGTCAGTGATAAGATATAATCTCTATGGTATTGTATTGCTCCGAAAAAATGCACATAAAACATGTATTGCAAGATGATCTTCGTATTAAAAATAATAAAATGATATTTAATAAGATGGGCCCCAACATGACGGTTGTAATGGTCACCTGTGTTTCTAAAGTTGTCAGATCCCCCGAACATCACCTACGAACAATATGGACACCCAACTCATTAGCCTGTTGTGTTGGGACTGTCATCTGACTTTTGGCCTATCCTGTAAGACTCATAATTTCTATGTGGATGTTGCAGGTGGTAAAATGTGAAGATTATCTTGTCGAAAGTGGTTTCCTTAAAATCAATCCAACTTTGGTGGTCAATTAAGCACTGATTGCTAATTCATATTTTATGTTCAGAATGATTCATTTTGACCTCATTTATCAAAAAGTTTAACGTCGATTTTCTCGAAAATGTTCCGATAAAAAGTTTAGCTTTATGATCTTGGTAGTAGAATATGAGGACTATCTAACGAGCTAATTAATTCTTAGGTACCTCAGTGGAATCTTGTGAGTTCCCAGTGTAAATATAAAATATGCAGATCTCATGTAAGTGTACAAGACTTCTTTTCGATTTATACAATATGCATAAATACTTTCCAGACTTTAATATCTCGCACAATACAACTCCGAGAAACTTCATGCCCTGCTTGCTCTTTCTTTTCGGACACAATAAACTTACAATACAAATAAAACTTCTTCAAAGTGAGTAAGATATAATAGATGGAAAGGCTTCAAATTTGGAAGAATTACATTGATGTTCGTTACACAGAAAAATATTGGTCCACAGCTTCTGTCTGCTAGAACTCTCTAGAATCATGACTGGTCTCATTATCGTCAGTAGGTTGGTTTTGTGGGCACAGATCCTCCTTAGTAAAAGCAAGCAACAAGAGTGTTAGTCAAATACAATCTCCGTGTATCTTTAGTCTTCCTTTGGAACTTACCTAGCACATGAAGAGAGGCAATTAATTGGAACGGTGTGTAGAAGACGTAATTCTATGAATTGTTACAAGGTAACACATTCAGTGTCTGCTTCTGTGCAATCCTTCGAGAAATAGTTGTGTGCCCAAGATAGCAGGTAAACTAAAACTGAAAAAACAACACAAATCAGTGACGTTCTTCTAAAACTAAACCTTGAACTTCGATCATTCTCTACGGTATCATATCATACTCACATGAAAGTGAACGATATTACAATTTACAAAATATATTTCCGTTAATATTGACGCATTTAGACAGATTTTTACGCGTAGCTTTTATTATCTATTATATCCTATGTAAAATTTACCTTTGAAATGCATATTTCTTAAAAGCAAGACTTGCAAGTCCTTTGAAAGCAAGACCAAGACGAAGGGCTCCAGTGCAGAACCAAGACCAATACTGGATATGTAAGTGCAGGACCAAGACCAGTACTGGATATGCAAGGTCAAAATCAAGACCAAGATCAGCCGGGTCTTTGTCTTAGTCTTGCATTTGCTCACCAACTTCAGGGTGTCTACCAAGCAAGCATAATCAAATTCCCTGACAAAATTGTAATTTCCCCTGACTCTGTGTTTTTGATTAGTATAACCCATGAAAAATAACTTATATTTAAAGTGAACTCTAAGTTTTCATCATTGTTTATATGCTTATACAATATTCTACAAACATACAAACGAACCAATTCATATATCTGTAATTTATGACTACTTTAGTTGCCTCCCTTCACCCCTCACAGTCATCCTTTGTCACTCCAATTTATTTTTATTATTTAGTCATCACACCATAATAGAATTTAAATGCAGAAACTTTTGGAAATGGGTTTTCCTATTTAATAAGTTTCTTATTTACACAGATGGTTAACTTAGACCATTATCACAGACCATTATACAATTTTCCACATACATACATAACTTACACTGAGTAGTATTAAATGTTCACAAACAAATATACAACCTTAAAACTGTATTTAGAGACACACTCAAGAAAAAAGACTAAAAGCTAGAAAAGAGACTCGGGTCTATCACTGCACGAACTGACTGACACAACGGAAACTTCTGGTTAACGTGAAGAGTTGAAATTTTGGCATGCTTTCGGAGAGAAACTTGTGAAAAAAGACAATGAAAACGTTCCTCATGTTATTTAATTTTGCTTTTGTCATACAATTTCATGTTTTAAGTAATCGGAATTGGAATTTTAAAAACTCGAAATTCGGTATGCTGTAGGTTATCTAAGTAACAAAAAGAAATCAATTTTAAGTGGGTTTTATGGGAAACTGAAAAATCTTTTCCATGTTATTTAAGTGGCACATATTCTGCACCCCACAATGTTGGTACTTTCAGTTGGGCCATAATGACGAAATTTTGCATGCTTGTAGGTTTATGAAGTGCGAGACCGTAGCCCGAGCGAGCGTGAGGGTCTTGGGGCGAAGCTCCAGCTAGCCTTAGGGTAGTTCCCATTATAGAGATCCTAAGAAAGATATTTCCCTGACACATAATGAAATTTCCTGACTGTCCCTAACCCTACAAATTCCCTGACTGGTAGATACCGTGAACTTACTGATCCATCTCACAAGAATGACTCAGTAGGTAAAATTGAAATATGCAAATTTTTATCACAGTCTCTTTACAAAAGAAAATAAATAACAGATGCATTATAAAAATCTTGATCTTCAAGTGAATATAACTTCAAATTAAATTTTTTCTTAATGAAAAAAGTAGTTACCAACCAAGTAATTAACCCAAATAATTAAAGGAACAGTGACACTTATACAATGATTTCGCACAAATCTTTGTTATCTCTAAATTACAAGGGGGGAAGAGATCAATTCGTTGAGTATCGGTTATAATGTGTGAAGAATCTACCTTGCACCTATAATAAGCAAGACATAAAGAACTACGATAATTTTATTATGGTAACTGGGTTTTTTAATTTCAGTAGTATTAAATTTGCATGTAATTCAAATTCATTTTGAAAGAGCAAAGGATGTTGAACCAAACTTGAAGAAAGAATAGTAAAATTACAACCAAGAAAATTCCAACTAATTTCAAAGAAAAAAAACAATTTCTCATGTTTATTATTGGGTTAAACAATAAAGATAGTTTAAGTATGCTATGCCGTCAAATTTCATTACGTAAAACCCATTTGCAAAGGTAGCAGTAATTACTAAGAAAATGTGTAAGAAAACCATTGTATAGAGGCGAAAATAAATCGTTCTAATTTCCATCTTACATATTATCAGTGTAGTAAAGCAAAATTGTCCTTGCCTTAGTAGTTCTTAGGCTGTTTTCACATTGACAGATGGATCGTTTTTTGCCTGGATTATGAAAGATATTCTATGATATATATACTGTATATATATATTAGCATAGGGTCTAAAGCATATGTTCAGATGTTGTTAAGTTTAAATGGACCAATATACCTGCAGAGCCACAAAAATATCTGCTAGTTTGGCATAGTACAAAATATGGTTGGGTAAATTCTGCTGAGAAAGTGGATTTTTGATGACAGTTCCAAGTATTTGCTTATGATTGTGACATTGAAGCAATGATTCTCAAAACATCTATCAAATGCTATAAGTTTCATTCAGATTTCTGGAGGTTTTGAATAACCACGATTCTTTACATATATTCGGAATTAATTTATTCATCAAGTAAATTCATATGCAATTGGAAATATAAGTTCAAATTTGATGATTCTAAGTTTAATATGTGCTGTTAACAGAAACTTGTGAAAGAAAAATAAAAATGTAAATACTAACACACAGTTAACAAAATGTGTATTATAGGGGAGGTGGGCGCATAATGGACACCTTAAGGTTGAAATTGAAATAGCAGCGTTGCTATGAATGGAATATCGATGATTTTGCAGTACAGTATTCTTTATTCTTTCTCCTACAAATGTAAATAGGTGTAAGGAATGAAAGTTTTACTAAACAAGTTGTAAGTGCAAATAAATTGACCTATTGTGAATGACCATTTTACCCTAACCCCTGGGTAAAATGGCCCTATCGTTGGAACATATACATATTAACCAAAATTATGTTCTGTTTCTGTAAGGAAATGCTAGTTTCCTTATTCATTGAAAATGTTAATGAAACAGAAATACCCCTATGTTGAGTAGTGTTTGTAACATCACTTATTTTTTTAGTTCTTCAAAGGCTGCGGTGGCTCAGTGGTAGAGAATTCACCTCTGGTGCACGGGGTCCTTGTTTCGATCCTAGCTCGCGCCAAGTGAACTTTGTTGTGGACAAACACGGTGTGCGTGGGTTATCCCGGAGATCTTCCGTTTCCTCCCACTTTTTTTCATTCCACCATTTCATTCATTTCTCATCATTACCGTTCTCTTTAGCCTAGCCGGCATAAGCATGGGACGTAAAACTTAAGGATTTTGTCATTTCTTCAATAGCTTGAATTCTTTGTGCTGAATAAAGCATGTAAACTAAGCCAAATAATTTCGTATGTAAGTCATACACGGGATATAGGATTACATAATAGCAAATTTTACCTGTAATATTTGTGTAAAGAATTCCTTCAACGTAAACATCATTGAAGGCCTCAAGGCCTTGAGATTATTTTCCGAACGTGGGAAGGGGTGCAAAACCAGTTTTACCGGCATTATCAATGTGACGACTTCCATGTTTTAGAATTTTAGAACTGCCACTGATTGCTAGGTAATTTTGATGAGAGACAGTACACACATTCCAATATAAAATTTCCAAGAGGTTAATAGTTTGTACAGAGATGACTAATTTACTCATAATAAAGATGGTATGGCGGTTCTGAATAAATTGTGAAGTTTACAAGGTTGCTTCCATCTACATTAATCCACTCGACTTTTTTTCTAGATAGCGTGGATGAAAAAAATGCATTGTTACTGATAGGACTCGCTTAGGAAAAGATACGCAAGTAAGTCTTATTGGTAAACCAATTTAATTATTTTAAGTACAATCATAGTCTGTAATTATTTTCAATGTTATTTGAAACTAACTTCTTTGTTATTAAACACGTCAAAGAGGAATGCTGGATTTCTGCTAAATATATGTTATTTTGATCATAACTAAGTTGACACATTATTTCATAGGAGGGTATATTATACCGACTGAAACTGAAAAATTACACAAGCATTTACATCGTCGATTGAGTAGTAACTTCCCTTTGACTGTTAAGTTTCCTAAAAAGGGTAATTACGATGACTTTGCAATAATAAAGAAAAAATTCAAGTGTATGAGACTATGATTTTATTTCGGCAACTGGATTTCCTTTTCTGAATAGCGTGGGAAAAATTATTTAAGTAATACTAATAGGACTCGGTTAGGGAAAAAAATTCAGGTAGATATTATTGATAAACCGAATTAATTGTTTTAAAGTATAAGTTTTTAATTATTTTCAATGTCGTTTGAAGCTAAGTTCTTTGTACTGAACACGTCAAAAGAAGAATGTTGGACTTTTTCCCTAAATATCTGTTTTTTGATCATGACTAACTTGTTACATTATTTGAGAAGAGGGAATATAGTGCCAGAAAATAAAAAATAAAAAATCTCCATTGATTACGTTGCAAATTAGGTAGTAAATTCCCTTTGAATGTTAAATTTTCTTAAAAGGGTAATTACGATGACTTTGCAATAATACAGAAAATTTTCAAATGTATGAGGCTATGATTTTATTTCGACACAGTTTAGGCTTACTTGAAACTGTAATACGCATATGCTGTTTAAAATATTTTCACTATATTCAAAGTTCCAATATACAAGTGAACAAGAATTAAATCTATCAATGTTATATATTTTAGTTAATACTGGAAAACAATTATCTGTATACATAGGATGCATGCACCTTTCCTTTCCTTTTTTATTTTACTTGGTAACGGGAAAGCTTGAATCTTTCCTGAATGAGCCACGACCAATTACGATGACCGACGACTATCTCATACGCCTCTTAATTAGTATATGTAAGTTACACGTGCATATTTATGTTCTGTAACAAAACCCTATTGTACAAAAGCCTTTACGCCTTTTATTAAGAGATATTCATATATAATATTATAGTTAATTAAATTAATAAATTCGATTATTTCGGAGGTTGTCTGAGATATTTATTGATTTAGATTCCATCTTTGCATACCAGTACATTTACATTTAGCAAAATATAAATTCTAAGCAAAACAAGCCTGTGAGAGGTTTTCTTAGTTTTTTTCAAGATCATATCAGATTTGAACATGTTTTGTTCCTGGTATTTCATTTACAATAACGGTGTGTTATAATTCGAATTTCAACTCAAGTATATACAAAGTAAGTAGCAGTCTTGTCAACAGTAAGACCCAGCTGAGAAACTGAGGGCTGACGTTCGATATTCGATTTTTTTCTTTTTACTGTTTTAACTTAGAAGTGTTTTATAGGGAAAATATATTAGTATTCCATTCTCTGAAGTAAATTTGGTACATAAAGTGCAAAACGCACAAATAATGAAAAGCATGTTATTGTTACAGATATATTTTATAATAAATTCTAGAATGTAAACACAAATAAAGTATTGAATTTGTTTAGAAATTTAATAGGAGTAAAATAGAGTATACTTACAAGCATAGATACAGCACAATTAAATATGGAGAAAGTACTATGTTATTTCTCAAGATGTCAATATGTTTATAACCATCATTATGATGAGACCATAATTGACCAATCACAGAAAATAGATTTAAAATTAGTAGTAGCTTCAGAAAAAAAGACGAGATATTATCAGACTAAAATCCATGCATTTTAAGTATATAATGATGAAATATGTATATATTATATTAATGTATTCTTTTGTAAATATGCGATAATTTAAATGTGATATAAAATCTGTTTGATATGCGTACTGCATATCTCTTCAGTATAATTTCTAACATTTTCTCAATGTTAACCCTAATAATAATCAGTACATATCTTTATCTTTATGTGTAATATACGGTATGCAAAATTCTGGTAAAGAGTGTAAATATTTTATGTACTGTAGTATACATATTTTTGGTGATTTAAAAGTTCTGTTTAAACCCAGAAAAACAATTAAATTGCATTGTTGCTGGCAACAATTCGTTTAATTGTTTGTATGGATGAAAATTAATGTTTGTATATACAAAACTACATGTATATGTCTGATAAAATCCGTGGCTAAATGATGAAATAAATATATAACATGTGCTATAAATTGTTAACTTGTAATAGTATATATACGCTTAGTATATTTACTAAGAGGTAGTATATAGGCCTATTTATGTTAAATTGATCGTTTCAAATATGAAAATCTGTGATATAAATATGGTTATACGTTATTAATCTTGTCTTCTTAATTGTTCGTCAAATTTCTACTATGAAATGTTCGATAACGCCTTCCCGACTACTGTACGTAAATAAAACAATACCTTGATTTATTTAATAATAATACTGGTATACATTATTTTAATTATAAGATTGAAGTTTTTATGTATTTTTATTCTTTTATATTTCAAATCAAAATAATAAATTTGAAAATTTTATACATACTGTATAAAGGAAATAAATTTTGTCTATTAATTATTATTTTATACTTTTCAGAATCTATTGTTTTTTCTATTGCTGTAAAATATTTTGTGTTGTTTACAGTTGTAAAATAAAGTATATTATATGGAACAAATAATCATTTCTAAATTGTATTTATTACTTATCATCTCTAGTAAATACACTATTATACGCTATTCTATTCGTATGTGATTACATACTCCTATAAATAATGATAGAACCAACAGAGTGAAATACAGTTCCCAAAGTCTCTGTCAAATATTTGGTTTCTTAAGACAACAAAAAGTCTGAGCACTTTACAATAGGTATTTTAAATTTCTTGTACGAATGTGAATTTGGGTATTGACGCCATAATTTCTCAGATTTTACATATATGGCATTATAATCGCAATTTTAAATCCACACCTTGATCCCAGCTCCCTAATCAGTGTTGCCACAGTCCTAGCTCTGAAGTGGGCTGAAAAATAGTACCAAATTGAAACAAAAAGGGCTGAATTTATTATTCTTTTTTTAAAAAGTGTAATACACGGCTCTACAACACAAAACCAAAAGAGGTAAAGTTCTAGAACACTCCCCCCTCTTCCAAAAGTCCAAATCAAGAAAGTGCTATTATAAGGACATCCAAATAGCAGGACCCCGAAAACCGTCCAAGTAGATGAAACTTTTCTCGCATGTAGGAAGTATAACAGAGTCGCAAACTAAAAGGGAAAACAGTTATCTTCCTCGGTATTTATTGTAAGGAAACCAAACGCGCCTCTATTTCAAAGTGACCAAGAAACCAAAACGATATTATGGCCATATATGAAAAAATATATAAAACGAGGAATAAATCAATCCGAGCGAGTTCGTGTGTGAACAGAACGTTATAATAAAATATTAAAATATAAATTATTGCACTTTCATTCTTGCTTATTTCCCTTCGATTGGAGGATAATAGACTGTAGGAAGAAAATAAGGTAAGGAAACTGACATTAGTAAAAAATGTAACACAGGGCCAGTGTCCTAGAACTTTCCTTAAAAGATATCACGACACATTATGAATAATTTTAAGTCACAATGGTATTTATTATTTCTAACTAGTGCAGCACACATACACATAATACAGAAACAGAAAACATATAACATCACACCTTATGTGCAGGACATTACACATACACATAACACACATGCAGTAACATAAAATAGATGGCATCATACCTCATGCTCAACAGCATGTTTTAAGAGTTAAACAAAGTATGAGTTACGTGACATGTAAGAAAAAGTTAATGATACTTTTGAAAATGTGAGAAATATTTGTTAAATGATGCTGAATTGGGTAGAATTGTACCAACTTTTTCACAAAAGGGGCTGAAAATGCCAGCGTGGAACCAAATAGCTCATGATGAGAAAAAGGGCTGAATTTGGTACAATTGTACCAAGTGTGGCAACACTGTCCCTAATTTACAGTTTTCCACAAACAGGATGTATTCTTTTTACGATCCCTCTCTTTTGTGTTTTCTTGGTGGTATTGTCTATAGTTATTACTTCTTCAAATAATAATAATAATAATAATAAAAGAAAGAAAAGACAAAGAGGCAATTTTAAACAATTTATTTTTATGACACAGTTTTCACATATTTGTCGTTTGTAAAAAACTAAAAATTGTAAAAAAAAATACTAGTAATAAATGAAACAAGTAATAAATGAAAGTAATAATTTGGAATCGTTTAGGTCACCAGCACAGCAGCAACGAGGATTAACCAAAACTATTGCCAATAATTTATAGAAATTCAAAGTATTTAAATAATCTGAATATTTAGTTAAATCCGATAATTCAATAAACTGGCAGATTCAATATTTATCCAGGATTAGTACTTGATTTTTATCCAAGTTCTTTTACTCCCCCGTGGACCCGCTATTGCTGTTAAAGAAAGATCATATTTTATTTTTATTTTTTTTAAATACCATTTATTTGATTTGAAATGAAATATTCTTTTCTGTTGAACCAATTTTTTATTGTGACAACAAAATAAGCATATCCATAGAAAAATATTACATTGGCATAGAGGTCGATGAAAATAATCTCGATAAAATAGTTACACATCTTACAACAGATGGTGCGCTATTGATTCTCGGTAACTATAGCGATCAGTTGATAATATATTTTAAGTACGACAGTTCTCATTATATCTACTTGAATTATTACAAAATAATTATACGCAAAATACAGCTGAAGCCTTATACTTGAAAATTATTTATATTGACCACAAATCGAATAAATATATCAGTTGTGTTTTAAAATGCTTTTGTACACAATTTTATACATTATCAACGTGTAGATGTAATATACAATCATATTTTGTTTTCCTGCCCCAGCCTAGCCACAGCCTCATTCTCATTGGCTGATCAGATCACGTGGCAATAAATTTTCATATCCTATTTCAGTGTATACATCTTAGGATAACGCATATTGTGTATTGTTGATATCAAAATTGATATGATTTATACATGTAACGTTTTATCAAGTTAGAATTTAAGTATTTTTATTGAAACAAGGAAAAAGGCAGCTTGATATTAGCATTTATCAAGTTGATATGATTTATATATGTAGACGTAGCTCTATAAAGTTAACATTTAAGCATTTTATTGAAAAAAGGGAAAAGGCATCACGATTCTAACGTTTAAAGATAAAATCTCTCTCTCTTTTCAAGAGGCAGAATAATGTGTAAGAAAATTATTTATAAAGGTGGTCAAATACATAAATGGTAGACCTATATTGACGAAGATACAGCACTGCAAAGATTGTGTCAAGTGTTTCTATCAGAAAAAATGTTCCGGGAGCACACTTAGTACTAGGAAGGGCACATATTATTTTCACACGGTACCATTCTATTTATTATTATATTATAGACGTATTATTTTGGCTTCCTCCAGGAGGTCACTCTCATAGCTCCGGGGGCATTGCCCCCAAAAGCATGCCTGGAAGAAACACTGGGCGTAAGCATGAAATATGTTTCCACAGTGGCCAACACAATTTTACTCACAGTATTGCACAAATCATGAAGCAAGCCGCATTCAATGGAACAAATCGTAGCTATTGTTGCATTAGGCAATACATTTACGACGTCGCTAGGCATATAGGAAATAATACCAGTACTCCAAAAATTGACCCAGTGAATGTAATGTTTACGATTAATACATTCATAATACCCCTAGGGAATAAGGAATAAACACATTGTGTTTTTTTTTCTGCCAACAATATAATTTCTCCCATCCGCGTACGAAATACGATTGTTGAAAGTAATTACTAAGAATGTATTTTATGACAAATGAAACGTGTATGTAGTGATAAGTACTAGGGCTATATTCTTGATCTGTATGTCGGACACATCTTTTGACAGTACATGCAGATATTCCACTTGGAACGGTAAAATTCAAGGATGCACCCAAAAATAATTGAGCTTCTTCGTGGCTAAGCTGTTAGGGTACGCACCTTTGGCGTGGGAGACCCGGGTTCGATTCCACGTTAATCAGTAGGTCCATGTCTCATGTAACCTCGCTACTGAACGGGACATTAAACTCAACTAAACCCAAAAATAATTGTTCATTTTTTTTTACTTTATTAGTTATTTCCTAGTGCCTTCTATAATATATCTACAAATTTACATATGATAAACAAAACGCGTACACACTTATATGACATAAAATACCTAGAAAGTAATATAATTAGTAGAGCTATTACTTGTGAGAAAACATGCACAAACCTGTACTAAGTGTCACTATAAACAAATTTTCTATCTATTCCGCTTCAGGGCAGGGCTCAGTTGATTGACCAGCGAAGAGGTGCGTCTGTAGGGAGGAGGAGCGAAGCTACATGCAACATTTGTATTAATATATATATATCATTTGTATTAATATGTATAGCATTTTTACGCTATATTGATGTCTACTGATGGCCTATACTTTTTCTCTTCATAAATAAGTTCTTTAAGCATTACTTTGCGTATTTGAATTAATTTACTTATAAGTTTTAATTCAAACTTGTAACGTTTGGATAACAGTTTAACCTTGGAGCTGCCTAAATAATTGTCTGGAGAACTTTTTAAAAATTGATAAATTTGCGTGATAATAATTAACTCATTTCCCCTGAAGTCCATTTGTCTAAGATTCCGCAAATGGCAGAAGGTATAAGATGGAAAATTACGTTTTCCACGTTATATTCTACATAGTAGACTTTTGCTAAGACATCCATGGTTCATTTTCTTTCCTTATTCTCAATTTTTATTCTTAGAGTCTGTGCAGCAGAAAACGCTAAAAAAATATTATTTTCATTTGTACATACAAAGGAGGGACGAAGGCATGACCCTTAAAAATTGTCCAAATGGGACAAGTGCCAAACCATAGGATTTTATGGAGAAATATGCCCCCTTTGCTCCCTCCAAATAGGAATTGAATTATTCCTGCTTTCAGGATGTTACACAGATTAAAATTTGTAAGTTCCTTCCCATTTGGACAATTTTTACTGTCACGCTACCCGTATCCCTTTGTATATGCAAATGGAAATTTGTTTTTTCGCATTTTTATTGCAAGCGGAAAAGCTATGAATCCTGCAAGTTTCGTTCCAATCGCTCAACTCCTTCTAGCCTAAACACAAGAGCCGAACCATAAGATTTTATGGGGGAATATGCACCACTCTGCTCTCTCCAAAAGGAATAGAAATATTAAAAATTATTTCTTCTCTCAGGACGTTACGCAGATTAAACTTTTTAAGTTCTATCCTACTTGAACGATTTTTGAGGGTAATGCCTCCCCCCATTCCCATTTGAATGTGCAAATGGAAAATGATATTTTTTTGCATTTTTATTGTAGGTTGAAGAGCTATGAATCCTGTAAATTTCATTCCAATCGCTAAACTCGTTCTAGGCTAGACCCAAGACTCGAACCATTACACCGATAAACCATTTTCGGTTAATAAGCTCAACCGTACCAAGAGCTGGACCTCAGGATTTTATACGAGAATATGCCCCATCTGCTCACTCCAAATATGAATAGAAAAAAATTAAAAACCAATTAGACCTATGTTCTCAGGATGTTACACAGATTAAAATTTGTAAGTTTAATCCTACTTGAACATTCTTTAGGGACATGTCCTTCTGTCTTTGTATTCGCAAATGAAAATTTTATTTTATCGTGTTTTATTATAGGCTTAAGAGCTTGAAGCAGTTGTAAGTCGTGGGTGGGAAACGGGAGTAGCTATATTTAATTTTCAATTTGATAATTTAGTAAACATAAATTAAAATGAATGAATTTTGGAATTTTTGCTTTATATGTATCTTTTGTTACTGGTTAATTTATATCGGACTTCCGAAAAGAAACATCAAAAGAATTTAATGACTGTGTCTATAGCGACAACTCTCAGTCACGACCCCTCTTCAGTTTTATTAGAAAGAGGAAAAGGAAGAATGAGAAATAAGAAGGTAGGAGGAAAGGAAAAGAAGAAGAGGAAAAGAAGAAAGGAAGAAGGAAATAGAGATGGAGAATTACTGGACAATGACGGAAATATAGTAAAGAAACTTGAATAGTTATTGAAAAGGTGATTCATACCCGGATGTTATTACTTGAGAATCAATTCTGAAGTGATCCCGAAGAGACACGTGTTCCCTCATAGTGCCCTGACCTGGATCCAGAAAACTGTACATGTGAGAGTTGCCCTGACTCAGCCCAGGTGACGAGAAGTTTTAATTTAATCATTTGTCTGTTATTTCCAAATGTTGAATAACCTTTATCCAGTAGTTCAATTTCCATAGTGGAGATCGAACACACATCTGAATTAGCCAAGGAAAGAAAAAAATCAAAGTGATTTTCATATTTTCCACAAATAGAAGATTTTTTGAACAGACTCTCGTTATCCAAGCTCATCCTGTTGTTTAGGCTTTTCTTTCAGAGCCGATTTAGAATAAGTTAGAGTTAGTTATCTTTCATAACCTAGATCATGCACCAATACACATATAATACATTATTACACACATATTATAAACACTATCGTCGTAAATCAATATTAAAAGCTACCACTTAAGACTAAATTGTCATTCATTCACGCACACACACACATACATAAAGGACAATGTATTGATATAGGTGATTCAGTTTAAAAAGAAACTATAATCTAACTACAGTTGGTCAACATTTATTACATCTATTAAGAATTTAAACATAAAGAAAATACTCATGACATGCAATTGAATACACATATAAATGTATCATTCTACATAGAACCTTAGATTACATCAATATAAATTTGATCTTAGCAGAAAGATGAGAGAAACACAAATAATAATAAAATAATTTAAATTTTGATAAAATAAAATGTACATTTGGAAAAATTTAATTACAACCTATAATTTTTCGTATGAAAGAAAAAAACTTAAGATGATGGTTAGAGTCCATATCTCATATGAAAGGAAAGAAAAAACTTGAAAGATGATAAAAACGAGTCTTTCCTTGTACCTTCAGACGACCTTTTATATCACACGTTCGTAAGGCACCCTTTTAGTGTCCATGTACTTAAATTCACTTTATTTAGATGTACACACATAAGATCATATTTATAAATCGTGAACAACACATATTATTTGTAGACGTATTTGTTTATACATTTTTCCAATTTCCGGGACTAAGGGAACAAAGTTTTGTCACCAAGTTCACGATGACTACATTACTCATCTTGTTATTTCATTTATTATCTCGTTTATTTACTAGCTTTAAATCACTATCGCCTTGTATCACATTAGGTGCACACATTTATAGTTATATTTGTACAATGTATAGAAAAACGAGAATTTTCTAGGTTCAAAGAGATTTCTCTTTTGTATAAAGACCACGATTACTGAGGTGGAACACTGTTCAGGTTTGAGGATTCGTATATGATGGATGAAATTGAAATGTAATTGAACAGGAGGATTTTAGGTTTATGAACTTGTGGGTAGATTTAATCATAAATTAGGGTTATTATGATCTGCCTTAATTTCAAGCTACATGCAGTTAGTATAATAACAGACGATGTTAATATTTACATATGTTAATTCATCATATTACAAAGATTAAAGAGAATAGCTAACATGCGGCAGTATACTTTAAATCCACATTTTATATTCGTCGAATTTTCCGAAACTATGGCAACCAACGACCGTTCGGGGTAGGTACCAAGGCCTTATACACATATTTAACTACGTAAATCAACATTATACATTTTACTTTAATATCACATTTATATTCAACACGTTATACCTCAACATACCCTCAATTATCATTTAATCTTTCAAATCAATGACCCCGATTAATAAAATTCTAAGGTTGCAACACTTCACATAAGAAAAACCCGACCGTATAACAAAATTCGACTAATTAACCGCGCATAATAATAAACATTTCTATTCTCAAACAATTTTAAAAGAGTGGACATTTACAATGCCATATTTGTCAAGTTCAAAACTCGGGGAGGGGAAAGTTGAAAAATTTTTAAAATTCTTGAATAAGAAGAGAATAGCGAGATAGATAGAGAAGAGAAAAGAAAAAGCGGCACGCCAAAGGAAAATACACTAGTACACTAAATACTACAAAGATAAGTGGTCAAATTTAGACATATGACAATCCACAGCCAAATATACTTTTATATGCCGAAAACAGTTGACCTACTAAATATGTAGCCCAACGGGGTCTCTGAGTGCCTAAGTACGAGTCCGTGCCTTCTAGGCAACCATCTCACAAGAAATAAGCCCCGTGTTATGATTGACTAATAACCGTTTCCGGTACGAATTCAATCAGATTACGGCCGGCCCAGCCGGAAGGTTGGTGTAGTCTCTAATTTAGAATATCTAAATAAAAATATTATCCGACCCCTCAGAAACTGAGATGAGTTACGAGTAAAGTATGGAAAACTAGAATAAAATCAATAAATAGAAAAATTCTAATAGAGATTTGCCAAAATTTAAAAAAAAAAGTTAAATAAAATAAATTTTGTACTAGTAAGTTGTCTGCCAAATCTTACTAGTAACTTCCAATCCGTAAGACTCGCTACATCTTGAGGTGTCATTTAATTTCAATCACTACCTAGTTTGAAAACTAAGGAAAATGAAAATATTGGGGGGGGGGGATCGACACTTGGTAAGGAAATAATGAGGTTCTACTGTAATAAATTTACTAGGTTATTCAATCCTATCCACTTTGTAGTCTCTGCCAACAGTGATGAACTTGGCGTAATCAGGTGACGTGGAAAGAGAAAAAATTCAAAGTTGCAGAGTAGTATCGCAAATGTAAGCTGAACGCATATATTTCAACTGTACCAATTCTGCTAACGGCTATTCTGTTCTGTGATTACTTGGAAACTATCCTCAATCATTTACTATATGACCACTATTCGCATCGTCAGATCAGATGAGCAGTTAGTATGTACGGTTACTCTTAACCCACCATCGCTAACTTATAAGGGAATCTTTCACTTTTGTTTTTATTTCCTTTCTGTATTTTAAAATGTGTGTCTATTGAGCTGTGTTGCAGCCTAGCTGGAGATTGAAATACTTTGCGTGATCAGAAAAATTGTCAGCGACCTATCACGTGCGCAGTGTGAATAAGAGCCTTGATAGTGAGAGGCTCTTAGTGATAATGAGATAATGATTTATTCTGTTTAAGTTACCTATCCAGTTTGTATTTTTTCGACTTTTTGTTGGTATGCTTAAGTGATTTCGAGCTAAAATGAATCCAGAGGCAGACCAGATATGGCAATGTTTAATGGAAGAATATAATGAGAATTATGTTGGTTCTGACATGCTGTTAGAATTTGGTGATTCTGCAGATTCTGATGCAGGTGAAAACATTATTACGGAGCATGACAGCCATAGTGAATAGTCTGCTGATGAAGGTGAAGACATTTCTCCTAATTCTACTGCACAATATCTGGGAGGAGACAAGTTGACTGTGAGGAAAGTTTACCCACCATGAGAATCAACACGAAAAAGACGAAGGAATATTGTTCTTCACCCTCCTGGGGGGTGGTGCTAAAAACGTCCAAAATGTTCTTGAAGCCTGGAAGTTATATTTTACCGATGGGACAATAGAATAAATAACAAACTATACAAACGACTGTCTTCACAAAATGAGAAGCAGCTACAGCATTGGAATCTATACAGCTAACGCGAGTACGGATGAGATTTGTGCTCTCATAGGACTGTTGTATTTGGTCGGAGTAACCAGATCTTCTCATCAAATAGTACAATATCTTTGAAATACAGGTGGTACAGCAACAGAATACTTTCGTCTCGTTATAAGCTACAATCGATTCTTGCCCTTGTTGAGGGCTCTGAGGTTTGGTGAAGCCATTGTAAGGCAGATAGGAAGGGCTGTAAGCAAACTGGCCCCTATTCGAAAAGTATTTGATGAATTTGTTCAGCGATGAACGGACTGTTACAGTGTTAGTGAGTATGTGACTATTGATGAAATATTGGAATCCTGTAGGATGTTAAATAGCAAACACAAGAACAAATTGGTACGCAATATACTGTAAATATACGAAATGTGGCAATTAAATAACGAGACTGCCCACCTGTCGTTCAGGATCGTGGGGGGGGAGGTAGCTAATGATGCGTTGCTGATCTTGAACCTTCATGAACAGCCACTGTTTGTTTCATGATTCTAAAAGCTTTTCTTTTCTTTGCAGGCTTGGATGAAGAGGACAGTGTTCTGTAGTAGTGCCGGAATAATGGTGAACAGTAAAGTTGAGCAGCGCACTAACATCAAATTTATGGTGAAATTAAACAAAATACCGACGGAATGTTGTTCAATGTTAAAAGACGTGTATGGTGATAATGCTATATCACATGCGGGAATTTTCGAATGGCTCAAATGATTTTCAGAATGTCGGGAGGAGGATGAAGATGAAGAACGACCCGGCCTCCCTTTGGGTCAAGAATGGACGAAAATGTTCAAAACATTAATGAATTTGTGCAGAAAGACATACGTCTGAGCATTCGGATGATCGCAGACATGACGAACATTAACAGAAAGACAGTAAGACAAATTTTGCATCACAATTTAAACATGACGAAAGTTTGTACAAAAAATGTCCCAGAAACCTCTTTCTTGACGAAAAACATTCGAAAGACCATTTGCTGTGACGTCATGGAACGACTCAAATCAGAACCAGACTTGCTAACACGTGTCATTATAGGGTTATGAGATGAATCATGAATTTTCCAGTATGACCCCGAGACTAACAAGGAGACACTCACCGATTTGAATGAAGCTTTGCACACTTGTAGAACATCGAAAAATAATCGATATGTACTTTTTTATTTCGGCAATGGTGCGGGTTTAAGGGTAGAAACCCGCCTTTGAACGCTAGGGGTGGTATCGAAGCATATACAGAAAACAATCATTTAAACTAGAAGAAAACATAATGCCAGGGGGTTTAGGACATCCGATTCAGAATCTGGCGTCAAATTTACAAAATACAAAATGTCGGATCCAATATGGTGATTACAATTACAAAAAGTCTTCTAGTTTGAAATGCTATGCAGTTAGTCAAGAACAATCATAGTTGGCAGGGGTTACTGCGAGAAGGTTGTAGACCGATTTGAAACCCCTTTCTGTACTTATTTTAAAATGATATTTGATTAAAATGAGTCTCTACAGCTCCCACTATTCGGGGTGCTTATGTATAGTGAGTCATCTCGCCTCTCACTATGTCAGAACTTCATACATTCTCAATTGTTATAATTATGAATTTATTGAGAAAACGTTTTGCAGTAATGATATTCCGTAAACAGAAATGTGTGTGATGCATAAACATTGTTCACCTTATTACGGCAATAACTGTGCCCAAATCACAAAATGCTGCACAGGGCCGGATTTAGCATTTTGGCGCCCCTAGGCCCAATAATTTTTTCCGCCCCCTAGTCTGGTTAAAGTTACTTTCCTAAAAACCTTTATTAAAAAATTATATCAGGCCTATATGTTAATTGCTTAAACGCCACTCCACGATGCAATTTTATCATTGCAAGTTTTTTGAGGAATTTACTTGGTTCTGGGTTTAACAAAATACCGTTAATGTATTAACAAAAGATTGGTGAATAACTTCGGTTTTGTTCAATTTAGCCATTTGAGCAAATAAATAAAAAAAAACTCTGCAGTAAAAAAATAAGTAAAAAAAAAAACAGCCAGTTCTCCCGTTTTGAGATCAATGTTGTAACGAAGTTGATGCATAATGTTGAAAAATAGTTTAACTTTACCAAAAATCATTTGTTCCAATGAACTTCAAAATCAGAATGCTTTATTAGCCTGATTTTTTAAATCAATTCAAAAAATATGTTCAGTTATGCCTTTTTATTTTTATTTCTAGATATTTTTTTAATTTATTTTCTCTCGGCCGTGCGCCCCCTGGGAGCTTGCGCCCATAGGCCCGGGCCTACCGGGACTATTGGGAAATCCGGCCCTGATGCTGCACAATCTTTGAAACAAAATGTTGTGTTCTTTTCAAATACAGATATTTTTTAAATACCGCTTTTGTACCACGCATACCTAATAAGATTTGCAAATCTTGGAGAAGAATACTGATTATCAATCAGTGATTGGATCTTAGTTATAATATTACGGAGATGTAAGTTAATGTTATAGTTATAGGAAAGGAGATTCTCGAAAAATTGTCTCAAGAAGTTTTTTCTATTGCCTAAAGAACAACACATCAAGAGACTGAATTTTGCTAGTTATTCCTGCGGGAAAAGTTTTTATTTTGAAGTACTCTTTTGTTCTTAAAATAGGTTCAAAATTAGATGAGTTGTGACCACTCCACGAATCTAAAAACAAAATCGATTTTGCATTAGATGCTGGAATAAGCAGCCGGAAGTAAGAGGAGAGGGGACTAACTTTAAATAAGCACCACGAATAGTGAGAGGAGAGGAGACTCACTTTAAATTTGCATCCCGACTAGTGAGAGGGGAGGGGAGTCACTTTCAATAAGCACTCCGAATAGTGGTAGGCAAGAGAACTCACTTTAAATACGCACCCTGAATAGTGAAGGTGCACAGACGTACTTTAATCAAGCATCTCGTTAAAATAACTACAGAAAGGTGTTTCAAATCGGTCTGCAACGTTCTCCAGTTCCTTGCCAATTATGATTGTTCTTGGTTAAATGTACGGCATTTTAGACTAGAAGGTTTTTTGAAATTGTACTCGCCATATTGGATCCGCCATTTTGAATTTTGTAATTTTGAGGTCAGATTCTGAATCAGCTGTCCGAAAACCCCGATGGTAGTATGTTTTCTTCTACATTAAATGATTGCTTTCTGTCTATGCTTCGATACCACCTCTAATGTTCAAAAGGTGGTTTCTACCCTTAAACTCGCACCCTTGCCGAAATAAAAAACGTGTGTGGATTAATTTTCGATGTTCTACAAGTGTGCAAAGTTTCATTCAAATCGGTGAGTGACACTTCCGTAAGTCTCCTCGTAAGCGTCAATCCATGCACTGGAAGACTCCCACATCGCCAAGAATGAAAAAAACACGAATGAGCAAGTCGAAAGTGAAGATAATGCTCATCTTTTTTTCGATATCAGGGGTATCATCATGACTGAATGGGTGCCTCAGGGTCAAACGGTGAATCAGATTTACTACAAAGAAGTCCTAATCAAGCTGAAGGAAAGAATAAGGATGAAGAGACCGGTTTTGTGGAAGAACGATGCATGGATCCTCCACCAAGACAATGCGCCTGCCCATAATGCCTTTCTGTGAAGCAGTTTTTAGCAGCCAAGCGCATTCCTGTGCTCGACTATCCTCCGTATTCCCCAGACCTGGCTCCCTGTGACTTTTATCTATTCCCAAAAGTGACGAGTGCATTGAAGGGAACACATTTGCAGTCTGTGGAAGAGGTGAAACGAAAAACGGCAGGGTTGTTAAATAGTGTGACATCTGATGACCTACAGCATTGCTTTGAAAAATGAAAGGCATGTATGCAGCGGTGTATAGATAGGGGAGGGGAGTATATTGAAGGGAATAACAGTTAA